>NW_021703776.1:43885166-44485166 GCF_005190385.1 Monodon monoceros
TCATTGTCATTTGTCTCTAGGTATTTTTTGATTTCCTCTTTGATTTCTTCAGTGACCTCTTGGTTATTTAGTAACGTATTGTTGAGCCTCCATGTGTTTGTGTTTTTTACGTTTTTTCCCCTGTAATTCATTTCTGATCCATAGAGTTGTGGTTAGAAAAGATGCTTGATAATGATTTCTATTTTCTTAAATTTACTGAGGCTTGATTTGTGACCCAAGATGTGATCTATCCTGGAGAATGTTCCATGCACACTTGAGAGGAAAGTGTAATCTGCTGTTTTTGGATGGAATGTCCTATAAATATCAATTAAAGCTATCTGGTCTATTGTGTCGTTTAAAGCTTCTGTTTCCTTATTTAGCTTCATTTTGGATGATTTGTCCATTTGTGTAAGTGAGGTGTTAAAAGTGCCCCACTATTATTATGATACTGTCGATTTCCTCTTTTATAGCTGTTAGCAGTTGCCTTGTGTATTGAGGTGCTTCTATGCTGGATGCATATATATTTATAATTGTTATATCGTCTTTTTGGATTGATCCCTTTATCATTATGTAGTGTCCTTCCTTGTCTCTTGTAACATTCTTTATTTTAAAGTCTATTTTATCTGATATGAGTATAGCTACTCTAGGTTTCTTTTGATTTCCATTTGCATGGAATATCTTTTTCCATCCCCTCACTTTCAGTCTGTGTGTTTCCCTAGGTCTGAAGTGGGTCTTTTGTAGACAGCATATAGATGGGTCTTCTTTTTGTATCCATTCAGCAAGCCTGTGTGTTTTGGTTGGAGCATTTAATCCATTCACGTTTAAGGTAATTATCAATATGTATGTTCCTATGACCATTTTCTTAATTGTTTTGGGTTTGTTTTTGTAGATCCTTTTCTTCTCTTGTGCTTCCCACTAAGAGAAGTTCCTTTAGCATTTGTTGTAGAGCTGGTTTGGTGGTGCTGAATTCTCTTAGCTTTTGCTTGTCAGTAAAGCTTTTGATATCTCCATTGAATCTGAATGAGATCCTTGCTGGTCAGAGTAATCTTGGTTGTAGGTTCTTCCCTGTCATCACTTTAAGTATATCATGCCACTCCCTTCTGGTTTGTAGAGTTTCTGCTTAGAAATCAGCTGTTAACCTTATGGGAGTTCCCTTGTATATTAATTGTCATTTTTCCCTTGCTGCTTTCAATAATTTTTGTTTGTCTTTAATTTTTGTGAATTTGATTACTATGTGTGTGTGCATGTTTCTCTTTGTGTTTATCCTGTATGGGACTCTCTGCACTTCCTGGACTTGGGTGGCTATTTCCTTTCCCATGTTAGGGATATTTTCGAATATAATGTCTTCAAATATTTTCTCTGGTCCTTTCTCTCTCTCTTCTCCTTCTGGGACCCCTATAATGCAAATGTTGTTGCGTTTAATGTTGTCCCAGAGCTCTCTTTGGTTGCCTTCATTTCTTTTCATTCTTTTTTCTTATCTTTTCATTCTTTTTTCTTATTCTGTTCCACAGTAGTGAGTTCCACCATTCTGTATTCCAGGTCACTTATCCATTCTTCTGCCTCAGTTATTCTGCTATTGACTCCTTCTAGTGTAGTTTTCATTTCAGTTATTGTTCATCTGTTTGTTCTTTAATTCTCCTAGGTCTTTGTTAAACATTTCTTGCATCTTCTCGATCTTTGCCTCCATTGTGTTTCCGAGGTCCTGGATCATCTTCACTACCATTTTTCTGAATTCTTTTTCTGGAAGGTTGCCTATCTCCACTTCATTTAGTTGTTTTCCTGGGGTTTTATCTTGTTCCCTCATCTGGTACATAGCCCTCTGCCTTTTCATCTTGTCTATCTTGCAGTGAATGTGGTTTTTGTTCCACAGGCTGCAGGATTGTAGTTCTTCTTGCTTCTGCTGTCTGCCCTCTGGTGGATGAGGTTATCTAAGAGGTTGATCTAATCATTGATTTTAAATAAATTATTTTAGTCAAAGCAATACCAAAGATGGCTACTTGGTCTCCAAATCTATTTAATGCTCAAGCTTGTGAAGTCACAGAGGATGAATTAATTTGTATCCAGTTTGTTAAATCTGAGTATTTGAGAAATGTTTTACCATTTAAATTAGGAAAACACCACCACAAAGTAGCAAAAGTTCTTTGCTTTCATATCAGCAAGTGATTCCTTCCAACTGGCCTGTTATTCCGTCCATTAATCTAGAACAGAATTTTATGAGTGGTGCTACTTATAACACTGTTCCTGGGTATTAGTAAAAAATATATGAAAAAGAATTCCATGGTCAAATAAATTTGGAAAATGTTACATTCTGTACTCCTTTACTCAATGTACAATGCAATTAGCATTTCAAAACTCAAATACACACACACTTTTTTAAAAACCTGCTTTACTTTTTCTTACTGATATGACCCCAGAACACTCATTTTATGTGTATTAACATCCTCCACAGACAGCTTGGAAAGAAGTATAATCTTCAGTAATTGGTATTATATAAAATATCTTACTCTTCAGCCACCATACTTAGCGGGATTCTTCCTTTTTAGCTGCCTCCATTTAAACTACCAGGGAATAGAAAATGAACCTTTCATACACTTGAGTAATGCAGAACCAAAGGAAGAGAAAAATGAACCTTTCATACACTTGAGTAATGCAGAACCAAAGTCTATCTCTAAGACTGCTGACAAAAAGGTGTTTGGCTAAAAAAAGTCCCCTCTATATGAAAATGATACCTACAGGTGGAAGAAGCCATTTTTTAATTTTCACCTCTCAGAATCATCCAAAGTCCAGCCCATGAAGCTACTTCTCCAACCCCCAGGCCCATCCTCCTAGCTCTGGTTTCCTGGGTGACGAATGCTTCTTCTCTGAGTGATATAAACAGAAAACAGTCCTACTGCACAGGACCACACACTTGTTTTTACGACTATTTTTAAATAGAGCAGTTTTTGGTTCATAGCCAAACTAAGAGGACATTACAGAGATTTCCCATGTACCCCTCACCCCGACACATGCACAGCCATCCCCCACCAGAGTGGTACGTTTGTTACAACTGATGAACCTACACTACACATCATTATCACCGGAGTCCATAGTTTACATTAGGGTTCACTCTTGGTGTTGTGCATTCTATGTACCATACATAGTATTTTCACTGACCTAAAAATCCTCTGTGCTCTGCTTATTCATTCCTCACCATCTCCAAACCCCTGACAAGCACTGATCTTTTTACTCTTTCCATAGTTTTGCCTTTTCCAGAATGTCAGGTAGTTGGAACCATACAGTAGGTTGCCTTTTCAGAGTCCCTTCTTTCACTTAGTAATATATATTTAAGGTCCCTCCATGTCTTCTTAGTGCTGAATAATATACTGCTGTCTGGATGTACCACACTTTATTCATCCATTCACCTACTGAAGGACATCTTGCTTGCTTGCAAGTTTGGCAATTATGAATAAAGGTGCTGTACATATTTGTATGCAGGTTTTTGTGTGAACATAAGTTTTCAACTCCTTTGGGTAAGTACCAAGGAACATGAATGCTGGACTGTAAGGTAAGAGTATGTTTAGTTTTGTAAGAAACTGCCAAACCGTCTTCCAAAGTGGCGGTACCACTTCCTATTCCCACCAGCAACATACAACAGTTCCTGTTCCTCTGCATTCTGGTCAGCATCTGGTATTGCCAGTGTACTGGATTTTGGCCATTCTAACAGATGTATAGAGGTATCTCGTTTTAACTGGCATTTCCCTGATGACATATAACGTGGAACATCTTTTCATATGCTTGTTTGCTATGCGTATATCGTCTTTAGTGAGGTGCCTGTTAGGAGGTCTTTGGCTCATTTTTTAATCAGGTTGTTTGTTTTCTTATAGTTGAATTTTAAGAGTTGTTTACATATTTTACATCCTTTATCAGATGTGAACAATGGGTGCTTTTGTTATTTATATCTTTATTCACAGACTAGCAAGGGCAAATATGCTTTCCTGCTTTATCAATTTCAGAACAGGTCAAACTAACCCCTAGCAAGAAAATATTCTTTTTCAACATGCAAGAGCCTAGAGTCAGTTCCAAAAAACCCCACAAAGCAAAAAAACTAATCACGTCACAAAATTCTCTTAATCTTATATAAAACTTACTTAAATCCTATGTAAAACTTTAAAATCTGTTTTTTGTATGGTTCACCCTTAGCCTTGAAATTTATTATAGTTTATAATCTATTACGGAAATATGATTACTATCTGCTAATTATTTTACTGTACTTACATAGATGATCCTTAATATTAAGGTACTGATAAAGCTGGCAAGAAATGAAACAGAATTACTTGAAAAATCAATGATAATTAAATTAATAATTAAGATTAGAGTCTGATTTTAAGTTACAGAAACGTTTTAAAAATAGATAATGACAAACCCTTCTTTGTATACAACTATGTCTTTTAGAGTTTACAACTATGTCTTTTAGAAATTTGATTTTCTTTTGACTAATAAAATTTTTAACTTTTTAAAAACTTTTAACTTAAAAGATCGTCTTGAAAAGACTATCCTGATTAAAAAGGAGCACAAAAAACTGGGATTCTTTTTTTTATTTTTTAAGACTTTGATGTGGACCATTTTTTTTTAAAGTCTTTATTGAATTTGTTACAGTATTGCTCCTGTTTTATGTTTTGGTTTTTTGGCCCTGAGGCATGTGGGATCTTAGCTCCCCGACCAGGGATCAAACCGACACCCCCTGCATTGTAAGGCAAAGTCTTAACCACTGGACTGCCAGGGAACTCCCTGTGATTCTAATATTATGCTTTGCTTTTCTGGTAACAGTATATAAGTATATATAGTTTTATAACCAGATATAAACATAAATAGCCTCTTCACTAGTTAACAAGGAGTAAAGAAAAGGAAGAGTTCAGCTGAAAAAAGCTTTAGGAATTCAGTGATAGCAGTTACACACTCAAATTTTTTCATCATGCTCCAGCTATATACTAACTTATGTGCTCATTTTGTTAGATCACTTTCAAAGTGCAGTCCCTGGATGAGCAGCATCAGCATCATCTGAAAACAAGTTAGAAATGCAAATTCTCAGGCTCAATAGCAGAATTACCAAATCTGGAATTCTTAGATAAAGCCCAGCAATCTGTGTTCTAAGAAGCTGACCATATACTCACTCATTTTTCTTATAGGCTAATAACCATTTACAAGTATAATATCAATTTTCATATAATTACATCTTTGGAAATTAACATAAACTAATGTAAATATTGTTTGGAGCCATGTAGAAAGTAATATTGCTAGAGAGAAATTTCTCTTTACCAAGGAACATTAAACAGTAGTCTCCAGCAAGGACTAAGATATGACTGAATATTTAAGTAAAATTTATAAAATCCATGTCTATTTAGGCCTCAAAAGTGTTCAACACACAACTGAATGGAAGTCTATGAAGTAATGGTTTGTGATTTTCTAGATTATTAATGAGGGAGCTTATTCAGAAGAGTTAAGAAACTATATTTCTGTTTCCAGATCTCAAGGTGAGGGGGAGGGAGGGTGTTGGTGGTAAATCTCTGGATTGCAATTTTAAAAAATAAGAAATACCACAGAAATCAACTATTGAATCTGTGCTAGACATGATAAAAGTATTTGCCTTACTCTATAAGAAATGTTAATTTGAGAAAAAGCAATCATAAATGTGCCCCAAATCTTAAGAATATTCATAGTAAATCTATTTCTAAGAATTAACCTAAGATGTACACCAAGAGAAGCATTGGAAATAAATGTCTGTCAATAGAGAAAAGAAAAATTGTGGCACATTCTTATAATACAAAAAACCACACTACATGGACTGTAATCCCACTTTAGTAAGCAAGTACACACAAAGAGAAAAAGACTTTAAAGAGATACTTCAAAATATAAATGGTGGTAAGAATTCTAGATAATTCTACAGTAAATCCTTTTTTTTTCTCCAGCTGAGAAAAATCAAGATTTAAAAAAAGACTTAAAGTCATGTTTAGGAATACTTAATGGCATGAGTAAATGTTATGATTTATTAAAATCATACAAAATAAATAATAAAATCATATTTACTACCTGCAGTATCATCTGAACTCTTTTTAAAATGGTCTGTAGTTTTTAAATTTTTATTTTTTAAATGCAAATAATCAAAATATAAGAGGATATGCATCAAAATGTTAAAAATGGCTGTCTGGATATTAGAATTATAAGCAACTTATTTTGAGATTTTTGGTATTTTCCAAATCTTCTGCAGTGACTCCTGTTTCAAATTTAGAAGCAGGATTTTAAAAAAATGAGAAAGATAGCTATGTAATAGAATCAGTAAGTGGGGATGTATATCTACTCTGAGAAAGCCCAACATAGAATTACAAAAATTCTAACTTTAGATGCAAACCTCAAATCTATCTTGGAAGACAGGTTACATGTAAGTTAAGATGTTAGTATACATCACATAAAATATTTTTCCCTAGTCAGCGTTTCCTTTGACTAGGGGTTGGGGTTCTCTCACAACTGCAAGTGCCTGTACGTAGTTTATCACTGGCTATGGGAATGGAATTGGAGACTTTAGAAAAGCTGAAATATTTAAGTGTTTAGAGTAACTGAAAACTGAAGGTAACTGAAATATCCAACACCTAGAAATATTAGTGGAAAGTTATTGATGAGAATATTGACAGGAAATTATAATTCAGTTTGGATATGTCTTTCATGTTGTACTTTAATTCTATGGAGGAAAAAATATCTATAAAAATGTTTTCCTGAAAAAGTTAAACAGAGAGCTACCATATGATCCAGCAATTCCTAGAGAAATGAAAACATATGTAAACACAAAAACTTGTGTGCAAAGGTTCATAGAAGTTCACCAACTCATGAATGTACAAATAAACTGTAGTATGTCCATACCATGAAATATTATTTGGCATTACAAAGGAATGAAGTACTGATACCATGCTACCACATGGATGAAACTTAAAAATACTATACTAAATGAAAAAAGGCAGAAACCAGAGGCTACAAATTGTATGAGTCCATTGATATGAAATGTTCAGAAAATGCAAATGTAGAGCGACAGGAAGTAGACTACTGACTAGGTGCCTATGGCTGAGGAAAAGAAGACTGGGGGGAAATAGTGAGTGACTGCTAATGGTTTCTTTTCGTAAAAACAGAAATATTCTAAAATTGATTATGGCAATGCTTGCACAATTATATTAAGAACCATGAATTCTACACTCTAAATAGATGAACTGTATGCTATATAAGTTATACCTCAATAAAACTGTTATTAAAAATATTTATGTCAAAGAGGAAATTACAAATCAATCTCATTTTTCAATTTAAAAAAAGCCATGTATTGCTGAACCTGAAAGTCCCAAGCATTGTTTGTATTTTCTCAAAAATAATTGGTATTTTCTGTCATGCTTTTCTTGCCAAGTTTCAAATCACACAGCAGCACTAGTCGAGTAATATAACAGAAAAGAGTAGGAGGCACTGTACATTAATAATCTACCTAGTCAGGTTTCTCAAGTCATTGTGAGAACATTTAACAAAGGAACTAATGTAACATAAAATAAACTGTATATCAGAAATACTATTCTCTGGCTTCTTACAGAAACAGTTATTAAATTGACTCTTGACAGTTTCTGCTTTAACCAAAAGGAGATGGTACTATGAGGAATTAAAAGTATAAAAAATATTTCAATTTATTATTCAGTATTTACACTTAATAATACCCATTCTAACAAGTTCTCTATTATTGTGGATAAATTTAAAACCAAATGATGAGATCTAATTTTCAGTTTTTAGAGAGCATTAAAACATATTCATTCTTTTGTGCTATAATTTTTAAAATTACAATTTGCTTTGGTGGCTGTGTTTCAGAAAACTGATTCCACTAGTAAAAAAATTGAGAGCAATTTTACTTTTTCAAAAGTGATATTTCCAAACACTTTAAAAAAAATACATTTAACAATTGCACTGGATTATAGCTGCCTCAGTATTATCCAATAAATTACTTTTTATTGTTTCTTAATAGCTTTTAATGTTTCTTTAATCTCTCACACCTGACAACATAGGTGACTACTAGATATCTACCAAAAATGTTTCCATACCATTCTGAAGTTATAAAAACCAGCAGTGTTCAACTGATGATAGCATAAATATCATCAATGGGATACCTAAGTAATGAGAAAGGGAGTGGGAGTTTCTGTAGCAATATAAGTCCACTGTCCCATACATGGACCTATAAATCTAAAGTACCATTTCTTATTTGTAAGAATGTACAGTGGAAAACAATAGCTACTTCTGACTGAATGAACCCTGACCCACCAGAAACTGTTTAACCGTGTTTCAGAGCCCTATCATGCCCTGGAGTTAGTTGCATCATTTCTATGCCATTTCTTACCAATCCAGATTTAATGTTCATAATTGCATAATCAATTATTGATACCAGTAATACTGTCCACTCAATTCAGTATTATTATATTTAAATCTGCTGACAGTAAAATACTATAGACTCCAATACAAAGCAGGTAACATTTTTGAACATCTACTATGTCCTATTTACTGTGCTAGAAGCTTACTATGTGATCCTCATTTTAATAGGTACTAGTGTTATCTCCCAAAAGCTTTAAGAATGTCAACAGCACAAAAAAGCTGTTTTCACTTGGTTTATACTAATGTTTCCTACCAGTATGATGTATTCTATGCTAATCATTTATTAAAAAATTTATACCAAGTTATTGACAACTTGAAAGGCATACTGCTTTCTCATACTGCACCCACCCTTAACTATGATCTGATTCTATCTGACTCTTAAATTCTTAAAGCTTAATGTCTCTAATAAATGTCTTTCTAAATAAATGCTATTTATTATTATCACAGGATTTTTGATAGAAAATTGATGGATTTTAAGATATAAAAGGTTGAGAACCAATGTACCAGACAACAAAGGTCAAGAAGATAGAGTGAGAGGGTTGTTCCAAATAAATACAACCTATTTCACAACTTTACCTAGAGCTAGTTTAGGGGTAAAGGTGAGGGAGGAGATAAAGGAAAACAGGCTGTTTTTGTTACCTGTAAAATATATCTGGTAATGGGAAGAAAACTGGGTATATGGGCAACAGGAGTATGGGGAAGGCTCTTTGCTATTTACCTTCTACTTTTGATTTAAATCAATACATTAACTATTAAAAATTAATACGTAGAATTTTGAGTTTCTGCTAGTTTTAAAGACAGTATTTGAAACTGATGAGTAAAACAGTAAATATTTTAGCTATGGATTTAAATTTTTCATCAGTACAGCTGAGTATATTCCTCTGGCAACCAAAAATATTACTCCCTGAACTAGGAACATGACTACTCTCATGTGGATTGTTCAACTCTAGAATTATACAATCCTGTCTTTTAATTAGCTAATGGCGGGAAAAAAAAGTAAAGGCGATCCTGTACAAGATAGAATCTTTATAAACTTACTCAAGAGCCAGTTGGAGACCAGCTCCATAAAAATAACAATTTAGGTCCCTGGAATGCAATCTAGGAGGCCAAGATGGCCAAATCTTTAGACTTGCTTTCATTTCAAGAAAAGCTTCCCACCACCGTCCAAAATTGTTCCAGCAACTACCACTTCTTAAACTTTAACAGCAAGCTCTTCAACAAGGGCACAGGAAACCCAAACAGCTGTATCAAGAATAACTTTTGGTCAGGAAATGAGTTTCTGATCAGAGTGGTAAAACTGAAAGTTCTTTTTTATACCTATTACTAATTTGAGATATACCATTTACTCCTTTGATGAAAGTTCTCCCCAGCCAAGCTCCTTTCATGAAGGGAAGAAAAGAATAGAGTATTTAAATAGCAAAGAATTTATATATTTTAGTTTGGAGTTGTTAATTTTATCAAATGTTGGCTAAAGTCAAACGCTAAGTACTTATTCCAGATCTGTTTCTTAAATATAAAAAAGATTTCTAGGGAAAAGTGCTGGCATAGAGGTAGGATCACAAAACTCCATACACTCAAACTTAATGAAATGAAGAAAACTAAAAGGTTACTTTATGTACTTTTTGGCATGTTTAAATGTTTCATACTGTAAAATTTGAAAATTAATTAAAAACAATAAAATATCAAAGAAGAATATCATCTGGAGGAAAGAAAGCAGAAGTGTACAGAATTTCATTTAAAAATCTTACCATTCCATTTCTTACCCTTCAAAAAATACAAGAGGTAAATGAAAAGTTCTGAAATCTTTCTCTGATACCAACTTTTCAGAGAAGATGAATAAGGGGGATAGACAAGCAGTCAAAGTGGAAGGACTCATATAGAGTAAAAGCTACTCTCACCTCAACTGGCCATCAGACATTTTTAAAAAACTGTCACGTTTACCATGTCATTTTTCCCTAACAAGGAGAAGTATGGCAGATGACTCAAAAATACATATAAATGGCTCAAAGCTAATTATTTCCAGCAATAAGCAAGATTTATCAGAACAGAAAGACAAAAACACTAAGAAGTAAAAACCATGGGAAACAGGTGGGAAGAAAGAAGGAAGAAATTTCTATTTGAAGTTCCCCTTCTCAGCTGTGAATTAAGAGTGCCATGGCCAATACCCAGATGTCCACCTATCTTTAACCCTCTGCTAGTAAATGTAAATAATTAATAGTAATTACTTATTGACAATGTTTCAGTCATTATTCTTAGCATTTCAAATGCATTACCTCAATTTAACCCTTACAACAATCCTATGAGGTATAATATCCCATTAACAAATGAGGAAACTGAGGCAAAGAGGTAATTTGCCCAAAATTACAAAGCTAAAAAATGCTGGAGCCAAGATTCAAAACCAAGCCATCTGATTCAAAACAAGAGCGCTTGGCCAATGAAAAGAAAAGAGAGTTTACAATATTTGTATCATGAAAAGGTTCGGTTCAGGGAAAATAATATTAATCAAGATACTGAGCATTCTGTAACAATAAACAATATCAATCATAAGAAAGACATAATGGGGCTTCCCTGGTGGTGCAGTGGTTGAGAGTCCACCTGCCGATGCAGGGGACACGGGTTTGTGCCCTGGTCTGGGAAGATCCCACATGCCGCGGAGCGGCTGGGCCCGTGAGCCATGGCCGCTGAGCCTGCGCGTCCGGAGCCTGTGCTCCGCAACGGGAGAGGCCACAACAGTGAGAGGGCCGCATACCAAAAAAAAAAAGAAAAAAAGAAAAAGAAAGACATAATGAACATACATCTTTAAAACATCTGTATTATCATCAAAATGTAAGGCAAACGACCACTGGAAACAGAAATCAACAGAAGTTTTAACTCAAGAAGATCCAGCTCATGATAGAACAGACAGACATAAATAAAGTGACCTATATGGAAACTGAATAATATAATTAATAAGGATGAATTAATACGTAATGTATTCTTTATCTAAAAGACTGTACCTCATTTTCAAATACAGAGAATTAAGAAAACAACAAATCAAAGGCTACAACGAAAACTTCAATGAAGTTTCCAAAAACCTATTAGTCTATGCTATAATGCAATAAAACTAGAAATTAAAGTTTTACTAGGAAAAGAAACTTTAACCATTTAGAAGTTAAAAACAAAACAAAATACTCTCATATGCTAAACAGGATATCAAAACTGAAATTGAATATCTTGAAAATACAAATAATGGAAACATATACTAACCAAAGCTGAGCTCAGAAGATAAATCTTGGCATAAAACACTTACTAAACAGTAAATATCACAAATACAAAATTAAGCATTCATCTTCAGAATCCAGAAAAAGAACAATACACATGCCAGGAAGGCAGAAGAAAGGCAAAGACAGAGCAAAGTCAGAGGGCAATGAACTAGAAAAAAAAAACACAGTAAAATTAATTCAACACCTTAAAAAGTTTTAATATAGTATATAACCTAATAAACTTAATCACTCAAACACAAATATACAATATTAAAAATAAGAATAGAGGGCTTCCCTGGTGGCACAGTGGTTAAGAATCCTCCTGCCAATGCAGGGGACATAGGTTCAAGCACTGGTCTGGGAAGATCCCACATGCCATGGAACAGCTAAGCCTGTGTGCCACAACTACTGAGCCTGCGCTCTAGAGCCCGTGAGCCACAACTACTAAGGCTGCGTGCCTAGAGCCCGTGCTCCACAACAAGAGAAGCCACCACAATGAGAAGCCCGCGCACCCCAACGAAGAGTAGCCCCCACTCGCCACAACTAGAGAAAGCCCGCACACAGCAACGAAGACCCAACATAGCCTAAAATAAATAAATAAAAACGAGAATAGAAAAACAACTGCAGATATACAAAAAATTAAAAGAATTATAGAAGAGTACTTTGTGAAACTCTATGAAAATACACTTGAAAATTTGGATGAAGTGGATTATATTCTAGGGAACAAAAAACTGAACAAAAGAAGTAGAAATCAAAAAAGACCAAGAGCCATGGAATAAACAGATTTACTAAAGAGCTATAATCCAAAATCATACTAGTCAGCTTCATAGGGAAAATTCTTTCAGACCGAAGTAACAGATAATAGAGATGATATTTACACCATGCCAGAGCAGAGGAAGGAAATCTTGCAAAATCTTTTTATGAAGCAATATAGCACAGAAATCTAAGGATTACATTATGAGAAAGAAAAAATTTCAGACCTCATTTCTGAATATTGAAACAAATATAATAAATTTTAAACACTTCAACTGCCACTGTATATTTTAAAAAAGAACTCTATAAATGAATAGTATTCATTCCAGAAATGTAATTATGACCAATTATTAAGTAATCTATTAAAAAATTCACCAAATTATAGGTTATGAGTCAAAACAACCTTCATTTCAAAGATGAAATGGCATTTCAAACATAATGAATCACTCTTCATTTAAAAAAAAAAAGAAAAACAATTGGTAAAATATGCACGTATGCTTGATGCTACCATTGTCAGAGTGAACACACTACCTTTTTTAAATTGAGGTATAACTGACGTACAACATTATATTAGTTTTGGGTGTACAACATAATTCACTATTTGCATATACTGCTAAATGATCACCACAGTAAGTCTAGTGAACATCTGTCACCATACATACTTAACAGAAAGTTTTTTCCTTGTGATGAGAACTTTTAAGAGTTTCTTTCTTAGCAACTTTCGAATATGCAATACAACATTATCAAGTATAGGTGCCATGCTGTACATTACATCCCCATGACTTTAGTACTGGAAGTTTGTACTTTTTGACTCCCTTCACCCATTTCAACTACTCTCAACCCCCCTCCATCCCTAGAAACCACCGATCTGTTCTCTGCATCTATGAGACGGTGGGTTTGTTGTTTTGTTTTAGATTCCACATGTATAATACCGTATTTTTTATCTGACATTTCACTTAGCATAATACCCTCAAGGTCCATCCATGTTGTCACAGATGGCAAGATTTCCTCCTTTTTTATGGTTGAATAATATTTTTTATCTATTCATTTTTTTGATCCATTCATGCATCAGTGGACACTTAGGTCGTACCCCTATCTTGGTTATTTTAAATTCCACAAGGAACATGAGGGTATGTATATCTTTTTGAGCTACTGTTTTCATTTCTTTTGGATAGATGCCCAGAAGTGGAACTGCTAAATCATGTGGTAGTTCTATTTTTAACTTTTTGAGGAACCGCCATACTGTTTTCTGTAGTAGCTGCACCAATTTACATTCCCACAAACAGTGCACATCCTCACCAATACTTTTTACCTCTTGTGCTTTTGATAATAGCCTTTCTACAGGTATGAGGTGATAGCTCATTGTGGTTTTGATTTGCATTTCCCTGATGATTGGTGATGTTAAACACATTTTCATGTGTCTGTTAGCCATCTGTACATCTTTGGAAGAATGTCTATTCAGATCCTCTGCCTGTTTTTTAATTAGATTGTTTTTTTTTTTTTGCTGTTAAGTTCTATGAGTTCTTTATGTATCTTGTATATAAACCCCTTATAGGATATATAATCTGCAAGTATTTTTTTCACATTTAGTAGGTTGCCTTACATTTTGCCAATGGTTTCCTTTCATGTGCAGAAGCTTTTTAGTTTGATGTAGTTCCACCTGTTTATTTTTTCTGTTGTCTTTGCTTTAAGGTTCAAATCAAAAAATCATCACCCAGACTCATGTCAAGGAGTCTTACCGCCTATGTTTTCTTTTAGGATTTCAATGGCTTCAGATCTTACATTCAAGTCCTTTTTTTTTTTTTTTTTTTGCCGTTTTGGAATATCACCAATTATTGGTTCTTTTATTTTCTTGAACTAGTGGGTTGATGCTGAATCTAATACATAGAGGGAAAAAACGCCAAGCCATGCTTTTGAAAAATGGGTCTTACATTGTTTTTTTTAAAACAGAAGTATAGTTGATTTATAATATTGCATTATTTTCAGGTGTACAGCAAAGTGATTCATAAATACATATATATATATATATTCTTTTTCAGATTCTTTTCCATTATAGGTTATTACAAGATTGACTATAGTTCCCTGTGCTATACAGTAAGACTTTGTTATCTATTTTATATATATATATATATATATATATATATATATATATATATATATAGTAGTTTGTATCTGCTAATCCCAAACTCCTAATTTATCCCTCCCCCCTTTCCTCTTTTGTAATCATAAGTTTGCTTTCAGTGTCTTTGAGTCAGTTTCTGTTTTGTAAATAAGTTCGTTTGTATCATTTTTTAGATGCCACATAAGTGATATCATAATATTTGTCTTTCACTGTCAGGCTTACTTTACTTAGTATGATAATTTCTATGTATATCCATGTTGCTACAAATGGCAATATTTCATTCTTCCTTATGGCTAAGTAATATTCCATTATATAATATATACCACATCTTCATCCATTCATCTGTTGATGTACACTTAGGTTGCTTCCACGTCTTGACTATTGTAAATAGTGCTGCTATGAACATTGGGATACACGTATCTTTTCAAATTAGAGTTTTTGTCTTTTCTGGATATATACCCAGGAGTGGGATTGCTGGATCATATGGTAGCTCTATTTTTAGTTTTTTAAGGAACCTCCATACTGTTCTCCATAATGGCTGTACCAATTTACATTCCCACCAACAGTGTAGGAGGGTTCCCTTTTCTCCACACCCTCTCCAGCATTTATTATTTGTAGACTTCTTGATGATGGCCATTCTGACTGGTGTGAGGTGATACCTCATCATAATTTTGATTTGCATTTCTCTAATAATTAGGCATGTTGAGCATCTTTTCATGTGCCTGTTGGCCATCTGTATGTCTTCTTTGGAGAAATGTCTATTTAGGTCTTCTGCCCATTTTTTGATTGGGTTGTTTGTTTTTTGTTATTGAGTTGTATGAGTGTATATTTTGGAAATTAAGCCTCTGTTGGTCACATCATTTGCAAATATTTTCTCCCATTCCATAGGTTGTTCTTTTCATTTTCTTTATTGTTTCTTTTGCTGTGCAAAGCTTTTAAGTTTCATTAGGTCCCATTTGTTTATTTTTGCTTTTATTTCTTTTGCCTTGAGAGAGACTGACCTAAGAAAACATTGGTATGATTTATGTCAGAGAATGTTTTGCCTATATTCTCTTTTAGGAGTTTTATGGCGTCACATCTTATATTTAAGTCTTTAAGCCATTTCAAATTTATTTCTGTGTATGGTGTGAGGGAGTGTTCTAACTTCATTGATTTACATGTGGCTGTCCAAGTTTCCCAACACTACTTGCTGAAGAGACTGTCTTTTCTCCATTGTATATTCTTGCCTCCTTTGTCAAAGATATAATTGACCGTAGGTGTGTGGGTTTATTTCTGGGCTCTCTATTCTGCTCTCTATTGATTCATATGCCTGTTTGTGTGCCAGTACCAAACTTTTTTGATTACTGTAGCAGTGCAGTATTGTGTGAAGTCTGGGAGGGTTATGCCTACACCTTTGTTCTTTTTCCTCAGGATTGCTTTGGCAGTTCTGGGTCCTTTGTGGTTTCATATAAATTTTAGTATTATTTGTTATAATTCTGTGAAAAATGTCACGGGTAATATGACAGGGATCACATTAAATCTGTAGATTGCTCTGGGTAGTATGGACATTTTAATGATATTAATTCTTCCAATCCAAGAGCCTGGGATACCTTTCCATTTCTTTGAATCACCTTCAGTTTCCTTAATCAATGTTTTATAGTTCTCAGCACATAAGTCTTTCACCTCCTTGGTCAGGTTTATTCCTAGGTATTTTTTTTCTTTTTTGGACACGATCTTAAATGGGATTTTTCTTTTACTTTCCCATTCTGATATTTCACTGTTAATGTAAAGGAATGCAACGAATTTCTGTATGTTAATCTTGTACCCTGCTACCCTGCTTATTTGGTTTATCAGTTCTAATAGTTTTTGTGTGGAGTCTTTAGGGTTTTCTACATAAAGTATCATGTCATTTGCATATAATGACAATTTTACCTCTTCCCTTCCAATTTGGATACCTTTTATTTCTTTTTCTTGTCTGACTGGTGTGGCCAGGACTTCCAATACTGCATTGAACAGAAGTGGTGGCAGTGGGCATCCTTGTCTTGTGCCAGATTTTAGAGGGAAGGCTTTCAGCTTTTCACTGTTGAGTATTTTATTGGCTGTGGGTTTGTCATAAATAGCTTTTATTATGTTGAGATATATTCCCCCTATACCCTCTTTGGTGAGTTTTTTTTTTTTTTTTTTACCATGAATGAATGTTGAATTTTATCAAATGCTTTTTCGGCACCCATTGAGATGAACATGATTTCTGTCTTCTCTCTTGTTGCTGTGGTGTTACCACAATGATTTGCGTATGTTGAACATCCTTAATCCGTTTTGAGTTAATTTTTGTGTATGGTGTAAGACAGTGGCTCAGTTTCATTCTTTTGCATGTGGTTGTCCAGTTTTCCCAACACCATTTACTGAAAAGACTATCCTTTTCCCATTGTATATTCTTGGCTCCTTTGTCATAAATTAATTGACCATATATACGTGGGTTTATTTCTTGGCTGTCTATTCTGTTCCATTGATCTATGTGTCTGCTTTTACGCCTATATGGTTTTGATTACTACAGCTTTGTAACATAATTTCAGATCAGGGAGTAAGATGCCTCCAGCTTTGTTCTTTCTCAAGATTGCTTTGGCTATGTGTCTTCTGTGGTTCCATACAAATTTCAGAATTGTGCGAGTTCTGTGAAAATGCCATTGGAATTTTGATAGGGATTGCACTGAATCTGTAGATTGCTTTGAATAGCATGGACATTTTAACAATATTAATACTTCCAATCCATGAGCATGAAATATCTTTCCACTTATTTGTTTCTTTAATTTATTTCATCAATGTCTTATAGTTTTCAGCATACAGGTCTTTCACCTTCCTGGTTAAATTTATTCCTCGATATTTTATTATTTTTGATGCAACTGTAAATGAATTGTTTTCTTAATTTCTCTGATAGTTTGATATTAGTGTATAGAAATGCAACAGATTTCTGTATCTTGATTTTGTATCCTGCAAATTTACCAAATTCATTTATTAATTCTAACAGTTTTCTGGTGGAGTCTTTAGGGTTTTCTATATATAGTATATTATCATTTGCAAATAGTGACAGTTTTAATTCTTCCTTTCCAATTTGGATGCCTTTATTTTTCTTCCCTAATTGCTCTGGGTGAGACTTCCAATACTATGTCAAATAAAAGTGGCGAAACTCGGCATCTCTGTCTTGTTCCTGATCTTAGAGGAAAAGCTTTCAATTTTTCATCATTGAGTATGATGTTAGCTGTGGTCTTATCATATATGGCCTATATTATGTTGAGGTATGTTCTCTTTATACACACTTTGTTGAGAGATGTTGGATTTTGTCAAATGCTTTTTCTGCATCTATTGAGATGATTGTATAATTTTTATCCTTCATTTTGTTAATGTAGTGTACCATAATGACTGATTTGCAGATGTTGGACCATCCTTGCATCCCTGGAATAAATCCCACTTGATCATGGTGTATGATCCTTTTAATGTGTTGTTGAATTTGATTTGCTAATATTATACTGAGGATTTTTACATTGATGTTCATCAGGGATACTGGCCTGTAATTTTCTTTCTTGTGGTGTTACTTGTCTAGTTTTGGTGCACCAGCTCTTTAAAGCTTCTTCCCAAAGCAAGTCTCATGGCCACACTTAACTTCAAGTGGGCAGAGAAGTATAATCTTATCATATGTCAAGAAGAGAGGATGAGAATATTTGTTAACAGCTCTAATCATTACTATACCTGCGAAGTCAGAGGAAACACCCCTGATTATTACTCTATATTACTTTTATTGTTTGACCACTTTACAAAGAGCATATGTTACTTTATCATTTAAAAACACATTCACATGTAGATTTCCTATCTGTCCATAGATGAAGATTTATACTTTGGACTGTGGGGTGAAAACTGAGGAAATGCTACTGTCTGATTATAGTAACCTTAACTACAAGTTCAATTTTAAGTGTCGGTAATAAACTTGTTTAAAAAGGTTGTATCAGCAGGGTTAATGTAATAAAGTAACATCAAATTCTACAAATGGTTTTTGTTTTCTATTAAGCTACACAGATTAGTCTAATAAACTGGCAATTATCCATCTCCCCATTGGCCTCAAAAATGGGAAGCTGTCTCTTTTAGTCCTCAGAATAAATATGTGTATGTGCAACCTGGGTATTATTAACTGCAATTTGTAAAAAAGGAAACTGAAGTGTGAGACACATAGCAGTTAATTCAATGGGCCATGATTTTCCCAACATTTTATTTTAAAAATTCAAACAGATAGAAGAGTTGAGAAAACTTCTCAGTGCATACTCAGAAAGCCAACACTTAGAATCTATATTTAACATTTTGCTACGTTGGCTTCATCACATATATATTCATCTATCTATCATCTATTGATCTTACTTTTTATTCATTTCAAAGTAAGTTGCAGACAGCAGTATCCTTCACCTCTAAACATCTTAATTAGATGTCAGTATTTATATTCTGTATTTTAAAAGTTAAGTTATATATTAGAATGCACAAGTGTATACTTGCATAAGTTCTAATAAATACATCCACCCATGTAACCAAAATCTCTATCAATATATACAATTCCATTATCCCAGGAAGTTCCCTCACATTGGGCCTTGATTTGAACACAAGATCTGTCTCTAAAGTCCATAGTCTTTCCCACAACACTATGCTACTTCTTTTAAAAAGGCCCAATGTATAAATACATTAAACAATAAGAATTCTATTTCTAACCCTCAATAATTAAGGTAGCTGAAATATGGAAATATGAAAGGTAGAAAATACTAGAGATTCCCTCCACTAAAGTCAGACAGCCTAGGTATTTAATATCTGTAGCACAATGACTGTACCACTTTCTGTTTACTAATTTCCACTGAATAAATAAAAATATCTACTTCCTTCCCCAAGAGTTAAAGAATTAATCAAGAAGGTATGGACATGACAATAACAACCATTACATATGTTCATCTCTTATACCTTCAATTAAACTAATAATGCTTCGGGGCAAGACCATTTCTTAGGCTTGTAAGGCAAGCATTAGGTCAAGTGCTATACACTTTAGTGATTACTATGAGAGGCAGTGAGGAACTGGAGAAAACACAAAACCTTTGGAATCAGGCAAATCTGGATTCAGATCTCTTCATATTTATTTAGCTATATAACCATGTACAAGTTAAACTTCTCTAAGCCTCAGTATATCATATGTAAAATGAGGCCTATATTTGGCCTTCCTATCAATGTCAGGTTTCTCAAATAGGCAATCTATAAGCAGACCCAGGCAAGAGAAGCCCCTACCCTGGACTTCAGGCTTTTGGGGGAATTTTATGTAACAGTTTGTTAATTTAACTTAGTATGTATATGGTATGTAGGTCTACGTTGATATTTGCTCCAGATCCTGCAGATGTTACAAATGGGCCTGTCTGTATCTACTACTAATAACCTAACATGTGTATTGCCATATTCACTTTCAAATATTACCCTATTTAGTCATACAACATTATCATGAGTTAGGTTTCATTAATCCCATTGTGCAGATAAAGAAACAGATGTGGTTAAGAAACCTACCCAGCGCCCTTATCTTCTATCACCATATCACTCTCTTCTTAACTAACTCCCAAATATCTGAGCTTCCTTCTCAACATATTATCAATATTTCACTCTCCAAGACAATATGCCTCTAATCCCTAAATCTAGTCCCTATTTTCCATGACCTCTCGGTAGCACCTGATACTGTTAATAATTTTTCCTTTCTTAAAATAACTTTTCCTTTGGTTTCTAAGGCTCGACTATTTCTTCTCTTAGCTTTTGCTCTTTTTCTGTCTCCTCTTGTTAGAGTTTTGGTGAAGAATGAATAAGATAATGTTTTTGGAGAGTGTCAGCATAAAGCATATATTCAATAAAAGGTAGGGTTTCTTTTTAACCTAAAAAGAATAGCTACCATTTTTAAGAATGGTGTCAATTACTCTACTAGGTGATACACACACATGCACACACACTATTCCATTTATCCTAAAAGCACCATAAAATTGAAGTTCAGATTGGCTGACAAATTAACCTGTATTAGAAACCTGGCTCCAACAATTCCTAGGTTTATGATACTAAGTCACTTAACTTCCCTGAGCTTCTGCTTCTCCATCGTGTAATTTTATAATGTTCTTTTGAGAATTAAATGAAACACAGGATATAAAAACACAAAGTACATGGTACAACAGTCAGTAAATGTTAAACTCCTTTCTCTTCTTGTTGCTACCAGGTGAATACATTAATTTTTTATCCTTCCCTTGTGTGCATTTCTAAAAACTAAGTCCTTGATCTCTTGACCTTCTTTCTTTATACTCTATACCTACACTCTGTCACACTTGTGTGTCCAACTCCTCCAGAAAGATAGTTTTGAATTATCTGTGACCATTTCTAAGTGTGCAGGCCCACATCTCTAAGTTTTGCTAGTTCTTTCTACTTGAGAATCCCACTGCCTACCATATCAAACGGCTCCTTTCCCTCACAAAGAATGGAAAGCAAAAGACTGGGAGTGGGTGACATAAAATATTACACAGACAAAATTGATAGGATTCATGATAAAGAAGCTAATTTTATGGTTTCAAGCTTGCCTGAGAAAATTACAAAACTGGAGAAGATTCTCATAGATCATGTCCAAAATTTTCTCCCCTTTTCCTCATTCTTCAGACATGAAACTAATCCTATTTCCCTAACCCACAAAGCCAAAAATGTTCCCATTCCATTGAATTCCCTTACATTTAAATGCTCCATTCATCTAACACCTAATAATACTCTATCTTCTATTACCAATTTTCTTACATTTACATCTTATCTTCCTAACTATGCTGTAAGTTCTTTAAGGCCAATAACCATCTCTTACACTTTTAGTATTGTTCATAATGCTAATCGACTACTGCTATAAAGATATGGTCAAGAATTCAGAAATTATAAATTAAGATGCTTTCAGATCTTTTTCTGACATGGAAGGAAAACTTTTCAAGTCAAAAGCTCTGATCCACAAATAGAGAAGGTGTGACAAACAGGAAATTTTCTATTTCTCTCTCAAGAATTTCAGTTTTGGCTTTAAACAGAAAAAAAATCCTTTAACATATATTTCCTTAGCCATGTGTTAATACTTTATAAATTAGTTCCAGGAACTGTGCAAGCTTTTCTTCAAAAATTACTTATACCAGCATACCTTGGAGATACTGCAGGTTCGGTTCCAAACCACCACAATAAAGCAAATATCGCAATAGAGTCACACAAATTTTTGGTTTCCCAGTGCATATAAAATTTATGTTTATACTATTACTGTATTCTATTATAGTGTTCAATGGCATTACATCCTAAAAAAACAATATACATACCTTAATTAAAAACACTTTATTGCTAAAAAATGCTAATCATCGTCTGAGCCTTCAGCAAGTCATAATCTTTTTACAATAGTAACAACAAAGATCACTGATGACGGATCACCATAACAAATATAATAATAATGAAAAAGTTTGAAATATTTAAAGAATTGCTAGAATGTGACAGAGAGACATAAAGTGAGCAAATGCTGTTGGAAGAAAGACGCCGATAGACTTGTTCCATGCAAGATTGCCAAAAACCTTCAATTTGTAAAAAAACACAATATCTGAGAAGCATAGTAAAGCAAAAGCACAGTAAAACGAGTTATGCCTGTATTTTCTAATACAGTTACTAGTCATTACTTTCTGTAGGAAAATAATTCCTAAAACTATAAGTCTCAAAAACCACACAGTGTAGACTGATGTGCTATTTATTAAATATTAAATAATTTTAAAACTTTCAAAACCGAGATGATAAAAATACTTAGTCTAAAGTTTATTAAAAGAAATGGCTTTCGGGCTTCCCTGGTGGCGCAGTGGTTGAGAGTCCGCCTGCCGATGCAGGGGACACGGGTTCGTGCCCTGGTCCGGGAGGATCCCACATGCCGCGGAGCGGTTGGGCCCGCGAGCCACGGCCGCTGAGCTTGCGCGTCTGGAGCCTGTGCCACAGCAGTGAGAGGCCCGCGTACCACAAAAAAAAAAAAAAAAAAAAGAAATGGCTTTCTTCTTTGGTTGAATATATTTAATAACTGGGAAAATTTGATTAAATTAATTTTCTTTACTGTGATCAAAACAGAACTGCAGGATAATAAAACTGATTTTGATTTGCTTATTTTACCTGAGTAGCTTTATCTTTCATGCATGAAGGGTAATGAACATGAGGATCTCGTGGCCACTGTCCTGTGAGATAAGGTCCTGTTATCGTATCCAAAGAAGAGGTTCGCCTTATTGTACCAGAGGTTCGAACTTGATGAGATTTTGGCCTGTCCACTATAAAAAAGTGAAAAAAGATTAGTCACTAATGAATAAAGTAAAACTTAAAATTATTTAACCTTCATAGTTTGTAAAATATCACTCTGTCAGTTTTCCCTACAATATATATTTACCCTAATAGCCCTCCTGCGTGATGTGATGAAATTTATAGACCCTCTCCCAAAGGAAAATACATTCACATATTAAATTTTGCATACACTTCCAGGGCTGTCACACCCTACAAAGCCCATCCATTTTAGAGACCTATTCTAAAACCTGTATATCATCTCCACTGCCATTACTTTAATTAAGACTTCATCATGTCTCAACTGCCAGTTTCCTAAATGCTATCTCTGCATCCACCCTAACTAAATCTTACAGTACCACCTCCCTCCACTGCTTAAAAAAATTTCCATGGTTATTCACTGTCTTTAACTTAAAGCCCATTATTTTTCACAATTCAGCTCCCATATACATCAATACTTGATGTCTTGCTACTCCTCCATAAACCCATGTTAACTACTAAATGCCATACAAACTAACTGCAATTTCCCAAATGTAAAACACTCACTTCTCTGCCTCTATACTTTCTATTATCTCCTGCACCTAAAATGTTCTCCTTCCCTGTTCACTTGACAAAAACTTGTCTTGAAGATCAGCTCAGGTGTCACACTGCCTCTGTGAAACCTTTCCCAATGCCTTCTTTTCTCCATCTCTGTCCTTTTTAAAGATATACGCACTCTCTGCTTACGTGGAGCCCTAAATTTGTCTTTCTTCCCCAACTAGAGCATAAGTTTGGTCCCTACAGATTGAAAAGAAGTTGATGCTCAATACTTATAAATGAATTTATTCACAGCTACACAAAAATAACATGTATAAAGAATCTTACATTTTAATTCAGCTTCCTCATTTATGGATGAAGAATTTGAAGCCCAGAGGGATAAAATTAAATCGTCCAATGAAACAGAGCTGCTAACAGGTGATAGAGGTAAAAAGGAACCAAGATCTCCAGACATTCTACACAGTTCAATCAATCTACTATAATAATCTACTTCTCCTCTCCATATAGGTACCATAGGTACCTCTGCTGAAAATTAAAATGATCATACTGAACTCTATAGTTTCTTTACAAAGAAACTATAAAGGATTTTTCATATATGCATCTCAAATAAGTTACTACTAATGTGCATTGAATAATAAAATCCAGTGGATTACAAGCACCAAGGCTCAGTCTTACTCAGAGTTATATCTCACAACAAACAAAATGTCTTGCACATTACAGAGGGCCAAGAAACATTTGTTATTGAATACTGTCCTTTAACTATCCTTCTGAAACCAAAATACAAAATTGGGTTTTTTAAATCGGAAAACAAAAGAAAATGCAGCATACTGTGAACTATCATATTATTTACATACAGTCGTCCTCATTTCTGTGGGGGACTGGTTCTAGGACCCTCACGGATACCAGAATCTGAGGAAGCTCAAGTCCCTTACATTTGGCCATCCACCTCTCCACGTTCCACATCCTTGGACACAGAGGGCTGGAGGGCCAATTTTATCTTACAACTGCAGTTCTGATTTCTTCTTTGACCCAAGAGTGTTAGAGAAGATCTGAAAATTACAAAATTTCCTCCCTATCTTTGTTACTTAGCTCTAATTTTATTTTGCCATAGGCAGAGAGTCAGGACAGTCTATTTCTACTCTTTGGAATGACCTGAAATTTTATTTGTGACCAAAAATCATGATCAATTTTTATAAATATTTCGTAAGTCATGGAGAACATATATTTTCTGTTTTCAGAATACAGTTATTTTTCTTGTACATCAGCTGAAATAAAAATATAGAATATAATAATAATAAAATTATTAGCTTTATCTGTCACAGACTTAGAGAACTACTCTAAAATTTCTAAACTACTCTTGAGATATAACAATTCTCTTTATCTCTTGCAATTTTTATCATTTAAATTTAGTTCTGGGGAATTCCCTGGCAGTCCAGTGGTTAGGACTCTGCACTTCCACTACAGGGGGCATGGGTTCAATCCCTGGTCATCGGGGAACTAAGATCCCGCAAGCTGCGCCGTGTGGCCAAAAACAAGAAACAAACAAAAAAAGTTTATAGAAATTTAGTTCTGTATAATTTGGTTATATATTGATTCATGACATCATCATTATGGCTTATATGCTTCACCATCGTAGTCTGTTCCATTTATTACTTTTAAGCTCTGTCATATTGAACATTATCACCCCTTTATGCTTTCTTTCTATTATAATGTGTCTGGTTTGCCTATTCTTTTATTTTCAATTTCTTTCAATCATGCTGTTTCGGTGTGACTCTTGTACACTGTATGCAATTAGGCTTTTTGAAAAAACTTTAGAGTATGTCTTCTCCTTATAAAAGGTATGTTCACCTCACTTATATTTGTTATAACAAACTTGATTAAACCTGTCACATAACTTTTTTCTTCCTCTTATAATTCTTCCTTGCTACTTGTTTTCTATGTTTTACTGTTTACTTCTTTTTCTCCTTACCTTTTCCCCTACCATAGGTAATTTAGAAGATATGCAGATTGTTTTTAGTTCTATTACTAGGAATTAATTCTATTAATTCTTTTAAATATTTTTTCTGGCTATAAAAGCAATATGCACAAATTTTAGCAACTTTACGAAACACGGAAAATTAACATGTCTCTCTCATAATCTGATTTATAATAATTTGTTTAAAACTTCTTAGTTACTTTACATTCCCTCCACCAAGGAAAAAAAGACAAAAACAGTTTATCCCTTGAAAAAGAACATTTATACCAATAAAAAGGGCCTAAAGGACAGCCACAACCAGAAAATGAAAAGCCACTATATGCGAAAAACTTGTGCCTGAACTTTAAACTGCTCCAAACTATTATGAAAGTTGTATGTAGTCTACTTATAGTTATTAAAACCCCTGTTAACTTGGTGAACAATAGAGATCATTTTTATGTTTTATAATAAGTATATAAAGAATCTATAAACAAATCCCTTGATACATATAATATTCTAGTCTATACTTTTTTATTATATTGTTAATCACTGGACCTTTGTCTATCACTTTCAAAGGATCCCATTTCTCCCCTTAGTGTCCATTCTCTCTGATTAGCTACTGTCAGAACTGTGGTCTTCAAGTTATTTTGACTGAGTACTCCTAATAGTAAATATCTAAGTATGCAGCAATATGTGCAGTTATTTATTTATAAATGAGGTATATATTATATTACTAATATGTTATATATAGTGTAAACCTAAGTAGAAATTTACATATGATATAAAAAATAAAAATATGTATGAAAAAAATGGAAGTTACACTTTCTTCCTGTATCTCATAAATGGGTGGCCTTACTTCAGTGTGAAGACCACTGGGATAAGGGACTTTAAATTGGGTGCTCCCAAGTCCCAAGGACCAGTGGCGGCCATCAACTTGGACTCTGAAAACCTAGGCTCCAACATTTGGTGTAGAAACACTCATCTTGTGCTGAGTATCAGAGGGGGGCATTCTCACCAATGAGAGAGCCAAGAAACAGATTTGGTAACCTTTTTCTGGGACAGCGTGGACCGGCACTTCTGGTGTCATTAAATTCATGAGTTTTCTTGTATTGTCCCTTAACCAAAAAGAGCTTTTGTACTTTTAAATGTTGTATAAATGTGTTATATTGGGTGAGAGCCTGAGGTTTTTGAACTGGAAACTTCCTGAAATTTATATCTCCATGCGGTTACCATAAACATAATGTAATAAAAGGGAAAAATATGAATTGGGTGCTAAATTCAATCTACAGATTGGCCAGTTAGCTCTAATTCTGTGATTTAATGCTATTGCTTAATTGTGTTAAGAATGTGTAAACAAGCATCACACATTACCAATACCAAAAAACAAAAACGGTCTGCCTTAAATAGAAAGAATAAGGTAGGACAACATGGTATCGATATCCTGTTAAAAAATTCGCTCTATCAGTCATGATTTTTAAAAAAATTATAGTATATGAAGTAAATATACTTGAAAGGTTATATTTCAAACATATGCTTTAAAAGATTCTCACCATTGCTCATACAAGGAAAATTTCAAAGATATGTAGTTGTTAGTAATTTCCACGTAAATTATTTGAAGGGTAAAAATTCAAAATAAGTTTAAAAATTGGCAAGGATAGTACTCTTCCAAGATATGATTAGCCATAATAACCCCACTTAACCAAATATCAGTAGGGCCTTATTTACCAACAGATTCATCATAAGCAGTGCGATTCTATTTTAAAAAGATGAGTTATTGCTATTATCCAAACTATCATGGCAATGAGTTAGATTTTAACTGCCTCAACATCTAAGCCTCGATTCTGCCAAATTTTTATATATTTAATTTGCGGTATTATCACCTACCAATTCAGGTTTTACAATTTAGTGCAACAATAAAAATCAACGCTGGTTTTGCATTATAGTAGTCCCCTCTTATCCTCAGTTTCACTTTCCACAGTCAACCATGGTCTGAAAATATTAAATGGAAAATTCCAGAAATAATTCATAAGTTTAAGATTGGGGGGCAGAGTCAAGATGGCAGACTAGGAGGACATGGAATTCATGTCTCTGCACAACTAGGGCACCTACCAGGCACTGATGAGGGACCACAGACACCTAAGGGGACGGGAGAAACCCCCAGCAACTGGGTAGGACGTGGGGCATGGGGAGAGTGAGAGGGGGAGAAGAAGTGGAGGTGGGATGGGACTGGCGCCCCTGAGGGGTAGCTGGGGGAGGGGAAGGGATCCCACCCCCAAAGGGGGAAACTGGGGGACCATTGGGAGGGCAGAGGATCAAAAGAGAGCGTGGTCAGGTCTCCCTTGCCCACTTGGGCCCCTGGGAGCCTGCTGAGATCCCGGTCCTGATCCTCTGCCCACGAAGGCCCCCTCCAGCTGCATGGGTCCTGAGGGAGTGGGAGGGAGGGAAGGGGGAGCAAAAGTAAAGGCCAGACCTACGGGACTGGAACCCCTGAGGGGTGGCTGGGGGAGGGGAGGAGTTCCTACACCCAGCGGGACACACCCATAGTTAGGGGTCCAGCGGGGACTGGGGAGACCCCGGGGGAGATGGGGAGTGGGGTCGTGGAGGAATGGAAGGGAACGCGGCCAGTGCTTTCCCTGTCCACTTAGGCACCAGAGAGCCTGTTGGGCTCCCGGGCCTAATTCTCTGCCCTCAGAGCCTCCCTCCTGCTGCGCAGAGCCCAAACCCCATCCCTACAGCCCCACCCAGGGCCCTACCTCTACACTCAGAGAACCCCTCCAATGAGCTGGACCTAAACCACACCCACACACCCTCACCCACGGCCTTGCCTCCAAACTCCAGAACTCCACACTCTGAAGGCCCTCCTTTGGAGGTGCTGCCTCTCCCCTTCTGTGTAGGTCCTAAGTAGAGGCCCTGCCCGATGCTTGAACATCGCCTGCCCAGGCCCCACCCCCAAGGCCTTTTCTGGCTGCATGGGTCCTGAGCCTAGGCCCTACCCCATGCTCAAACAAGTCGCCCCCCACCAGCCTAGGTCCCGCCCCACCGTAACCCCTGCCCCTGCGTAAGTTCCACCCCTGCCTACACTCTGCCCCACATAGCCAAGGCTTTTGTTTTTCCTTTTTTCCTCTTTTAGATTGGGGTTCTGTTTTACCTTGTTGATTAATTGTTCTTCATTCATTTATATGTTTATTTTTTCTAATCTTTTATTTTTCTAATTTTATTTTATTCTTTATACTTTGTTATTGTTCTTCTCCTTTTGGCTTGTTCCCCCACCCCCCTTTTTTCTTTTTCTTTTTTCTGTTACAGTTTTATTTTACCTTGTTGAAGTTGTTTCAATTATATTATTTTTCCTAATATATTTTTTATCTTTCTAATTTTATTTTGTTTTTTATTCTTTGTTATTGTATTGCTCCTTTTCTTCTTTTTTTTTTTTTTTTTTGGCCACGCCACAGCCTTACGGGATCTGGTTCCCAGGCCACAGGTTGGGCCCGAGCTCCGGTGGTGGCAGCTGCGAGTCCAAACCGGTGGACTAACAGAGAACCTCAGACCCCAGGGAATATTAATCGGAGTGAGGCCTCCCAGAGGTCCTCATCTCAGCACCAAGACCCAGCTGTATCCAACTGCCTGCAAACTCCAGTGCTGGATGCCTCAGGCCAAACAATCAGTAAGACAGGAATACAGCCCCACCCATCAAAAAAAAAAAAATGAAATGACTAAAAACTATGTTACAAATGAAGAAGCAAGGTAAAAACCTACAAGACCAAATAAATGAAGATGAAACAGGCAACCTACCTGAAAAAGAATTCAGAGTAATGATAGTAAAGATGATCCAAAATGTTGGAAACAAAATGGAGAAAATAAAAGAAACATTTAACAAGGATCTAGAAGAACTAAAGAGCAAACAAACAGTGATGAACAATACAATGACTGAAATTAAAAATACTCTAGAAGAAATCAATAGCAGAACAACTAAGGCAGAAGAATGGATAAGTGAGCTGGAAGATAAAATGGTGGAAATAACTGCAAGGGAGCAGAAAAAGAAAAAAGAATGAGGACAGTCTCAGAGACCCCTGGGACAATATTAAATGCACCAATATTTGGATTATAGGGGTCCCAGGAGAAGAAGAGAAAAAGAAAGGGTTTGAGAAAATATTTGAAGAGATTATAGTCGAAAACTTCCCTAACATGGGAAAGGAAATAGCCACCCAAGTCCAGGAAGCACAGAGAGTCCCATACAGGATAAACCCAAAGAGAAACATGCCGAGACACATATTAATCAAACTATCAAAAATTAAATACAAAGAAAAGATATTAAAAGCAGCAAGGGAAACTGTAATTAAAAATCTTCCAACAAACAAAAGCCCAGGACCAGATGGCTTCACAGGTGAATTCTATCAAACATTTAGAGAAGAGTTAACACCTCTCCTCCTCAAGCTCTTCCAAAAAACTGTGGAGGAAGGAACACTCCCAAACTCATTCTATGAGGCCACCATCACCCTGATACCAAAACCAGAAAAAGATATCACAAAAAAAGAAAATTATAGACCAATACCACTGATGAACATAGATGCAAAAATCCTCAACAAAATACTAGCAAACAACACATTAAAAGGATCATACACTATGATAAAGTAGGATTTATCCCAGGGATGCAAGGATTCTTCAATATATGCAAATCAATGTGATACACTGTATTAACAAATTGAAGAATAAAAAGCATATGATCATCTCAATAGATGCGGAAGAATCTTTTGACAAAATTCAACACCCATTTATGATAAAAACTCTCCAGAAAGTGGGCATAAAGGGAACCTACCTTAACATAATAAAGGCCATATATGACAAACCCACAGCAAACATCATTCTCAGTGGTGAAAAACTGAAAGCATTTCCTCTACCATCAGGAAAAAGACAAGGATGTCCACTCTCGCCACTCTTACTCAACATAGTTTTGGAAGTCCTAGCCACGGCAATCAAAGAAAAAAAAGGAATAAAAGGAATACAAATTGTAAAAGAAGAAGTAAATCTGTCACTGTTTGCAGATGACATGATACTATACATAGAAAACCCTAAAATGCCACCAGGAAACTACTAGAACTAATCAATCAATTTGGTAAGGCTGCAGAATACAAAATCAATGCACAGAAATCTCTTGCATTCCTATACACTAACAATGAAAAATCAGAAAGAGAAATTAAGGAAACAATCCCACTGACCAGTGCAACAAAAAGAATAAAATACCTAGGAATAAACCTACCTAAGGAGGCAAAAGACCTATACTCAGAAAACTATAAAACACTGATGAAAGAAATCAAAGATAACATAAACAGATGGAGAGATATACCACTCTACTGGATTGGAAGAATCAATATTGTGAAAATGACCGTACTACCCAAAGCAATATACAGGTTCAGTGCAATCCCTATCAAATTACCAGTGGCATTTTTCACAGAACTAGATCAAGAAATTTTACAATTTGTATGGAAATGCAAAAGACCCCGAATAGCCAAAGCAATCTTGAGAAAGAAAAATGAAGCTGGAGCAATCAGGCTTCCTGACTTCAGACTATACTACAAAGCTACAATAATCAAGACAGTATGGTACTGGCACAAAAACAGTAATATAGATCAGTGGAAAAAGATAAAAAGCCCAGAGATAAACCCACGCACATATGGTCACCTTATCTTTGACAAAGGAGGCAAGAATATAAAATGGAAAAAAGACAGCCTCTTCAATAAGTGGTGCTAGGAAAACTGGACAGCTACATGTAGATGAAATTAGAACACAACCTAACACCATACACAAAAGTAAACTCAAAATGGATTAAAGACCTAAATGTAAAGCCAGACAGTATAAAACTCTTAGAGGGAAACATAGGCAGAACACTCTGTGACATAAATCATAGGAAGATCCTTTTTGACCCACCTCCTAGAGTAAGGGAAACAAAAACAAAAATAAACAAGTGGGACCTAATGAAACTTAAAAGCTTTTGCACAGCAAAGGAAGCCATAAGCAAGATCAAAAGACAACACTCAGAATGGGAGAAAATATTTGCAAATGAAGCAACTGACAAAGAATTAATCTCCAAAACATACAAGCAGCTCATGCAGCTCAGTATCATAAAAACAAACAAGCCAGTCCAGAAATGGGCAGAAGACCTAAACAGACATTTCTCCGAAGAAGACATACAGATGGCCAACAAATGCATGAAAAGATGCTCAACATTACTAACCATTAGAGAAATGCAAATCAAAACCACAGTGAGGTATCACCTCACACCAGTCAGAATGGCCATCAAAAAGCTACAAACAATAAATGCTGGAGAGGGTGTGGAGAAAAGGGAACCCTCCTGCACTGTTGGTGGGAATGTAAATTGATACGGCCACTATGGAGAACAGTATGGAGGTTCCTTAAAAAACTAAAAATAGAACTACCATATGACCCAGCAATCCCACTACTGGGCATATGCCCTGAGAAAACCATAATTCAAAAAGATACATGTACCACAATGTTCACTGCAGCACCATTTACAATAGCCAGGACATGGAAGCGACCTAAGTGTCCATCAACAGATGATTGGATAAAGAAGATATGGCACATATATATAACAGAATATTACTCAGCCATAAAAAGGAATAAAATTGAGTTATTTGTAGTGAGGTGGACGGACCTAGAATCTGTCATACAGAGTGAAGTCAGTCAGAAAGAGAAAAGCAAATACCACATGCTAACGTATATGTATGGAATTTATAAAAGCGGTACTGATGAACCTAGTGGCAGGGCAGGAATAAAGACGCAGACATAGAGAACAGACTTGAGGGCATGCGGGGGAAGGGGAAGCTGGGATGAAGTGAGAGAGTAGCACTGACGTATATACACTATCAAATGTAAAATGGATAGCTAGTGGGAAGCTGCTACATAGCATAGGGAGATGAGCTCAGTGCTTTGTGACCACCTAGAGGGATGGGATAGGGAGGGTGGCTCATGAGGGAGGGGATATGGGGATATATGTATACATATAGCTGATTCAGTTTGTGGTACAGCATAAACTAACACAATATTGTAAAGCATTTATACTGCAATAAAGATGTTAAAAAATAATAAGTTTAGGGCTTCCCTGGTGGCGCAGTGGTTGAGAGCCCGCCTGCCTATGCAGGGGACACGGGTTCGTGCCCTGGTCCGGGAAGATCCCACATGCCGCGGAGCGGCTGGGCCCGTGAGCCATGGCCGCTGAGCCTGCGCGTCCGGAGCCTGCGCTCCGCAACGGGAGAGGCCAGTGAGAGGCCTGCGTACCGCCAAAAATAATAATAATAATAATAATAATATTTAAAATTGTGCACCATTCTGAGTAGTGTGATGAGAACCATCCTGCTCCATCCAGCCCGGGACGTGAATCATCCCTTTGTCCAGCATATCCCACCTGTTAAGTCACCTAACTAGCTGTCTCAGTTATTAAATTGACTGTCTTGGTAACATAGTGTTTGTGTGTAAATAACAACTATTTTACTTAATAATGGCCCAAAGCACCAGACTAGTGATGCTGGCAATCTGGATATGCCAAAGCGAAGCTGTAAAGCATTCCCTTGAAGTGAAAATGTCAAAGTTCTCAACTTAATAAAGGAAGAAAAAAATTAAATGCTCTGATTGCTAAGATCTATGGTAGGAACAAATCTTTTATCTGTGAAACTGTGAAGAAGGAAAAAGAAATTTGGCTTGCTTTGCTGTTGCACCTCAAAACTGCAAAAGTTAGGGCCACAGTGTGTGATAAGTACTTAGTTAAAATGGAAAAGGCATTATATTTGTATAAGATGCTTTCAAAGAGACCATGTTCACATAACTTTTATTACAGCATATACTTATAACTTTTATTATTAATTGTTGTTAATCTCTTAATGTGCCTAATTTATAAAATAAACTTTATCATATGTATGTATAAGAAAAACATAGGATATACAGGGTATAATACTATATGCAGGTTTAGGCATTCAACTGGAGGTCTTGAAAGAGATCCCCTGTGGATAAGGGAGGTCTACACTATTTATATATTCAACACAATAAATTGTTTCTTATTTCATGATTATAGTTGTGATTAGTATATTTAGTTTTTAACTGATCACAGTATTTCTCTACTAATTATTACAAAATTACCTCAGTTCAAGTGGATAAAATAAGAGGATACCTTATCAATTAGAAACATACATTAGTATCCTCAAACAGTCTTTGAATTTACAAGAGCTTAAAAAACAATAAAATTTAATAAAAAATATTAGCGATAAAATTGCTAAAATCAATATTCTAAAGTATGAAAGAAAATCAATTAAATAAATACTTACCATCATTACTTAAGCTAAACAGGCATCAGGAAAATAGTAATTTCATATGTAGTGAAACCAGGTAATCACTACCACTAAATAAAACTTGCTGAATGTCTACTACTATATATGAAAAGCACTGTTCCGTGTACCAAGAGGAATTACAAAATAAGTTTCAGACTCTCCTCAAGGAATTTACATTCTAGTTGAGGGAGATACAATATGTATAATTAAACTACAATATAAAGTGGTATATTATGGCACATGCACACCAATGAAGGACAAGAAGCAAACAACGCAAAAAATAAATTAGGCAGCAGATAGCTAGAATGATGTACTCTAACTATATCAAGGGAAACTTTCAAGTAGTAAGACTCTTACCATGCCACTTATAATCCTGTTGCTAACATCGCCTACTTAAATATTTGAGGATAAAATAGAGAATAACTAAATTCAGCAATAAAATATGATGGTTAGAAAAAAATCACATCTATTTCCAGTACTGTCATCATTGTTAGGACCAGAAAATGACTCCTCATGTAGCATTCTGTAAAAAGACTTGCTCATTATATCCATCTACAGGTTGTACTTTCCCCCTCCAATTCCCCTGCCTGATGAGGGAGCAGTGGTAGGCCTGGGGTTCCTCTGGGGTTCCTACTGAGGACTATACAAAATTATTGCTTTCTAACAGCCGATTGGAAATTTAACTTTAAAGTGATAATAGTATAATAGGTTTAAAAACAAGGAGCTGTATTAGATAACTCTGCATCTGAATAGCATACAAGGCATTATTCTAAATAGGCAAAACTGCTTAATATCTAACTGCCAGAGCACTGTAATATGATGTTAAACTAATTGTTCCCAACAATTTTTACTTTAGTAGCAGTGACTGAAGATTGACTTGGTTAGTGAGTTTGGAAATCTGATGTATGAAGAAGCTAACCTGAAGAAGAAAATTGTAACAAAGTTAAGTGGAATTTCTGCAAATTAAAAAAAAGTTATTATTAGAAACTTTAAGAACTTTAGCTACAGAGAAATATGAAACAAGCCACTACACCTTCTAAACCAACCTTACCAGGTGGTAAAGAGGATGCAATATTTTTGAGTGACATAATGTAGCCATACAGAATATAAACTAACACAAATAAAAAGTGCTCACATTCTTTTCTTGGACTTTAACACACTCCAACCTTTTTCATAGGTTCAGTGTGCATAAGTAACTAAAAAATAAAAATTGTTGATTCTGTGTCTAGCTCTCAAGAAAGATTATTCGCCAAAGCTTTCCATTATACAAGCAAAGCACATCTGAACTTAAGAAAGCATTTAAACCTTTTGAAAAAGAGCTATTATTCCTTCAACTACTGTGTAAAGACTATAACTGCATGAAACTTAGCCGTTGTAACACCACCACCAAGAATGAACTGCTTCTTACTTTATTCAAAGTTTATTACCACCCTAAAGAATCCTCAAGCCATACAATTCAGCAAAATGCTTAAGATAACTAAGTAACAAATACCAATTTTTCCAGACCTTTCTACATAGAACTCACATTAAATAACTAGTTTTACATAAAAATATCACATTAACAGTGTTAGTCAGTAGTATCAAAACACACATATATAATATTTTGTCTTGAATTTAAGTTCCTAAAGTGTGTAAAATCTTTTTATGTTTTAACAATTATGCTCAAAAGGAAGCAGCCATTAAATCCCATAATGTGTACATGTGTGTGTATGCCTTAAATCACCTACTATTGATTAGAAAAATGTTAAAGAATGGTAAAAAAAAAAAAAAAAAGGCAATACTTTTTAGTCAGTACAGTGTCAACATCTGGGCATGTCTGAGAAGTAATAGCAAAAGCTTTCTAATACAGTGTATCACCCAGAAATTAGATCTTGGGAGATCCTAGAACAAAAAGGCTCAAGGCCCTCAGGCATAGGTAGAACTAAGCAATGGATCTCAAAGATGGGATCCTGAGATGTGGCTCTCTGTATAAGCATCACCAGGCAGCTTGTTAAAAATGCACGTTACTGGGCTTCCCTGGTGGCGCAGTGGTTGAGAGTCCGCCTGCCGATGCAGGGGACACAGGTTCGTGCTTCGGCCCGGGAAGATCCCACATACTGCAGAGCGGCTGAGCCCGTCAGCCATGGCTACTGAGCCTGCGCGTCCGGAGCCTGTGCTCCGCAGCGGGAGAAGCCACAACAGTGAGAGGCCCATGTACCCCAAATAAAAAAAAAGCACGTTACTGGGCCACACTCTCAGAGATTCTAATTTAGTAGCTATAGGGTGGAACCAGGTATCAACATATTTTTTTTTTATTTATTTATTTTTGTCTGTGTTGGGTCTGTTGTTGTTGCACGCGGGCTTTCTCTAGCTGCAGAGAGCAGGGTTACTCTTTGTTGCAGTGCGCGGGCTTCTTATTGCGGTGGCTTCTCTTGTTCGGGAGCACGGGGCTCTAGGTGCATGGGCTTCAGGAGTTGTGGCTCACAGGCTCTAGAGCACAGGCTCAGCAGTTGTGGCACACGGGCTTAGTTGCTCCATGTCATGTGGGAGCCTCCTGGATCAGGGCTCGAACCGGTGTCCCCTGCACTGGCAGGTGGATTCCCAACCACTGCACCACCAGGGAAGCCCTCAACATATTTTTTAAACCAGACCAAATTGATTCAGATGCATCATCAGCCTTGGGAACCACTGAGGTCCTAAAGCAATGTTTCTCAAAGTGTTAGACATTTGTTAAATATGCTCAATACTGGGCCCAATTTCTCATCAACAATGTGAGACTCTCTGCTAGTGGGACCAAACAATGTGAATTTTAAATATGTATCTCAAGTGAATTTAATGGTACTAAAATCTTAAGAACCTATGTCTAAAGGATTGGGACTAGATCCTTTAGAGTTGCAGGTGCTCAAAAATAAAATCATTTTGTTGATTATAATCTACTCCATTTAGAGGCACTGAAAGTTTGAATATAAATCCAAGAAAATATTCTGCTGCAAAAAAGTCAAACAAGTCTTCGAAATCTGCACTTAGCAGCTAACCTTCTAGAATCTAGTAAATTTAAACTTCTAGTCATCTCCTTCAAAAAGGTCACTTTCTAAACTGAGTGCCAGCCATGACAATAAGAACCTTCAAACCTAAATACAAAGCACTCTAGACAGAATGCTTAGGAATGCTTTCTTAGAAAGATGAGATAACAGACAAAAAGTTCAATACAGCTTCTTTGGAAAGATTCCCTCCCACCCAAACAGGGCATTTTGCACACAAAAGTTAACTACAATAAAATTTGCTTCCTAAAAAAATACAAGAAATTCTGAAAAACTACATTAAGTAGGTTCCTTTTTATAAAATCAAAGTGTCAAAGAAAAATTAAATAAAATATATAAGCAAAGTAAAATTTAGATTTTAATAACTAATTTGATTAAAGAATTTAAGCCTGAGTCTCCAAATATTACAGTATTTTATAGCCTGTTTATTTAAAACCTTTATCTTTTAAGAGAAAATAAGTGTTTCATGATGTCTGAATTTGCTCCTTCATATTATAATTTCAATCCTCATCACTGAAATCAAAATAACAAATTCATGGAGCAGAGACTGAATATAAGACATTAAGTTGCTTTTCTTCAACTTCAAAAAACCCTGAAATGATATAGTTCCTAATTTAGTGATCAAAAATAGCCAAAAGTAAATACGGGTAGAGAATATCTTGCTATTGGTTCACTGAGGTTAAGCATGAACTTAACTAAAGGTCTGTTTTGTTTTGTTTTTTATAAATCTATTTTTAATTTTTATTTTGGCTGCGTTGGGTCTTTGTTGCTGTGTGCGGGCTTTCTCTGGTTGCGGTGAGCAGGGGCTACTCTTCATTGCAGTGCACAGGCTTCTCACTGCAGTGTCTTCTCTTGTTGAGGAGCACAGGCTCCAGGCACGCAGGCTTCAGTAGTTGTGGTACGTGGGCTCAGTAGTTGTGGCTCGCGGGCTCTAGAGTGCAGGCTCAGTAGTTGTGGCGCACGGGCTTAGTTGCTCCGCAGCATGTGGGATCTTCCCAGGCCAGGGCTCGAACCCGTGTCCCCTGCATTGGCAGGCAAATTCTTAACCGCTGTGCCACCAGGGAAGCTCCTAAAGGTCTGTTTTCTTAATAGAAATTTGCTTCAGTATTTCTGTATTGAGAGCTACTTCCTTGAAAGTTATAGTTTTAAATTTATTATCACTGTTGAAGAGTCTCTCCTTGACCAAACTTTAGCCAGGCTCCTCTGAACTCTTTCCAATTAGGCCCTAAATTTTGGGCTTCTGTGTTCATCTCTGTATTGTCCAATTTTAGCAAGAATCCTACTATATCAGTTTAACCAGAATCCCCCACCCTCAATATTGATCACGCTGGATATCTGATTAGGTTTCTCATCTCCACCATCCCCCATGTAATATCTGACCACCTGGCCTGCCTTCATTAACAATCCTGTTTAGGTCTGTTTAGCCAGAATCCCCCTTATTTTGATGTTTCTTTCCTCTCAGTAATTTTTTATCTACTTACCCCACCCTTCTACTTGGCTATACATCCCCAGTTTTCCTAGTTGTATTCCAAGTTTGAGCCCAATCTTTCTCCCCCACTGCAAAATCACATTGCAGTGGTCCCTACAACTATCGTGATAGTCTCCCTGAATAAAGTCTGCTTTACTAATCTTTATTAAGTGTCATGAACAATTTTTTCTTAAACATCACTACCAACATTATGAGCAATTTTCTCCTTGCCTCAGGGTTACAGAGAGAAATTTTCAAAATAAATCCCTCCCCCCACCACCAAGAAAAAAACAAATTTAAAGAACTGTGTAACTAAGAATAAAAAAAGTAGAAAGGAGGAGACTGGTATACCTCTCTAGCCAATCTAATGCACATTAATACTGATCATCTAATAGAATTATTGTTAGATTCAGTTTTCCAAAATCAGCACAGTCTAGGCACCTCACCAACAGCCTTTACGGGCCTTCCTTCCTTAAAATATAAGAAGATAAAAAGTTAGCCAAATATATGGGCCACATAAAATAAAATCATCAAAATCAAATGAACTTCAGATGAGACAGGAAGGACACCAGATCTGAATATGCTATCTGAAATAAAACTAAAGGGAAAAAACTAAAGCCCTCTCAGTGTGAGTAGATTCTGAAACACTAATCAAGACCTGGAATCCTGCCATAGAAGCAATCTAGAAAACATGCCGAAATGACCATATGGCTGCCCTGCAGAAATCTGGAAAGGAACCAGTCAAGAAGCTGACAAGAGAAACAAACATGCTTCTCACCAAATGAGGCCTGACACAGCCTGTAACCTGAGGTCTGTCAAGAAAAACAAACAAAAAAATGTAGTCAAGCAGCCATTTAGGAATGATTCTTCTCTAGGTTATAGCTCACTCAAATTTGTGTCAAATGATACATAAATTGAGATATGACATTTGGAGGAAGGCCTTCAGCCTGTTTTCAAAGAAAACCCAAGAGAGTATCTTCTTGTATCAAGATTGTAAAAGAAAACTTCACCAAGATGGCCATGAAGGCTGGTGACAAGCACTGGAAGAATACACAACAAATTAAGACGGAGTTCTGACATCTGGAATATATCTATAAAGAAATTACATATATGGCAGCTGAGATGCTAAAGATTTTTAAGTTCATTTTTTTTCTGGTGGAAAATGGTATTTCTTTAAGGAACCCTGGCAAAGTCATAATTAGTAGAAGAACATTCTATAAACTTTATGAACTTCCAATGAATTCGATTAACAGAGCTTCCAAACATCTAAAATCTTATATAACTAATGGTCTCAAATGTTAAAGAAGTAATCACAAAGTATTAGCAACTATAAAACAACGAAAATAAGATGACCAAAAATGGACATTAATATAGTAAGTGAAAGGAAAGCAAATATTCCTAAACCAGAAGACAAAATGTTTAACAAAATTTTGTTTCAAAGCACTTAACTTCCAGTTAAAGCAATGGTAGAGCTTAGAAAATTTTTAACCAAATGAGACAGATCCACTATTATATCCCAATTAAAAAAAAAAAACAAAAAAGACTATAATAAAGGCTACAGAATGGGCTATATCTTTACCACAGTATGACAACCAATATTACTGATCAAACTCCTTGATTTTTAAAGTAGGGAAAACTGTGATCTAACAGTTCAAAACAAGCTGAAAATCTTCTTTAAATGACAGAAGCAATGAAAAACCTCAGAATTAGAAAAACTGAAATATGATGTGTTTGAGAGCAAGGAAGATATGAAAAGAGAGGTGATCAAACTCAGGAAAGATTTAGAAATAAAAGAAAAACTGGGCTTCCTTGGTGGCGCAGTGGTTGAGAGTCCGCCTGCCGATGCAGGAGACGCGGGTTCGTGCCCCGGTCTGGGAAGATCCCACAAGCTGCGGAGCGGCTGGGCCCGTGAGTCATGGCCGCTGAGCCTGCGCGTCCGGAGCCTGTGCTCTGCAACAGGAGAGGCCACAACAGTGGGAGGCCTGCGCACAAAAAAAAAAAAAAAAAAAGAAAAACTTATTTCAGGAATGAAGACTAAGTTTACAAGAAGCACAGTGGGTTAATGCCTTACCAAAAGTAGAAAATGGAACATAAGACAAATTTTAGAATTAAAAAAAAAGAAGAGATAAAAAGATTTTAAGAGACAATAATTAATTTGTAACTTAAGCAAGACTGTCCAACATATGTTTAGTAGGAGTCCCTGAAGAAGACCAAAGCAACAAAGCAAAAAATGATAAAAACTATAATAAAACTCTCCAGGAATAAAAGATAACTTCAAACTACATATTGAAAGACTATACATGTATCTGAGAAAATGATACAGCTGATACAGCCCAAATCAAACACATTTTAATGAAGCTAAAGTGACCTTCAAGTATAAAAACCCATAGATTAAAACTTCTTATAGTCTTGTATATTCTTGCTACATAATACATGAGAACTCAAGGAATATTGTTCCCATAAGTCTGTCCTGAAGAATCTACCAGAGAATAGCTTCAAACAACCAAGAGCTTGGAAAGGAATTAACGTAAGGGCTCCTGGAATGTGTGAGCCATTCAGGTAGTAACTTTCAAAGGGGAAGAGAGTAGCAGAATGCTCAATATCTCTAAGGTAAGTCTTCCATCATTACATGAAAGAAATGACCAGAGAAGGATTGTAAATTCATATAGTTATTCTCTTAGCACACCTGTAAGACTAAGAATTTCCAGAATATCTGATAACCAAATGTAGTTATTAAATTTCTTATAGAACCAGATATATATACATATATTTTTAAACATTTTAATATTCCTCCAATATTTTATTGTGTTGACTCTGAGAAAAATTAATGTTAGTCTTAGAGACGTAACCTAGTAGAGAAATTAGCTCCTGCCCAACCTAGTGAAGAAACTAATTGAAATGGAGCATCCATAGTCACTCCATTAATAGAATTTTTGCCCATCCCCTTCCTCTAGAGCTGGCAATTACGAGTAAAGTTTGAAAGTCAATCCTACAGAAGCCTGCAGCAAGAACCAGGAATGGATCAAGGAACGGGAATTCCTCTTATGGGGAAAGGTGGAATTTACCATGGGAAAAGGTAGAATAATGGGCTGAGGGGCTTGAAGAGAGAGTCATTTGGCAAAAAACAAGATGGGAAGAAGCCTTGAAGAGGACCTTCACCTTGCAAGGAGCTAAATCTATAAGGATCTGCTTTTTGAAGGAACAAAAGTAAGCAGCCTCTGTCCACATCATCCCAGTATCTATGGGACAGGTCAATAAAGAACAAAAAGTCCTAAAATAATTTTCAAGACCAAGAAAGAACTGATTGACTATTAATGTTATGGAATCAGGGTCTTACCACTATTACAAAAGGACAACCAAATTTTACCATGTAATACAAGATCTTTATGATGAAGTCTGTATGATGACTATAGTTCCTCTGATCCTGAAAAAGAATCTGAAAATTATCAGCTTTCTCATCTCTTATTTGAATAAAGAATACTGACTTAATATGGCAGAGAAAGCACAACAGTCTCCTAGACAAGTAAATATCTCTTCTTAAATCTATACTGAAAATTTGTAGAATTCTAAATCCAAATACATTTTAACAACATACAATTTATAATGAAAATAAGATTCAAGCATTTAAGTCTAAGTTATAAACATTTTGTTTAGGTAATAAAACCTACAGATTAGCTCATAATAGCATAATAATAAGGTAAACAGTTAACTCCATGGTTAAGTAGAAAAGATTAAGGAGAAAGGCTTAGGAAAAGAGTAACTGCTTAACCTCAATAAGATATGACTGCTAGTCAAGCTAATTTACTGATGGTAGGCAAATGATAAACAGTACTTTAAACTGAAAATACATCTGGATACCACGGATTTGCTTCATGCAAAAGAATCTAGTTAATTAAATCTAGCCGACTAGCTGCATTTTCCCCCACATTGTGTCCCCAAATCCAGCAATGGTGAATATGTTGTTGACTGGGAAATATATAACTACGCTTCTGCAGAATAAACCCAAAATCAATAGGCTCAACAGAATGAAGGCTTCAGAAATAAGAAAACACAGATGTTTATTCTAGCATTTACTTTCATAAATATTGACATCAAAGAATCAAATATGTAGCTATGAAGCAGTAATTTATCTAAAATTGGATGCTTCATTAAAGCTGGATATGGCCCAAAGCTGCAGGAAACATCCTGAAGGAAAAGGTCTTATACAAATGATACCTTTGTAGAGGCCATGGAGTAAAACAGAACATGGTAAAAACCAGTTCCGTGTTCGCATACACAGGACACCTTCCACCTCAACAATTCTACAAACATTGTGCATAAAAGGTTGCCAGGAAACACTGCCAAGGACTGGGAGCAACTTCAGAAAAAATAAAATAAAACTACTAGTGGCATGACTAAGTGTAGGGGAAAAGTGTCATAAAATATTTTAGAAGAGCATCATATTTTATTCCTCCAGAACAGGCATAGAACTGGCCATTATAATCTTAGTCAAAAATAGTCTATTGATATTACTGATTGAACTGTACTTCAATCAAAATGGCATTGCCCAGGAGCTACAAATGGACTGAAGTCACAAAGTTCCAGAGTTTGTTATTAGCATCTAAGTTAATTTTTTCCCTTAAAGGATGAAAGAACATTGTTCAATCCAAGAACCCAAGAAATGAGTGAACAAATATCAGACTACACTTCTGGATATAGCTTGAATCATTAACAATACCTACAATAGCTAGAGCATTTGTAATAAAAACCTGAACAACACTTCCAGATGTACTGAAAAGACTCTTCTCAACATGGGAAGAAAACAAAACCACACTACAGAAAAGAGGTGGGTCAACTGGATTTTTGTCTGCCTTTTTTCTCCATTCTTTCCTTCTTCACCTCTGACCAGAATTCTTTAAATCCTTTCTATGTAGTGTTTGAGACAGCACAAGTACGAACAATATATATTCAAACATTATGAATAATACAGTTAACTTCTTTTTCATGGATATGTCAAATCACTCATTTATCTGTCTCTTCCCCCCCATATTTTAACTATTTTACTTTCATTTAAGAATAAGAAAGTGAAACCTAATATGATTCACTAATCTATTTAGTTTATACTTAAATGATATATGTAAGACTTATCTACCAGAGGGTGGGCTCCTTCCTACAAGTAAAGCTCTTGTCTTTTTCTGTTTGTTTCTCTAACACCTAGCACAACTACTCAAGTTTTGTTGAACCTGTGGATATCAGTTATCCATCCTTTCCTTACTTTTAATGAAATTAATACTCAAAAACCAGAAATCACCTGGCATATATTATGGAACTCATTAGCAAAGGAGGCTTTCTGGAAGAGCCTCAAATGGAATGGCTCCACGTTTCTTTTTAATATTCTGTATGTGAGGCTTATCTAAAATCATTGTGAATAAAGTGCAAGAGAGTGACAAAAATAACTTGAATTCAGATCTCTATCATCCCATTTTCCACATTTACATAGAAGGCTATGATTTCCATGCTTAGGTATTTCACAAACAGGTCATTAATATAGGTTCATATAATAAATAACTCTTCATATAGTGCATATCCAAGAAAAATAACATATTTATATAAAATAACAAGACCACTTAATAAGATCACTAAACTTCGTGTCCTGCCAGGCACTCTGGGAGACCATGGATTTATTTCCACATGGCTATCAATTCTTAAAATGTCTCCAAATTTTTTTGAAAATAGTCTCTTAAATTATTAATCAAAGAGTAGTTATAGCATCTTCAGTTAATGAAAGTAAATAGCAAATTATATAAAACTAAATATATTCCACCAAGATCACACAATCGAACTTGATGAAGTATCTCTTGCATACTGACAGAAGCACTGATAACAGTGAACCACACTTGCCTATGTGATGGATCACACGAGGTAAGAATGAGACTCCCAAGGTGAATTTTCAAAGTGGCTCCAGTAGTAGCAGCTGGCAGACCACCTTTCTTTAAACTGTGAGGTGCAGTAAAGTTGCTAATGCTAACAGCTACAATTTTTTAAAATTCGTGGCTTATCACAATAAAAACCCAATGTGTATCTTCCTGGCTGACAGATGGCCTTCTATATGATCATTCAGGGATTCAGACTTCCTTCATCTTATGGCTCCACCATTCCCCCAGGGCCTTGGTTGGAGTCCTCTGCTAGATTCTCTGCTTCCAGCTGGCAGATGAGGGAAGGGAATGAATGACGAGGATCAAACTAGTGCTTTTTTACTGAACACAGATGAAAATGTTGTATATCACCAAGCCTTATCTAATTGCAAGGAGGGGTAGGAAAAAGAGTCTTGATGTGGGCCAAGAGGGAGACAAAACAGGGTTTGGTGAATAATTAGAGGTCTCTACTATAGAAGGGCTTAACTCCCTTTGTCTGAATTACCTCGGAGATAGTTTGAGCCAAATTTTAGAGTAAGTCTTGCTAAATTATTACAATTGTCACCATAAATAGAGTGATCTAACTTAATCTAATTTACAGTAATCAGTAGATTACCTTACACTGACACGGAATCTTTGCCTGACAAGGAACAAGTAGGGAGCTATTGAAAGATAATAGCATTTTCAATACAAAGTGAGTTCAGTTTACAAAGAACTTGATGTACACAATCGAGGATGCTGAGATGAGTCTTTTATGTCAAGGAAAGGATTGTGAACTTCAGAATTTTTTTTTTTTTAAAGAAAGACTATATTTATAAAGAAAGACTGTGCAATGGGTAAATTAGAGAGCGGAGACTAATGGCGGGGGAACCACTTAAGAGGCAGCAGTTCTAACAAATCAAGCAATAAGTAATAACGGAGCCGTGAGGGGATGGAAAGAAGCTACCAGATTCAGGACATAATTCTAAGGAGATGGGATAAGATATAGTGATCAGTAGGATGAGAGAAACGGGGGAGGAGGAAAAGTTAATAATTATGCTGCAAGGAAGTTAAGAACCCAACCCAATGATGCTCTGGGTCTGAAAGTCTTATTAATAAATTATTGATTTTCTGTTAGTAGCATAGAAAAATACACTAGGCCACTTTTTCAAAGCATGTTACCTAAGGGAATATGATATATTCTACGTGAAACATAGGTGGAATATACTTTAAATTAAAACTTTTTATACAGATGGTAACGAGATCAGCAAGAAGGTAAAGAGCATGAGCAAAACATCCAAAGACAATTATAATGATATTTTTAAATATGTGGATATGTAAACTTGCAGGATGTAAGCATTATGTCTGTTTTAATTTGCTATATACAGTTACCACCTAGAAGAATACCCACTCCAGTCAGTAGAAATGCAATAACGACAGGTTTCAACACTTCTTTCAACTTTGAATTTAAATACCAACATAATATTCTGCTCAAAAATCACAAAGCCAACTCCAGCAGAGAAAATGATCATACACTTACTAAGAAAATTAAACTGTAGATAACTGGATTGTCATTCTAAATTACGTTAGATGATTCAGAAAAGGTAATTTATATGTAAACTGATTAATTTGTTTCTCCAAACCCATCCAACAACTTTTTACCAAATAATCCTTAAGTAAATACTTCAAAGAATTCAGCATTTAAGACATGCCTCCAGGGCTTCCCTGGTGGTGCAGTGGTTGAGAGTACACCTACCAATGCAGGGGACACGGGTTTGTGCCCTGGTCCGGGAAGATCCCACATGCCGCGGGGCGGCTGGGCCCGTGGGCCATGGCCGCAGAGCCTGCGCGTCCGGAGCCTGTGCACCGCAACAGGAGAGGCCGCGGCAGTGAGAGGCCCGCGTACCACACACACACACACACACAAAAAAAAGACATGCCACCAGAAGGAAATATAATTGTATTATAAATAGCAAATTTCCCCATAACCACAAGGAAGATGTTCAGAATTCTCATCTAGTTAGATGTCCATTGGTTTTATCTTACATGAGATAAGTAAAGTCCCTAAGTCACTACCACTTCGTATATTAAAATTACCTAGAGCATTATGAAAAGATGACCATGAATTTCTACTCTATATGGAGAAAGTATCAGGAGCCAGTGATTATCCAGTGATTGTTGAGAAAGGAATGCGAACTTTACAGCATTCTCTCTTTTATACACATACATACACACCACACACACACGCACACCGATATTGTGTAGCCCTTAGGTATAATCAAATTAGGTGACCAATTTTTTTTACCTGTACACAAATTTTTTTAACATTTTTATTTGTAATAGACCCAACCTTAACCAAAATGTCCTCCAATAAGTGATGGGTAAGGAAACTGTGGTATATCCATACTGTGGAATATTGCTCAGCAATAAAGGCAAACAGACTATTGATACTCTGAAATACTGTGATAGATCTCAAGGGCATTAGGTTGAGTGGAAAAGAGGCAAGCTCAAAAGGTCACATAGTGTATGATTCCTTTTATCTAACATTCTCAAAATGACAAAATTATAGAGATGGAGAACAGATCAGTGATTGCCAGGGGTCAGGGTGGTAGGGGGAGGGAGTGGTATGACTACAACGGGCAGCACGAGGGGGATCTGAGTGGCATCTGACATCTGTGATAGAACAGGTCTGTATCTTGATTATACTGGTGGTTACACAGATCTACACGTGATAAAATCACACACGCACACACATACATACACACACACACACACACCCCAATATAAAAATCCTGGTTTGATGTCATACTATAATTTTGTAAAATATAACCGTTAAAGGAAAAGTGGGTGAAGGATACGTGGGAGCTCTCTGTATTGTCTTTGCAACTTCCTGTGAATGTATACTTATTTATTTACTTTTAAATTTTTATTGGGGTAGAGTTTATTTACAATGTTGTGTTAGTTTCAGGTGTACAGCAAATTGAATCTGTTATACATATACATATATCTACTCTTTTTTAGATTCTTTTCCCATATAGGCCATTACAGAGTATTGAGCAGAGTTCACTGTGCTATACAGTAGGTCTTTATTAGTCATCTATTTTATATACAGTAGTGTGTATATGGGTGACCAATTAATTTCTTCGTCCTTAAGTATATACAGAAACTTTAAGTTAAAATCAGACTGTAGGAATATACAATTATAAATAAAATCATAATCCACAGTACTAATCATATTTCTAGTCTAATTATGCTTACTTATTGCCTTGTCCTCCTGACACTGATAACAGTAGCAGGTTTGGTGAAAGTTTTTCATGAAGGAAGAAATATTTCCTCCATTAAGCTGGTTAGGAACAGTTTGGTAGGAAATTATAACTCAAGTAATAACTTTCTTTTTATAAGGACAAAATAATCCAGAAGAAAACTTGGAATATTTATCTAACTTAAAAGCATACCTTTCCACAGAGAAATGTGAGAAATAAAATCATTAGTACATATGAATTCTTTCCCTTTTAGGGGTTAATTGAATACAAAATTTCTTAGAATTTTTAAAACTCAGACTAGAAAGGAAATGGAAAAGATCTATTCATGTTCATTTATAACAACTTCTTAGGATATTAGTTAATCCTGCTAAATGTCAGTAGAACATTTTATGTAGCAATGAGAAATTACACTATTCAGTAATATATTTTTACAACCTCAGATGAACCTCAATCTTGTGTAACTGACTTCCTAAAAAGTTTGTGTAAATAACACTTTGCTAAATTGAATAATTTTACTTGCGCGTAAATTAGATATTCTCTAAAGCAAACAAACACCCCAAAATCTGCTCTACACTTAAAAATTTTTACATTGCAATAAAGAACAAATTAATATGTAATTTATATTCTCATTGCTTGCTTAGTATAATCATGATCTTTATGATAGATCTAAAAACATTTAGATTTTTCATTGAAAATGCCCACCAAATTTTTGGCATGACGGCTTTTTGAATTTCTCCAAATATAACAGCTTCAGAAGCTGATTTCATGTTAATCCCACCATGCTAGGCCAGACTTTAGCAGAATATTATAATATGTCCAGGCAGCAATATAGCTTAGACCTAGATATAATATAGAAGCCACAAGATAATGCTCTCCTAAGCTTCATCTAATAAGGGAAAAACACATATAAACAAGTATTTGGTATTCAAAAAAGAATACCAAGAAGTGCAACCTAATCTTGAAAGATAAGCACAGAACATAATAATTCCCATACGAAGTCCAAACCTCAGAGAAAATAGTGGGTCAAATTCTTGGCAGATTTTAAATGACTTGACCTTGTTGAGAAAAATGAATCTGAGCACCCCAATAGCACCTAGAATACGTATTCTGTGAGGGTTAAACAGAGCTCCTCAGACATAGCGGGGACTCCATAAATATTTATTGTGTAAAACAGGGAGAAAATGCATTAGTTTTACTCATCAGCATACTGCCAACAACTACAATACCTGCAAACAAACATTTCTTGAATGAACAGTTATCACTGAAATTACATTAAAGCCACACTCATCTTTGGCCATGTGTTAACCAAAAAGACAAAGAGTGGGCAAATGCAATCAACTGACCAGGTATTTTTCAATAACAGGTCACTTAAATATGCAAAGAAAGAACAGAATTTTAAAATAAGTTTTTTAAAGCTATCTGGCAAAATATTGCAGAATGTTGTAGCTTTTTTCCAAAACCTGATTTCTGAGCATAGTGTAACTCCCTAATTTACAATGCTAATGAAACTGCATTTAGCAATGTTTGCTAATCCCTGTTTAGTAAGTATTAGACACTTAAATGAAATAACCTGACTTTAAGCAGGAAAAGGACAGTTGATTCTTTTCAGGGAGATGCACCAGAGAACCTCCAAAACACTTTGGAAGAAAGAAAATGACACTGTCACAGAACACTCAAAAATATCATAATTTGTTTATAGACTACCAGCTAATATATAAACAAATCTGTATTTTACTATGATCCTTTTACACATTCGTGGGAAGATCATTTCACAGGTTTACATAAGTATAGCAAAGTTCTTTAAGGTAACTGAGCAACTGAGCTCTACTAGTTTTTGTTATCTTCTAAGATACAAATATTACTTCATTAATCCAACTTATAAACTGATGTATTTAACTAGAAAAGTAAATAATTACACAAGAAAAGTCATGAGAAACTTCATCACATAGACTCTATATAACACTTTCAGTATCATAACAGTAACAATAAAAATACCATTTCTAATGTTACTTATGAAAGGATTCATGTTCCACACTATCAAAGAGGGCTTAGAGTAAGCACAAGTGACACTGAAAAACGCCACAACATCCTGAAAGAAATGGTTAAAATAGAGATTGAAATATCTTTTCTATTATACATCACATCAGCAAACCTAGAAAATGGAAAAGAGCCCAAGAGGCATAAATTGAGAAGATACTGCACCTTGCTGCTTTGCCGTGAGAGTGAAATATAAAAAGATACTATTTTGAATGCTGCTAAATTATCAAAGAATGGTAAAAGTTAAGAATCACAATGTTATGGTTGAATGGAGCCTTATGATGCTTTATTATAAATTTAAAGCTTATGTTATCAAATAGGAAAATGCAAGACTCATTCTACCCAGATTTTAAGATTTCATGTGAAAGGCAATTTTAAAAATTAAATCTAAATTGTGTCTTAACAAAGTGGTAAGTACTAAGGACCAAGCGGAAGGCTTACTAATGAAATAAGGTTTTGAAGTGCTATGACATACTTATATACATATCTGAGGCCTGAATCACTGGGAATACTTGCAGCTATTTTAAGTTCTGTGGACCCTAGAGTTTAGTGCCATTTAGCTTTCTCTTCACACCCCACCAAAGCTATTTTTGGCCTTTCTGTGACTTAACTGTATAAGCAATGGGATAACCCATTGTGCATGCTTTCCTGCCCTATAATTAATTGGGTTCCAAAAGCAACTTTCACCTGACCCTGAAGTCGGGACTTAGAGAGTTACATGGCCCTTTGGGCCTTCTGTGCATGCCACCTGATCTTGGGCAGATTACTTAACTTCTCAAGAGAGAAAGAGAAATTATAAAAGTGTTTTATATTGAGTTCCAGTGAAGACTAGTTGCTGACATAAAAGCTCTGTAAATAACTGATTTTACTAAGAATCATCTAGTCTACACAATGCTATAGAAACAATATGGTACTGGCAATAGAAACAGACACATAGACCAATGGAACAGAGGACCCAGAAATAAATCCATGCATATACGGTCAACTAATCTTTGACAAGGGTGCCAAGAATATACAATGGGAAAAGGACAGTCTCTTCTATACATGGTGCTGGGAAAACTGGATATCCACATGCAAAAGAATGAAACTGGACCCTTATCTTACATCATGCACAAAGTTAATTTGAAATGGATTAAAGACTTAAATTTAAGACCTGGAACTATAAAACTCCTAGAAGAAAACATAGGGAAAAAGCTCCTTGACATCAGTCTTGGCAATGATATTTTGGATATGATACCAAAAGCACAAGCAACAAAAATAAACAAGCAACTAAAAAAGCTTCTGCACAGCAAAGGAAACAATCAACAAAATAAAAAGGCAAGTTATGGAATGGGAGAAAATATCTGCAAACCATACATCTGATAAGTGTATGGTTTTTTGGATATATACATTTGCTATGTCCAAAATATATATGGAATTCATATAACTCAACAGCAAAAAATACAAATAACCTTATTAAGAAATAGGCAAAGGATCTGAATAGACATTTTCCAAAGATGACATATAAATAGCTAATGAGGGTACACGAAAAAGTGCTCAACATCACTAATCACCAGTGAAATGCAAATTAAAACCACAATGAGATACCACCTCACACTTGTTAGAATGGCTATTGTCAAAAAGACAAGAAAATAAGAAGTGTTGGTGAGGATGTGGAGAAAAGAGAACCCTTGTATAACACTGGTGGGAATATAAATTGGTGGGAATGGAAAACAGTATAGAGGTTCCTCAAAAACTTAAAAATAGACCTATCATATGATCCAGCAATCTCACTTCTGAGTATATACCCACAGGAAGTAAAATCAGTATCTTGAAAAGATATCTGCCCTCCCATGTTCTTTGCAGCATTATCCACGATAGCTAAGATGTGGAGAATCTATGTGTCCACTCACAGAGGAATGGATAAAGAAAATGCGGTATATATATACAATGGAATATTATACAGTCTTTTAAAGAAAGAAATCCTGCCATTCACAACAACATAGATAAACCTGGAGAACATTTTGCTGAGTGAAATAAGCCAGACAGAAAAACAAATACACAGGGAAAAACAAAAACAAATATGACCTCACTTACGTGCAGAATCTAAAAAAGTCTAATTCATAGAAGCAGAGGGTAGAATGATGGTTGCCAGGGACTGGCAAGTGGGAAAAGTGGGGAGGTCAAAGGGTACAAACTTTCAGTTATGAGTAAGTTCTGGGAATCTAATGTACAGATGGTGACTACAGTCGATAATACTGTATTATATACTTGGAATTTGCTAAGAATAGATCTTAAGTGCTCTCATCACATATCAAAAAAAAAGGCATCTATGTGAGGTGATGGATATGTTAATTATCTTGATTGTGCTAATCATCTCACATTGTAAATGTGTACCAAATCATCACACTGTATACCTTAAAATATATACAACTTTTGTCAGTTATACCTTAGTAAATAATAAACTTACTTTTCCTTTAATAAACTTACTTTTCCTTTCCATAGCGGAATCTTTTCCCTACACAACCAAACTCTTAAAAAGCCCACCTATATCATTTTAAAGATAGAGAAAATAAGATGCAAACAGTTAAGAACTTACTATAAGTCAAATGTTAGAAGTGGAAATATAACCCAAGTCTCTTGACTCCAAATCCAATATTTTTCAGTATACCTTTCTGTTTCTAAGCCTCTTTTATGGAACCATTTGGAAAATCATTTTTTGGTCTTTAACTTGATAATTAATTCTAGAGAAAAAGCCAGGTTATTCCATTAAGGAATAAATGTAGCCACACACTGCTTCATTCCACCTTTACCAGAAATAAGACAATCCCCAAAGCAAATTTATAGAATCAGTTATAGGGCAACTCTAGTTGTCAGTCAGTGCTCATTCAATCTTATATTCAATAGTATCAACAGCAATTATTTTATTAGGTATATCATAGGTATTAATTAAGCCACAAAGAGTTCATTCATGTCTTGTTTGTTCTGCTCAAGAAAACAATTGTATAATAATTTTAGAAAATGTTTCACTAAATAATTAATATTTTAGTAATATAAAAGTTAAAGTTAGCTATATGGACTATTAACAGAAGTTCACCCTGAGGCCATACTGGCTTAATAAGGGGATATTACTGTCCGTAGTTGATAGGTATTTTATCTTTAGACACTAGGCAGCAAGTTTTAGCAGTTTTTGCCTTCTTGTTATGAAACATCCAGAAGTTCAATGGATTTCTGAATTCTAATAACTTGGAAGACAATTCTGGACATCAACCTTCCCACACAATAATGGATCTCACTAGTTTCTTTAACTCATCCTTAATTTTGGTGAGCCATTATTAAGGTTCACCATAGTTGCATTTCATTAAGTTACAAATATACAGAGTTCAAACCCACAAATTACAGTGATAACGATTAGCTCTTGGTGGGGCTAAAGTAACCTAGTACCAGTTGCCAGGACAATCTCTTGAGACCAGAATCTCTGCTCAGTAATTCCTGAAGCATCTACCAGTTTACCACCATGTATAACTAACTTTTAATAATCATGGAGAAAAATACTTCTCACTATAATACGATTCAAGAACAGCACAGGGCCAGATACAACCAAGTCCATATCCTTGGCCCCTCAGGAACCAGGATTTCTCTCACACACACTGTTGCTCATACCCTCCTCTCTCTGTCTCTCTCCCTCTCTCTCTCGACACATTTTTAGACATCCTGAAAATGTCAAAGCACACCCCAGCACAGTGTAATAGTGCTGTGGAACCAATAGAAAACCTCTTCTTTAGTAATTCTTATAGCTCAGAAATCACAGCTGATGACCAATATCAGTCTCTTTTTAATTAGGAGAAATAGGATAATCCTGTGGAATGAACACTGTATCTGGAATCGGAAGATATGATTTCAAATCCACTTTCTTGATGAATGAAAGAATATATTGCCTTATATATAGTAAAGCACTCACATGTTTTCTTCCTTTGTACCTACAACAATTAGAGATACAACATAATATTGGGGAGGTTATTGAGTTATTCATGAACTTGCCTCGTCCTGCAAGCTGCCACAATAACATTCACCTGAGGTAAACAACACTGCTTAAAGGTATCTGCCATGTTTGTTCCTACAAAAATGAAATACTAGAAAAGTATTTTTCCACAGTTTGTTCATAATTAAGTATAATCCTGTTTTCTTTAGAATTACTATAAATCCATTATAATTTGTTTTGCAGAATAAGCCCAAGTATTACCCTTCTAGAATCAACTGGATGATCCATGGAGTCATGGTCAGTTCCAGGGGTTCAGATGAGGGGTAGAAAGGGAAAGAGATTGGCTTCTGGCTCTTCCATCAGTTTCTCACTCAGGTTTTTCACATCAATAGGTGAGTAGTGTTCTCTCTTTCCTCCACTTAACTTTTGGCAAACCCAGTTAGAGACCATCATCAGATAAGCTCAACCTCTTGTTAAAATAAATAGAATATAGGACAGAAACAGCATCAGTGATTTGGTTTCTTTGACATTTAATGAGAGAACAAAATTATATATTGAAGACAAAAGACAGCAGTGCCAGGCACAGACCCAGGACAGGTGCTGTGAAAAAGCCTATCGTGGTGGTGTCTGGGGATTTAAACTCTGGAGAAAAGACTAAACTAAAATTAAGAATAACAAAGTCATTAGTATATACTTCTTGGCAGATTATTAGCTGTATGTGGAAGCTTTGATAAAACAGGCTTTTAGCAATGTTTTAAATTTCAGATTTAAGAAAAATCCTCTCTTACTCGCCATTTGTTGAACACTGCCGTTTATTTCCATTGTTATTCATTGCCATGGAGCCCAATTACTCCTTTGTTTTCTTATTCACATTTAGTCCACATTATCACAAATAAAAATCACAAGGATACCATTACCCTTCAACACTTCCCCAATGTATAAATCCTAATTTGCATTAAATCCTTGAAGCAACATACGTTGCAGTGAATGAAATGTCCTTCTGTAAAAAGCACTGTAAATAATGAAAGAATTTTTAGTTCAATATATATACACGACTTTACATACAGCTAAACTGACCAAGGTGCTTTTATACACCCTAGGTATACAATATTCAATATGCTTAGAATAATAGTTATTCGAAAGGAATATAATCTTTGAACATAAAACAGTTTAAGAATAAAAAAACTTCTATAAGTTCACTTATCTATTCTGCTATTAACCCACTGGTGTAGAAATTTTACGTACCATAATTAATGGGAAAAATTAATGAACGCTACTGATACTCAGTGTAGTTCTCAAAGGCTGAAAACCTTTCCCAAAAATCAGTATCTGAAACCTGTCTCTTTAGGAAAAACAGTCAAAGCTTTAACTGTTTTCAGTCTAGTATAAGAAAGCTTTGAAGCAAGTTAACTCTAAGCACTCAAGGAAAACTATTTTTAAAAGTGGGGGGGACAAACGGAGGACCTTAATTTTCAACAATATCGGCCTGAGAAGTAACTTTATAAGAGAATGTCTGAGTATCTTTAAAAAGAGAGAGAAAAAAGTAATTAAAAATGCTGGAAGTCCACAAACTGAGCATAGCAGCAAAAATGACTCAAGAGGGAAAATTTAATGAAAAATAAAAAACTGAAAGCAAATTAATTGATCAAAACACAGACACACACACATACATGCACACACAATGCAGGCAGTCATTCAGCATTATATGCTAGCTGGCTTTGTATTTTCTTTTAAAATATAATCATAACTTCTCAACGTATAAAATAAGGCTCTCAAGGTACTCATGAAAAATTCTTACCAAATTTCACTCTGGAGTTAATGATATTAGGCATGTTAAATCAGGAATCAACACATGCTATTTTCCACAGCAGGAACTATATAAATTACAAGCTCTTCCATGTTTTTGTTATTAGGTTTGGTACACTTAAAAATAAGCGGTATTCTACATCGAGTGCTCTAACGCAACTGTTTTTATATCTTTTAGAATTTATATTTCATCTCAGTGCTCAATCCTTACAAAAAACCACAAAAAGACCTGCAATTGCTATTTACTGTCTTGCACAATAAAATTGTATTTGTTCTGTTTTTGAATTCATAGGTTTTGCTTTATGAAGTTTTCAGAAAGAAGCAACTTTATTATATTTTCACTGTTACTCATGATTTTAGCTTAAAGATCATTAATTTTAACACTAACACCCTGCTATATTCTCATTTGGGTTGTTCTATTTATCTCAAAGGTAGACTTATGTATTACCATTACAAAAAAATAACTATTTGCATAATACTTTATGATTTTACATCTATTACAAACACATCACAGGGAGTCTGAGGATGCATTCAGTAGCCTGTCATTCACCACTTCAAGACCCTTCAGAACTAAACAAGGAGGAGGGTGACATTTTGCTAAAGGCAGAAGAAATGAATATAAATAACAAACTTTGAAGTTTTAAAAATACAAAAGAAAATTTTTAAAATGCAAACAAAAATATGATCATATGCATAAACAATATAATTTCAATTTTTAAAACTCCATGTCCTCTATACAGAGCAAGATGTTTGGAGATTTATATATCTTCTATTATGATACCCACTGAAATTAAAACTGTGCTACAAAAATAAAGAAAATTACCACCTTCTTGCTAGATTTTATAAATGTCATATTAAAATTGTGCCTATTTACATAATTAAGCTTTTCCTCAGCCTTGTGAAATAATCTGAGTATCATTTCTTTATTATTCTAGACTTAACCCTATAAATGTGCATATTAAGAATGTTTCAGAGGGAGATAATGATCTAACATGTTAAGAAATTATGTTGTCTCATAACTTCTTCTTGGTAAAACAATTACAAAGAAAATTGTTTACATCTTCTGTATTTTCTTCCATAACCACCAGTCCAGATAAAAAAATACTGAATGCTGTTATGTCACCTCTAGTCCAAATGCTCATGGCACTTGAAGCTTTTTGTAAGCAATATGCTTCTATACTAAACACATATCCCTGAGCCACCACCTACCTAATTTAACAGTTTTAAATGTACTTTCAAATACAGCGTAATACCATCTTAAACATACACACACATACATACACACACACACACGGAGTGTGCAGAAAAGGAAGGAGGTGGAGAGCAAGAAATGGAGCACGTTGTTGTTTTTCATTCATGCAGTATAGTGATGTCAGTGTCTGCAGCAGCAGCAGCGGCAGGAGCCTTGACCTGTGGAGGCTACAATCCACTGAAGTCAGAACCTTGCAGAATTCAAAAGAAACTGAGTAGATAATTGTTTGAAAAATTGTTCAACTGTTCATAGCATGAATTTTAAATAGATAAGTAAAAAGAACAGATTAGTTGTATAGTTTTAACTTAGGTAGAGAGGAGCAAGACGGGATGTGGAGAAGTAACAGAAAGGTAATATCATCAGGAAACTGGGGGCAGAAGAACCTACATTCAAAATCATTTCAGTGTAAGAAACTGACAAAACCACCTGGTGTTAAAAACAGCAGAAAGGCCTCTTCTGTTCCCAATACAAGCTCTCTGATGCAAATCTGTCTCCTGAACAACCAGAGTCAGAGAAGTGTTTTCATCATGATTGCGTTAAAATTGCATTAAACTCAGATGTGACATACTACATACAACAAAGAGGACAGTTTAAGCCTGGTCACAAATTTCATTAAAACTACTTGATGATGGACCTTGTAATTCCTAAGCAATTAAGACTTTTGAAGGATGCAGAAAAACAAGTTGTACTATGATCTGTTGTAAGATGTGTTTATCAACAAAAGGGGAGGAGGTACTAGATGACCAATATATTGTTGCAGCAATTGCTGAAACTACTCACTATGCCCACAAAACCCTCTGAACACAGTCTTTCTGCAGTGCTTATTTTATGGCTCTTACATTAGTCCCTAAAAGAAAATCCCAAAACTCCATCTATGTACTGTTGAAACTAAATCACTCAAAAATTTATGTAACTGCTGCCTTCTTTTCATTCTGTTACCTCTCATTTCATACAGTTCTAGAAAATGTGCAAAGGAGTTGCATATGGCATTAATCTGTTAGAAAATGGTGGCCTTTTCTATAAAATACAGCCAAAGATGTGTGTTCAGTTGCGGTCATTATTAGGGCGATCACGTTGTTTTCATTCATTCATTCAGGATTTGCTGGAGGATGTCAGTTTCTGTAGCTGGCTTGACCTGGGGGAGGAGTGGGGGAACAAATTCCTTCTGGTGCATACTGATTACAGGATGTATTTCTCGGTGCTCCTGTACACATACCACTGCACTACATCCTACCCTGCCTCACCATCAAGTGGTCTGAAAACAAGGGCCTCAGCAACATGCTAATTACAGGTCAGAAATATTAAAACAAAACACCAAAACTGCAATCTATCTTAACACAATCACTTTCTCCAAGTCTAAGACCTTCATCAAGAAAACTCCATTAAAAAAATTACACATACCACATAAACACTGCACAGGCTCCACAGTGATTCCCTTCCAAGCAGAGATTTTTCCCCTCGGTATGATCCGTTCTCTCCACAATGCAGCAGCAGCATCTGTAGCCCTAGCGTGGTATCTAATAACATGAGCTACTCCTCCCTCCCTTATGACTTTTACATCCTTGTTTTGGCTAAACTTCCTTTTCTCCCCCAGAACTAAACTAGATCATTCACCGTGTCCCTAAACATAAACCAAACCACCCCAAAACACAAAACATTAAGGGAAGCCGACAGCATCCACCAGTTCACCATTACCTTTGACACCTAAGAAAAACGAAACTTGAGATCCTTTAACAGCTCAACTGAACTGTTAAGTGTACTTAAAAATAGAAGGAAAAAAGTGAGCACACTCCACAAATAGGTCCTTAGAAATTTACCATTAAAGTCTTGAGTTGGGCATAAACTGTTTCCAGTGCAGTACCGCCCTGATGCATATGACTATATAAAGTAGAGAAAAGAGGGAGCCCCCCCCAAAAAAAGCCAAACCAAACACTATACACTTCAATTGCACATCCAAAACTGTCCCCTCTACACACCCAACAGGATATCCTTACATCATAACTGGTGCCTCCACCTCCCCACCCCCAAAAAAGAAAAAAAAAATTATCCCGGTAGGCACAGACACATTAATAGGAACTTTGTAGGAAAGCACAAAGAGGCTGTAGAGATTACAACCACCACCTTATCTGCTGCCGGAGAGTTTGTGTGCGTGTTTTTTTAAGTGCTTCGCCCAGCTCCTCCTTCCCCCACTACAAACAGCAAACACATGAGTGAGCTAATCAGCTCTTAAACTGAAAAACCTTTCGATACAGGCGAGTGATGGAAGATAAAAGCTGAGGGGCGGCAGGAGGGTCATATAAAAGTTGCTCCGCAGTTTGCTCATCCAAGCCCCGCAGCGACCGCAGGGGGGGTGAGGTTCCCAAAGCCACTTTCACACCTTCGATAATGCACTAGCAAAGAGAAGCCCGGAGAGGCTGAAGTTTCCACGGAGGGCACCGTCGGGGAGACGCAGCCCGGGAGGACAGAAAGGTTGGGCTCGCTACCTCTGCACACGGGCGAGCCGGGGCTCCGTCGCTCAGGTGAGTTGCTCCTCCGGTGGCTCTCTGGGGACCGTCTCGGGCGGCCCTTGGCCCGCGGCGCCTGCTCGGTCGGGGCTGAGGTCGGCGGCGGCGTCGGGCTGGGCGGGCTGGGGCCGCGGGCCGCGCCGGGCCCCGGGAGGCTGCCCAGCGAGGCGGCGGCGGCGGGCGGGCGCGTGGGACTGTGCTGGCTGCCCCGCAGGAGCTGGTAGGGCACCGTGGCGCGAATGGGCTGCAGCAGCCGGCCGGCTCCCGCAACCGGGGCGCAGCTCACGCCGCCGCCGCCCGCACCGTTCCCGCTCCCGGCGGCGGGGGTGGCGGGCGGGGAACCCGCGGCGCTGCGCCGCATCCTCTGCGGCGGGGGATGAGGAGTCTGAGAGGAACTGGAAGAGGAGGAGGCAGTGGACATGGTGGCTCCGCGGGCCCTGGACGATGCCGGCCAACACCGAGGCACGGAGCGGGAGGCGCGCGAGCGTGTGGGAGCCGGCGCGATAGTGCGTGCGAGTGTGTAAGGGGGAGGGGCGGGGGTATCGTGGAGGGGGAGGAGTCTCTCGGCTCCCCCTTCGCAACGCGCACCCCCGCCGCCTCAGCGAGGGGGGAGGGGAAGGCTCCGAAAACAAACGTCCAACGGCCCCAACCGCCCGACCGGGCTCGGTGTGGCGGTCACGGCCGGGGCCGCGAGGAGCCCGGAGCCGCCGCCGCCGCCGCCGCCGCCGCCCCGGGCATCGCGCTGACAGGGGAAAGGGGCAGCCGCCGGGATCACGCAGATCCGCGGGGCTGCACGCGCAGGAGAGCCCGGCAGCTGCAGGAAGGGCCGGGACCCCTGCTTCTGGGGACCTGGTAAGGGGAAAGGGCCTCGAGGTGCCTGGATGAAAGCGGAGCCGCGCCACCGCAAACGCCGCCGCCGCCGCCGCCTCTTCTGCCCGCTCCTCACTCCATAAGGCACCTAACCCCTCAACCCGTACCCCGCCCCCTGCACCGCCTCCCGGCGCTCCGGGCCGGCAGCTGCCGCAACGAGCATTCCCATTGGCTCCGTCGTTCTCCACCAGTACGCGAGTGATTGGTTTCAGGGTAGGAGTGAGAGGAGCACCTGCCAATGAGAGTAGGCATCCTACTTTGGAGGCGGGATATGAAGGAGCGAAGAGGGAGAAAGGGGCTGTGCGCTCAAGGAGGGGCGTGAGAGTTGACAGCCTTTGAGGTGAGAGGGGGACTTTGATTGGGCTGCCCTGGGAGAGTGGGTCCATGTGTGTCCTGCGCGTGCCCCGACACCCACAGACGCGCACGCCCAGGGAAGCAGGTTGTGAGGGCTCCACCCTCCAGGGCCGTTTGTACAACTTGAGACAGAGGATGCGTCAGGCAAACTTTACTTTGCAAGTACACCTGTTCTGGTGGTGGGATGTTTTAGAAGAATCCATCCCTTCCCCACTAATTTTAGTAATCTGAGTTTTTGTGGCGAGTAGACTAATCAAAAAAATTTAAGGCCATCAGAAGCAATGTCTGGGGGTTGGATTGAACACTGGGTGGATACTTTTACAGTTATCCTATGGAGTGAAAAGAGATAATCAAATCATATGTTCCAAGACAATAACTCTGAATTGCAGGGGTCAACAAGGAATTGTACATCATTACACCATCAGTTAAATGGAGGTGTAATGGAGGGCACACCCTGTTGTCTTTTCCCAGAAGCAGGTGGCCTCTTGGGAGAAATCGTACCAGACTTGTAACAATCCACTGGGGTAAATTTAGTTTTTATTCTGCAGTGGAACTGAAGAGAAACTAAGATTTTGGATGACTGTCAGGAACCTAAGTTTACCCCACAGTAAGCCAAGGTTTTAAACGTTAAGCAGGAACAATTGATTGAAGGGTCCACATCAGATACCCTCCATTCGTTTCCATGAGATAAAAAAGAAGTGGGAGATCAGATTGGTCTACTCTTGGTGTCTGCCCACACTGACAGGCTTCCTCTGATTTCAGGCACTAAATGCAGGGGTCAGTTTCACTTAGAGGAGCCATCCCTCTCAGCTTCATTGTGCCCTCAGAACAGAAAGCATACTAGGTTCTGTAAAAAGTGGATGAAACCCACTTTTTCTGTAAAATGCAAGAATTGCACCCATGAAGACTAGTGACAGCTCCTCACTTTATCACATAGTAGAATAACAGCTAACATTTACTGAGCATTTCATGTGTCAGCCACTGTTCTAAGAATGTTTTATGTGTTAATTCCTTCAATCCTATAATCCACAAGGTAGATACTACTATTATCCCCATTGTGTTCACATGTATTTGCTTTCCAGAATAACATTAAATATAAATGTAGTAAAAACTTTACTCTTTTAAATTTAGTATAATTGACCTATTGTATTACTTTTTCCATCTAAAATGAATGATTTCCTCATTCATTAGGAAAGTGCCTTCCTTCATGGGGAAAAAGAATGATAAATGACTTCTTTCTGATGACTTTTTCAGAATATCAAGAACAAAAATTGACAGATTAAAATATGTGAAGGTTTTAAAAATGCTGGTAAATTTCCAAGTTGTCGATTTGATTACAGCATGGTTTCATAATAGAAATGTTATCTCTGGCCACTCCTAAATATAAGTATGTAATGACCCCAACACTTTAGATTACAGTAATTCTAAATTTATACCAAGCCACAGTCCTAATGATCAATACCTGATTTGGATCTAAAACAACCTACCTAGCCATATGTTAAAGTCTTTCTGTGTTTGTTGAAAACTGCCAACGCCAACTTAAATCAGACAACCAAAACAAATCTAAATGACGCACACAGAGAAATAGTATGATCTTAAAATACTATGTTCAGTTGCTGGTAAGTCACCATGACCTATTTGGATGTTCAATCACCTTCTCTTTACTAAATATATCTTGGTTGCCTCTTAAACCTCTGTTCTCATGAAATAAATACTGATCTTTATGTGTAAGGAATTCAGTCTCCAAACAAATCAAAGGTGGGCTAAAATAAACTAAACCCAGTATCGGCTTTCAAATGTCCATTTGTTGAGTTCTTAACAGTATTTTATTCTTAGTGAGTTTGGGAGTGGGCTCCAAGGGTATGAAAAGAAGCTTTAGGAAAACATACTCCTCAGTAAATTGGGAATCCCTTAGAAGGAAGTGTGGATTGCTGGGTGAGAAGAGCATTGTTACCCGACTGTGCTAGCTATGGGATGGTTAGGCCCCGTGCAGATTATCTCTATTTGTTGAATATAAGTGTAACAATCCCTGGAAATTCTATATATGCTAATGTTGGTAATGACCTGTTTACTATGTTGACCTACCTAGAAGAAGACAACATTGAAAGCGCAATTTGGTGGCATGGGAAATACCTTTGTTCTCAGTAACCCATGTCTTGGCTGTTTGTGGAACAAGATTCCACCGTTAGCTAATCTGAAGTAGAACTATTACACTTACTTCTTGGTTCATATATGGTAATGGACTATACTTTAGGTTACATTAAAACTTGGAGTCATTGGCTATATCTGATTAATATGTAGCCCCATCTGAAGAGAGAATGAGATAACTAACGGGCCTACAGAGCTACCAAAACCTCCCTCTTCTAGTTTCATCCAGGTTTGCCAGGCTATGCATCCAAGCCCCGACCACATCTAAGGGGCAGTCCAGGCTGTCAGTATCAGAAATGAGGTCACGGCTGAGAGAGAACACTAAACAGATCTGCACTGATGTTCATCGTAAGCTGATTAAACTCTCTTGTAGGTGGATTCTTTATAGCAGCAACAAAAAGAGCCTTGCCTGAATTTTTGTCCCTGGCAGATGCTTACAGTAAAACTCCTTACTGCTTGTGACAGGCTACGTGCACCTTTGCACTAGGTGTTCCCTCTGCCTGAGCAGTTCCTACCCCAGTTACCCACATGGCTTGCTCACTCATTTCCTCCAGGTCTTCACTCAGATGTCATCACCTTCTCAATGAAAGCTTTTCTGGAAACTCTTTTTTAAAATTGCAAGCACCCCCTAGATGTTCCCTACTCTCTTACTTTTTTTCCCCAGAGCACCCATCACCACCCACCTACTGTATATTGTAATTATTTTTTGTTCTGTCCATGTAGAATGTAAGAGCCATGAAGGCAAGACTTTTTATCTGTTTTATTACTGCTGAATCTCCACAATAGTGCTTGGTACCTGGTAGACAATATTTGCTCACTGTTGTTGAGAAGAGTAGCAAATTTTAACCAGTGCTTGTCCTGTGAACTAAACTGTGCCCCTCATCAGACAAAAAAAAAATTGATAATAAGAAGTATATCACTGTTGCAAAGACATAGCCACAGAGTAGAAAAATGTTCCATGTGGCTTTTGTAAACTATACAGATATTCGCACTGGGGCCAGCATTCAAAAGGAAAGCGTATCTGGTACTATGATCCTTATACAGGCAAAGTGAAAAATACTAGTCCTAGTGGCTCTTGGAGGCTCATCAGATGTTGAAAATGGAAACTGAAATTGGTAATGGAGAAGAGGCAGTTGAAATTTGCAGGAAAAAAAAAATAACCAACTGAAACAGAGAAGGACAGTTGAGGAGAGTGACATCTGCTGATATGTAGTTAGTTCTATCTCTCTGTTAGGAGCAATTCTCAAGAGGCCTGTGTAAGGAAACTGAAAAATATGTATATATTTAATTAAGTAGAAAGGAACATTTCATGTAAATAATAAATATTTTACTTTGTTTCTTTTCCCCCCATCTTTATTGAGATACAATTGACATAAAAGATTGTGTAAGTTTAAGGTGTGTAATGTAATGATTTGATACGGGTATTTAGTGCAAAATGATTAACACGATAAGGTTACTTAACACATCCATCACCTCATATAGTTATAAACCTTTTTCTATGATGAGAACTTTTAAAATCTATTCTCTTAGTAACTTTTAAATATACAATATAGTATTGTTAACTATAGTCACCATGCTGTACATTATATCCCTGGAACTTATTCATCTTATAACTTGAAGTTTGTACCGTTGACCACCCTCACCCATTTCCTCCACTCCCTAGCCCCTGCCCCTATTCTCTGTTTATATGAGTTTGGATTTTTTTAGATTCCACATGTAAGTGAGATCATATAGTATTTGTCTTTCTCCATCTGACTTACTTCACGTATCATAATGCTCTCAAGGTTCATCCATGTCATCACGAATGGGAGGATTTCATTCTTTTTATGGCTGAATAATATTCCATTGTGTATATATATATATATCTATGTATATATATATATATATATATACACCACAGTTTTTTTCCATTCATCGATCAGTGGACACTTGGGTTTTTTTCATATCTTGGCTGTTGTAAATAGTGCTGCAATGAACATGGGAATGCACATATCTCTTTGAGATATTGATTTCATTTCCTTCAGATATATACCCAGAAGTGGGATTGCTGGATCATATGGTAGTTCTATTTTTAAGTTTTTGAGGAACCTCCATAATGTTCTACATAGTGGCTGCACCAGTTTACAATCCCATCAACAGTGCACAAGGGTTCCCATGTCTCTATATCCTCACCAGTACTTATTATTACTTAACTTTTTGATAATAGCCATTCTAACAAGTGTGAGAAGGTATCTCATTTCGGTTTTAATTTGTATTTCTCTGATGATTAGTGATGTTGAGCACCTTTTCTTATACCTGTTGACCATTTGAGTATCTTCTTTGGAAAAAATGTCTACTCAGATCCTTTGCCCATTTTTAATTCAATTGTTTGGTTTTTCTTGCTATTGCATGAGTTGCTTATATATTTTGGATATGAACCCCTTATCAAATATGTTGTTTGCAAATATTTCTCCCATTCTGTAGGTTGTCTTTTCATTTTTGTTGATTGTTTCTTTTGCTGTGCAGAAGCCTTTTTAGTTTGATGTAGTTTCACTTGTTGATTTTTGCTTTTGTTGTGATGCTTTGGGTGTCATAACCATAAAATCCTTGATAAGAGTAATGTCAAGGAGCTTTTCCCTATGCTTTTTTTTTTTTTAAAGATTTAATTTTATTTATTTTTGGCTGTGCTGGGTCTTCGTTGCTGTGCACAGGCTTTCTCTAGTTGTGGCTAGCACGGGCTACTCCTCATTGCAGTGCATGGGCTTCTCCTTGTGGTGGCTTCTCTTGTTGAGGAGCACAGGCTCTAGGCGTTTGGGCTTCAGTAGTTGCGGCACGTGGGCTCAGTAGTTGTGGAACACAGGCTCTAGAGCACAGGCTCAGTAGTTGTGTTGCACGGGCTTAGTTGCTCCACAGCATGTGGGATCTTCCCAGACCAGGAATTGAACCTGTGTCCCCTGCATTGACAGGCAGATTCTTATCCACTGTGCCACCAGATATCCACTGTGCCCTATGCTTTGTTTTTAAAAGAAGTTCAGAAGAAGCAAGAGAAAGAGGGGATATCTTGTTTTTTAACTGATAAATATCAAAAGATTAAGTATGCAGTTATTCCTACCTGGATAGAAAATAGTGATGAGGACCACTAATTTTTCAGCTTTCATCTCCACAGCAATTCCTATCGCCAACTATGATGCCAGGGGCACACCCCCTAAGCTGATACATAAGTAGAGTTTTATCATTTAACTAAAAGACTATATTGTACAAAGCCAACACATTCAGAGGCTAAATAAAGATTTGGGGACCAGAAAACTGCAAATATTCTCTCTTTGCTGCGACATTTCATTTGTTTTAGTTCCAAACATGGTGTCAACAGTACAGGAGAGCAGTAGCGGTCCTATGAAGAGACTGTGCTTGATTATCGTAATACTATTTTTTTAATGAGAGTTTAGAGTGATTAAAATGTGTCAATTAATTTCCTCCTCTGTGACTGAATTTTACTTTTTACCACATAAGTGTGTTGAGTGACTGTTGTTAAGGTGCAATCAACTCATCAGCAGCGCTTGACTAGAGAAGTTATTAAAATTATTTTAAACTTTTTATAGCACAGTGTCCTACCAAGCATCCTATTGAAAAGGTTTCCAGTGTCCTACCAAGCATCTTATTGAAAAGGTTCATATTAATATATTTAATAAGCCTACATGAGGATTTAATAGCAGTAATACTAGCATCAGGCCTTAGTAACTCCTCATCAAGTCACTTATTAAATGCCTTCAAAGTGCGACACTCTTGTATACTCTGTAAGGGATCCTTGTTTTCACACTTTGCTAAATTGTAGTCTCTCAGAGGTAAAAAGGTAATTTCTACAGATAAAGGTAGAAACCATGTCTAAACACAGGTCTTCCATAAGAGAGATGCAAATAAAGCAAATGGAAGCAATGGGAGGGAAAGGTCACTTCTGAGGAAAGGCTTCAGAAAAGAAGAGTATGAGGAAATCTTGTCACTAGGGATACACAGGATGTGTTAGGAGATGATCGAGCAGTCTGCCTCAACTGATGGTTAATGGAAGATGAGTCTTGGTCTGTTGATGACATGTCATGGAGGTTGCCAGGCAAGTCTTGCTCTTTATCGAGTATGCAGGGAGGAGCTGTTGAATATTCTTGAGTGGGTGGGGAGAATATGAATGGAGCTGGGCTTTTTGAATATTAATGCAAGAATAGTTTACAACCTGGATGGAGACTGTAAACTGGAAGATGATTTAGTAGACTTTGAGAATAGTCCATGGGAGTTTAGGTAATGAGAGTTAGGGGAATGATAGGGGACATGGAGGGGAGAAAAAGATGTAGGTGATACTCCTTAGCTGATGGACCTTGAAAGTAGGACATCAGACAACTCTGAAGCTTCAGGCTTGGATGCCTAAGAGGATAGTGGTGGCTTTAACAGGAATAGGGAACCAAGAGAAGGAGTAGGTTTGGGAGAAGATAATGAGCTCATCTATACATAAGAGAACCAGAGGATATTCAAGTGGAGACAGTTTTTTCCTTTGTTTTATTGGGATATAATTGACATATAGCACTGTATAAATTTAAGGTGTACAGCATAAAGACTTGACTTGCCCATATTATGAAATGTTTACCGTAACTAGTTGAGTTAACACTCATCATCTCGTTTTGAAACGAAGGGAAAAAAGAGAAAAAAACTCGTTTGGAGTTTTTAAGAGCAGTTTTTAAATGATAGTTGAGAAGAGCATAGGTATAGTTTGGAGGGTTATCCATGTACATATGATAGTTGAAGCCATGGGCACAAATGAAGTTGGTGAGGGAGAAAAGTATAGAAATAGAGAAAAAGAGGATCAAGGACAAAATTTTGAGAAATTATACATTAGTGGAGGAGGAAAAGTAAGCAAATAAACAATCCAAAGAAAACAAAACTAGGAAAGAAGGCAGAAGGGAAGCACTTCTTAATTAAAGAATTTGGTGTCTCAGAGGATGTTTGGTGGATGTCTGTGGGGTATCTGGGAGCTCACGTCCCCTTCTCTAAGAACTAATCCTCCGCCAGCACATGGAGGGTTTGGGCCTGACAGCTATGTTTGTACAATTTGACCTTGTTCTTCTGACCATGGTTGGTTTGACCTGAGTTCGATAACTCACCAAAGCTGCACCAATCAGGTTTTCTCCCCCGGCAATTTGGAATTAAGAAATACAATGTTATTCTATTAAGGGCATGAACTGGGTGATCACAGAAACCTGTGCATGGGGTGGCCATCTTCTGTCACAGAAACAGAAAAGTGAGGAAACCTGCCTTCTGAAAGAAACAAATGAAGTGACTTGCAGAAAATCAAAATGAGAACAGACGACCTTGAGAGAGAGAGAGAAACTGAGAGTACGTTTATTTTCCCATGACGACTATTTTCTGTCTTATCCCTTTTCTTCAATCTCCTAAAACCATCCCCACACCTGCCTACCCCTAATGCAACTCCAGTATATTCCTACCATCAAATCTACAAATCTTTTGGCATTTGGACCCATCTCTCCTTTCTTTCTTCCTCTCCTATCAAAAGCCGTTCCTCTACTTATGATTTAAATTCCTTCCCCTCTTCTTAGGGGTTTCATTTTCCCTTCAGTTATTCCCTTCCTGTTGTTCATCATCAAATTCTTGGTTATCCCCAATATGTATAAACATGCTCCATCCTAACATTTAGAAAAAAACAAAGATTCTTATGCTATCGCTTTCCATCTGTAGTACTAATTCTCTGATCCCTTCACAACAAACCTTCTTGAGAGAGATGTCTGCAGGTTAACTCTGATTTCCTATTCAATCTACTCGAATCTGACTTCCACCCCCACAATGCCAATGAAAACTGCTAATCAATGCTGTCAACAGCCTCCATATTGCTGGACACCCAATGGATGTTCCTTGGACCTCATCCTACTCCAACTTTTAGCAGTTTTCAACACAGTTGGTCAGCCTCAACTTCTTGAAAACAAAATCTCTTCTATTGGCTGGTCTGTCTCCTAATTCTCTAACCACTGCTGTTCAGTGACCTTCAGGGGTTTTTCCTCCGCTAGTGCCCTCTAAAAACTGGGCTGTATTCTCTGCTTTCTTCTCTGTGAGCTCACCTTCTTGGTAATCTCAGTCATTGCCATAGCTTTAAATACTAAAAATGGTAACAAATTCCCAAATTAATCTCTTTAGCCTAGACGTTTCCTCCAAAATCTGTACTCAGATATTCATTTGTCTGTGTGACATGTCAAGTCTCCGTGAATATCTGAAATTGATGTATCTGAAATAGCACTAAACTCTCAATTTCTATAAACCTGCTTTCCTCCTCTCACTATTAAAAAGAAATTCTATCTTTACTTTTTCCCACTTCAGTAAATGGTATCACCATTCACCGAGTTATTGTAAACAAGACAACCCAGGCAATATTCTTGATTTTTCACTCTCCTTCCCTCCTCAACTCTAACCTATCAGCTGGTCCTCTTATTTGCTCCTCATGAATAGATGTGTAGTCCATCCACTTCTCTCCATCTCCTCTGCTACTACATTAAACCAAACTGCCATCATCTCTTACCTGAGCTATTGCTATAGCTGCCAACTGGTCTTCTACCTTCTACTCTTGCCTCCTTTAATCTATTTTCTGCTCATCAGTCAGAGTAAACCTGGAAATACATTGGACCTTGTTGTTTCCTGCTTAAATCAGTTCAATGGCTTCCAATTAGTTTGCAATGAGATCCAAATTCTTTTAAATACTTAAGAGGCCTGGCCTGCTCTGGCTTCTGCCTCCTTCTCCAACCTTACCTCCCTCTATTCTCCCCCTCACCCTTTAAGTTCCAGCCACAGTGGCCTCCTTTCACTTCCCCCGAAACACCACTGCAGGGCCTGCACACAGGTGTATCCTCAGCCTAAAACACTCCTTCCACAGCCCCACTCCTCAGTTGCCCTGAGTGGCTCCCTCACATTCTTCAGATCTCAGTTTAAATGCCATGTCTTCAGAGTATCCTTTCTGAGTCCTTGCCTATCACTAATAGCCTATAATAATGTATCATTAGGTCAGTTTGTTTCATCTGTAGTGCTCATTATACGGTGTAAATACACATTTGATTACCTGTTTATGTAAGCCTTCCCCACTAGATTATAAAGTCTCTCAAGGCAGGGACCTTGTATCTTCTGTCTACTACTTGGTCACTGAACACCTAGGAGTGCCTGGAATATAGCAGGTACCCGAGAATTATTTGTTAAAACTTTATTGGTTACTGATAGCTTCCTAGTTCCTGATGCTAATCCTTGTGCAGCCCTATTATACTTTCTGTGACAGAGTTTCTTTGGTCTTATATTACCCTCCCCCTTGCTGTTTCAATCATTTGAATAGGTTTCTATTCTTATAGTTAAATGATCACTAATTGATAAAGTTTTTAAAAGGATGGGGTGATTAGCAATATCAAAAGCTGTTAGATGGGGAAGAAGGTTAAGGGCTAAGCAAAGTCATTGGATCTCATCACTGGAAATCTTCATACCAATAGTGTCCATAAAATGTGGCTCTGTGGAAGCCAGGGTACAGTTGGGTTGATGAGAAGGGTGAGAAGATGAATGCAAGTAATGTAGAATTCTCTTTTTGAAAAATTTGATAGTAAACATAGGCATGAAGTAAAATGGGATCTTGGAGTTCATCAGAGTCCAAGAAAGTATATGTTGCTTCAGGTTGGAAAGAATAGGGAAGAAGCATCTACTGATATGCCAATAGAAGCCAAAAGAGAAAGAAATGAAGTTGGACTGAGGAGGATTAATAGACTTAGTTTCCATGAGGCAGTAGAAGATTTGATCAAGAGCACAAGTTTGACAAAATGGGACAATGTTTCCCCCTCCATTTACAGGAAGAAGGGACATTAAGAGAGTGAAGGTAAAGAAAAAATTTATGTAGAGCAAAGGAAGTTGAGCACGGCCATTTGAAGAGGTAGCAATGTCATCTACAACTGGTTGTCAAGGGGAATCTCTGGAAAGACTTTTCCAGACCACACCTCCATCCCTTTACTCCATTACCTCCCTACCCAAGATGGTAGCTGCTCTCCACTGCAACTGCCGCAGAGACTCACTGCTGCTGAGGGCCACAGTGGTTGGTGGGAATGTGCCTTATTTCTTAGGTGGAGTGGAACAGAAAAAAAGCCTGCAATCACTGAGGAGAGGGGTAGTCAGAAAGGAATATTGGGGTTTGAAGAGCTCTGACATCATGAGGAGTACAACAAGGACATAGAATTGTTTTCCAAACATATATCTCATCAGGCATTCCTGGGGCCCTTCTAAAAATACAGATTTCAGCCTCATTCCCTAGAGAGTCTAATTCAGCAGGTCTGGGAGCAGGAGGGGTAGGATTGTATAATTTTTAACAAGTTCCCCAGGTGATGTTTATGATTTGGCACATTTGGGAAACAGTGCATTAGAAATGAATAAAAGTTCACTAAATTTAATTGCAGACCCCAAATATTTCTCAGTGTTTAGCCAAATACAAAGAGATGTTGATAACTGACGTCAATTCGTGGAAATTACCCAAAGAAAACAGTTTTCAGTGGATTGGTATCTAATTCTGTGGTTCCAAATAATCTGCAGCGATATTTAAAGACTAGTTTATGGATATTTCTTTATAGAGAACTTCATTAAGGAAAAGGTAAATGGAATGGACCAGCTAACAGTTATTATTCATAATATAATAACAAGTCAGATGTTTTAAAGCCTGTTCTGCTTCTAGTTTGCTTACCTCCCAAATTAATAAGCTAAACATAATAAAAATCTAAGAATGTAACTTGATCTTACCCATTCCTAACATTCTTAAAGGAGATCTTTAGCCCAATAGCGCTAGAGCTGCTGAGAGCAGATTCAGATCCATTTAAACTATTTTTTTCCATTCCCTCCCAGAAAGAGTTATTTGTACTGATATACAACAGTTGGGCCCCAGACCACTTACTGGGACCACAGGGCCTCACTAATTTGTACCAGTTTTCCTCTATTCTAGTTGGTCATGACCATCAGGTATAAATTAGTGCTAAAGCAATATTAGCTGATACTTCCCCAGGTGTGGGAAGTATGGAAACCCGATCACATGAGCAAACACAGCCCTTCTTGGCTACATTTAAAATAAGGCGATTATTATTACACTGTATGGGGAAAAGGCTTTTTTTCTTTTTTTAAAGAAATCTCATGCCACCTTAATTTGCATTAACTTGATAGACTGATATCAATAGTCAGAATCAATTTTCAATTGTTACAGTTTCCCTAACACCCTTCACACTTCCTTCATTCTTTCAGGGAGGCTTCTTCTGCCTTCCTATTTCTTCTGACCTCCAGCCGTGCCATATACCCCACACCATTTTTCCTTTCCAGTACTACTTACTCATCGGGTTGAGTAGAGAAGCCAAAGGTGACTTAGTTTACATACCTGCTTTAATTGCTCACCTTGGGTGGAGCAGTGTCTTAAATAAACTTCAGTTTTGCCACAGCACCATTACTCAGTAAGGTATTTATACAAGTGTCATTTAATCACATGAAAATAAACAAGGCACTTAAACTTGTTATTGAGAAAGAAGCTTTAGGCTTTAGCTGCCCACTCTCCTTACTCAAGGGCCAATCTTGCCTCACTTATTCTTAGAAAACTTTTAAGCAGTTTTCCTTAAAGAAAATCTAAGAAAATCAGGCAGAGCAAAGTACTGTGAGTCAGGTTTAACCTACCCTTACCTTTGAAAGAAATGGTTCCTTTGTTAATTATCAATAACAAGGAATCTTGTCATTTCTCTCAATATTTCCAAGTCATAGCTACTCATAGCGGAGCTATGCATTCAATGCATTCATAAATATTGAAAGCATATATGTTCAGTATTTAACCATAGATGAAAACAGAAACAAATATTCAACATTCCAAAGAAATGGTGCGAGTCTACGTGATTTTTTATCTTCTGTATCCTGAATTGTATAGAAATTCCATAGTATTTTTAAAGCACTTTCATAAATATGACCTTTTGGCTTGTAATAATTCTGTGAAGTAGTTATACTATTTCCATTTTACAGATGGGAAAATTGAGGCTTGAAGCCTTGGCCAGGGTCACAGCACATGAGAGATTCAGAGCTGGGAATCAGCTCTCCTGACTCCAGGCCCATTGTTTTTCCCTCTCTATAAAAATTGCCTTTATAGCAGGAGAGTCAGGGATATGTTCACTCAGTAATAGAGAAGTATGGATCTTTTCCACCCTGGTCTTTGAAGGACCTATGAGCTGATAGTGTATGTGAGAGAGGACACTTCCTGCCTGAGAGATTGATTACTTATATTCAGAGCAACCTGATGTTGCACTCTGATAGGAGAAGGACCTGTCTAAAATGTCCTAATTGCTTTAAACATCCAGAGTTCCCAATAGGAAGACAGGGTGTGGTAATTATATATCTTGCTTTTGGCTTATCTTCTCCATATCCTCACCCTCACAGATGTCTTTCAAACATTGGTAATTACAGCTTTCAGAGCCAAAGCCTACAAACTCATAATCCACACAGATGACATACTAAAATCTACTCAAATATGTAAGGCTGAAGAAAGTTTCAGTGCTACTGGACTCACATTAAAAGAAAACTGCTTACAAAAGAGGTAGCCTTTATTTCTATGTCACTACTGCACAGATGTGTAATGGTTTCTTGTTGATGTGTGAGGGTGCGTATTCACTCATTTGCCTCTAAATGTAATCAGTAACTTAAGAATAAAGTACACATGCAGATGACAAGACCATATGATTAAAAGCAAATAGTCTGACATTGGAAAACAGATCCAAATTAGTGAAACTAACTTGAAACAATGAAGGAACCGCTTCTAAGCAAGAGGAAGAATCAGTATCAAGAAATAAATACAACACAGGAAAGCAGTTGTCCTTGTCATGCTGGCCTATAAATGGAACCTGAGTTAATAACATCATAATCTCTAAAGAATTCAGCAAGTTCTTGCTATAGTGGCAGTGAGATAATATATAAAGTATGGTGGAATTTCTCACCATCTGTATCACTGGCGAGACCAATGGTAATATATCCTGTATAACTTGATGTCCCACAATTTAGGAGGGTCTGAATGTTTAAAGAATTATGAAAGTAGACTCTAGAAAAAGTCAAACTAGTTCAGAGGACTTAATAGCGATCTTCAGGTTTATTTAGTGCCATAAATATGGAATGTGCATTTTCTTTTTTTAATTGTAGAAAGAATGCAAGGAAATCTTACAGATTTGAGAAAAACAGGGTAAGTAAAAAGAACTAGCACATGTTCAGCATCTACACTGTGCAGGGCACTCTATGTACATCATCTCATGGAATCTTCCAGAAACCCTGCAGTGGAATCCTCATAGAAACTGAGAATAAGAGAGAGTAATAAACTCAAAGATCAGAGGCCTTTATCTGGTAATTGGTCCTAGGGTCTATGTACCTTCAAAGCTTGTACTCCTGACACCAAGTCTGTGTAGTACTACAGTGGGTAAGGTTATGGATCTTCTTCCCTCATTAAATTCAAGATAGTTTCTAGAAATATATATCTGGGACAGTGATATATTCCTATCTAGAAATAGGAAAATGGACTAAATTCCTCTGAGGTTGCCTTTAGCTCTGTAATTTTAGATTAAAATTCAGATCAATAGAGATTTAGTCCAAGGCTTTTATTGAGCACATTATTATAATTTTTTAATCATTAAAGATCTAAAACCTATAACATGAGTAAGACTTTAGGAATTTATATTTAAAGTTTTTCCACCTACTTACATGTCCAACAATAAGGAATTGCTCCAATAATTAGAGTATAACCATACAATGGAATTCTATGTTAGAATTATGTAGAGGAAATTTTAATGATTATAAGAAAATGTTTTGATATACTATTATCAAAAGAATTTTAAAAAGTCAGAAAAACCAAACCAAGCTATAAAGTATGTTTCCAATTGAATTTAAATATATCTTTACATATGCATGGATAAAAGCAACTGGGAGAATATATACCAAAATATTAACAGTGGTTCCTGTGGGCACTGGCATAACCAATGGCTTTTATTTTCATATCTGGGCTTCTCTACATTTTTCTAAATGTAGAAAAAAATAGGTCTTACACATATTACTAGAAAGAATGCTTTACACACCACACATGTGCCTGTGCACACATACCCGCAAACACAATTTTCTGCAATCGTTTTAAAACTTAGAAATAAAATAACAATATGTTAATGCAATTATATATAGGATAAGGGAAATTTATTAAATAGCATCAAGCCCATTGGTGGCAGCAAACTGTCTGTGTACCCATTACTGAAAATAAAATTGGCCCTGCAATTAATTTCTTGTTATGCTAAAATTATTATATAGGACTACCAGAGTTTAGTTCCCTGCCTAAAATCCTCTACTCAGAAGGCACACAGAAAACACACAGCTAAGCATATGGTACTGTGTGTGTTAAATGGAGATAGTAATCACACCTAGCTCACAGAGTTCTCAAAAGAGTTCAATAAAATAATACTTTTAAAGCTCCTAGCACAGTGCCTGGCACATAGTAAGCACTCAATAAATGCTGGCTATCTTGGTTATTGTGTTCTACTGAGAACCTGAACAGAAGAATTCTACAGAGGAAGATGGGTGTTGATCTAAGAAGTTCATATCTGTCAGCTGGCACACATACTTCATTTAAAAATAACCTCACAGGGCTTCCCTGGTGGTGCAGTGGTTGAGAGTCCGCCTGCCGATGCAGGGGATACGGGTTCGTGCCCCGGTCCAGGAATATCCCACATGCCGCGGAGTGGCTAGGCCAGTGAGCCATGGCCGCTGAGCCTTCGTGTCCGGAGCCTGTGCTCCGCAACGGGAGAGGCCACAACAGTGAAAGGCCCGCGTACCGCAAAAAAAATAAGAATAAGAATAACCTTAAAATTAATGTAGGTTGTGTCCAAAGGAGCTTCTGGCACATTGTAATTGAGTAGTACATTTCGTTCACCACACTTATCAAAGTTTTAATGAGTAATGAAAACAGGAAATGAAGCCATGAGATAATTTCATTTTTCCTTAATCATTCCACTTATGTTTATATTACCAAAAATGACTGAAATATAAAGAAAATATTAGCACTTTATAACTACACTGTTATTTGAATCTGCACTTACAATTTCTATTTGTGATTAAAAACAGCTTTGAATTTAGAAACATCCTTTATTATATAATACAAACAAAAAGTCATCTAAAATTCTTTTTTGAAAATATCATCGTCCATTTGGAAACTATCTTAGTTCAGGCTGCTGTAACAAAAATACCATAGACTGGGTGGCTTAAAAAAACAAACATTTATTTCTCACAGTTCTGGAGGCAGGGAAGTCCAAGATCAAGGTGCCTGCAGATTTGGTGCCTTGGTGAGGCCCTGCTTCCTGGTTTGTAGAGAGCCGTCTTCTCACTGTTTCCTCGCAGTGTGAAAGGGCCCAGAAATCTCCCTGGGGTGCCTTTTATAAGGGCACTAGGGCCATTATTGAGAGCTTCACCCTCATGACCTAATCACCTCCCAAAGGTCCTACCCCCTAATACTATCACATTGGGGGTTAGGATTTCAACATGTGAATTTTGCCAAGACGCAAACATTCAGTCTGTAGCAGACACACACACACTTGCTTAAATGTGTTTTAATCATCTGTGTTAGATAAAATTGGAATGGTTAAATGTCCCACAGTTTTTAAGGGAAATCATTTTAGTAGGAGTCACATTTCTAGATGAAGACACATTAACCCAGTGATTTCAAAGAATATGGCTTGGGTCTGGTATCACATTTCAAGACCAAGAATTAGAACCTCAGTTACTTACTAAGTGAAAGATACTACAATTATAATTGATAAGAAAATGGCTCAGAAATATGAGTGGGATTTTAAACAACTAAATTTGTTTGTCTCCCTCTCTGATTGAATCCAGAAGTATTTATTTAGGGGAGCAAAAAATCCAGATGACTTGGAGGCAAATGTTTCTGTTCGTTGAAGAATAAGGATGTCTTTTGCCAAATGCAGCCATTTCCAAAACGCAATTAAGGATTATGACTCACGTATCAATCCTGCCCCTTCCTATCTCAGCCCTCATTCTCTGACCATCTTCTCCGAATTCCCTTGCAGGATTCCCTTCAGGACCATTGCTAATTAATGCCTTCTGGAATCCACCTTCCTCATAGCTATTGAGGCCTTTTCCACCTTTTCAGAAAAAAGTTTGCCCTGGGTGATATACAGAAATCTTTGCTCAGCCTCAACCAGCTTGTTTTCTAGCTAACAGGTTTATCTGTGGCCCCAGAGGGCAGGATAGTGAGAGAGAGGGCTCAAAAGACCATTACCTTTCAGTACACAGCTAGGTAAACTAATTCCACCAAAGATCACAGGTTTCTATATTTCCTTGAATATGCTTTTTTTTTTAAACTCCATCAAAATTTCATGTTTTAAATATTTTTAATATTTCTATTTCTCTCTTGTGCTTGAAAGATAATCATTTTAAAGCAAGAAAAGGAGCAGACAAGGTAAAACTCAAAGAGGAGAGGCTGGGCACTGATACAAACTTGTAAGACAGTTCCCTCACTGTCTCCCACTCAGAACGAATTCATATTTGACTGGCTAGTGGCTCTACATTTATATTCCAGGTAGCAAATTACTTTTGTGCATAAATAGGGACTGCTTCTTTCTCTCTGCAAGGGAAAACTACATTGTTCTAGATTTGGATACTAGAAAGCAGCTGCCAATATGGGGCAGAACAATTTAAAAGAAGATGGAAATATGGACTTTGATTTTAGAAGATGTAGAAGAGAATAGATATCTTAGGCAACTGAAAGAACATATTTGGATCTGTAAGATTAAAAGAGCCTTGAACGAGACTGTACTTTGTGTTGGACAGACTTCCTTAGACAAGAAAGAACCCACCTGAATGCTGAGGGACAAATCAGTTAAGTGGCCTAAGTTTCCCTGTCTTTAACTATAAAATCTGGTGATTAAACTGGCCAAGCAGAAGATATGATAAACACAGATGGGAATAAATCTGCATTTTCCAAGCCTGATGAATTTAAAAAAACTAAGTGACTAACTGAAATCTTGAAGATTAAAGAACCCAGACATGCTTCTTGAAGTAAAAAGGGGTCTAACTTAAAATTCTGTTGTCTCTGAGGATACATTACAAAGAGATAAAGAGACTCAAGACCACATGGATGGCCTCTGCTTCCACTCTGAGACCATAAAGTTCGGTCTAGAAAATGAGTATTCTCTATAGAAACATAAATGTTAAAATATGAACATTTTGCTTTGATTTCAATCCAAAAAAATAAACAAGTTAAATGTCAAAGATATCTATTCTAATTTTAACTTCTCTGTACATAATCTAATATGTAGTAGGTGCTAAAAATCTGTTCATGGTATGTGACTGGATATTCTTTATGCAACGTGTAGGTTTAAATAAATGCCAAAGTTCATTTGTAAGATACATTTTCACATTTTAATATCTCTGAAATTGGATCAAATTTGAAATTAATGGTATATGATAGTTTAGTTGGCAGCATCTTTTTTCTTAGTATCGCTTTAAAATAATGATACAACTTAACAATAGATAGTGTCTTAGATTTGATGAAATACAATATTCAGTACAGTTTAAAAAGCAAAACTCCCATCTAGGGACTTCATAGATGTTTTAGTATTTGAGAGTTATCTTAAGAGTAAGCTGGAAAATTCCTAAAAAAAAAAAAAAAAGTCCTGAGAAAATCTGTTCTTGGAAGTAGAGATGACATGCATGGTCAGGGGGAGGTAGGTGGGCAAAGAAAATGAGCCTAATGTTGACACCAGTGATTTAGGTCTGGCATCAAACTCCTGCCCCTTTCCCTAAGCTCCCCAAGCTGGGTCTAGTCAATGTCAGTCCCTTTGCATTGTGTTGTCAATCCCTGGTACACTGGAATCCACGGAAAAGGTTCATATAGACTAATAGCGGAATAGTAGGTAGGTGGGTGTAATGTAGATAGTAGGTGTAATGTATTTTCTCGGTATTTATCCAAGGTTTGGCTGTAGAAGGTGTCTTTTACTTTTAAAAGATTCAAATCTCATGAGTCATATAAAGTAAATGTGTTTTTAAAAACTTTTAATTACAGCATTTTTTCACCCTTTTTAGATCAGCTCAAAACAGCATCAGTTCTTGCATAAGGGCTTCAGAGATCTTAGGTTAAAGGAACAAAGAAGTCAGTATTATTGACTATTAAAACCAACAACTTATTGTTTAAAAAAAGATGAATATATACGTGTATATAGCTATGTAGATAAGGCAGTAGGAGGGTGTGTCAAAATTGGTTACTTCTAAATAAAAACTATCGGTTTCTTTTTTCTCATTGTATTTTTAAACTTCACCATAGTAAACATGTGTTTGAATTTGCAGTAATTAAAAATAAGCAATAAGAGTTTTCTTTTTTACAATTAAACCCTGGGTACGATGAAATACAGCTGGAATCTTCAAGGGTGCATCTTCAAGGTTGCGTTTGCTTAAAAATTTGTTGCAAGAAAGTTATAGGCACCATCCAGCCACAAAGTCCAGCCACAAAGTACACTTTAAAGTTAGTTACACATGAGACAGTGAGGGCTCTCAAGCTGATGCAGAAGGAATAATTCTGCCTTCTGTCTTAATAGAGATGGAGAAAAAAGAATTCTGCCTTCCATCTTGATAGAGGTGGAGACTTCTGCATGTTTCTCTGCATTGATAGTTTATGTGTACACACGCAATTTGCTTTCTCTGGCCAGGACACAGCAAGGAGCAGTTCACTTAACAGCATACATTTCTTGATCTGGATTTTGTTCAAAATGCTGGCTCTGATGAGACTTTTATTTGGATGTTGCCTCAATCCCTTAAAGCATAAAAACCCTTCAGTACAGGTCTTTCTCCTACTGTAATCACATTTGTGCCAAATTAAAAATATTGCTAAGCACTACTTGAAAATAAGTGATGCAATAAACATCATCCTTTGCTTAGCTGTTAGCACAATATTAGGATATTGCGCTTCCTTGACCATGTATTTGGTAGAAAATTATATTTCTGCTTTTTAAATTACTCAAAAAAGTCAGTATTATTCAGGTCCTTTGTTTCTTCAAATCATGTTATTAACATGTATTGACATATATAGTTCTTTCTTCTTTTATCTTAGGTGTATATAATTTTATCAGCTTTGCAGGAAAAACAGATACCCTCCGGGTCTGAACTGGTATTTGAGGAGATAAGCTCACTTTTAGCTCATGCCTAATAACATTACATTATTGTTTAGAAAGAGATAACAAGCTATGTCTTATAAATTTTAATATACTCTTTCTGTCATCGAATAACAACTGAGTTATCCTACTGATAAACCATAGGACTCATACTGCACAGTGGATGATGTCTATTCACTCTGTTTTTGCCAACTAAGAGTACAGAAAAATGTTATGCAACGGCCAGCATCCCAGTGACTTTAGGAACCTGTATACAGTTAGTGCCTCTTCACATATTGTTCACGGAGCATTTTTTCCAATGATTTCAGAAGGAGAACAAAAAGGGAATGGAAAGGATAATTAACTGAATATTTTTGTGAAATTGGGCAATGGAACATCCCTAAGCCTCAGTTTCCTCCCCGGTAAAATAAAGGAGATAGTTCTTTCTCACAGGGTGGCTGTGACTGTTAAGTAGGATGATGTAATTAGATGAAAACAGTTCGTAAAGCACTATGTTGGTTATTATTATTGCATAAATATGAGCATTGAGCACATTAGGAAAGACCTTATTAAATGGGGTGCTTTAGCACTCAGGGGAGCCATTACCTGGGGAGTTAGAGAAGGGACAGGTTGAACACTATTGATGCTGGCACTGCAAAAGCCACTCCCCAAATTTCCTGGTTTGCGGTGACATTCAGCTCATTCAAGTTAAAGGGGCCATCCTGCTCCTCTCATAGCACAGAATTCCCCTTTTGGCAAAGATGTCTGATATGGTGAGTGATGTCCACTTTAATATCAGGAAACGCGGGAGTATTAATGGAAAGGAGGTTAGCATTCTCTTGAGGAAGTTCAAGGAAGCTTTTCCAACGGGGAATTGAGATGGGCAGCAAATTATGATTTAAACAGCTAATGGGCATTAACTAAATATACAACAAGGAAAGCTGGTCAGGTGAAATACAGATCAACTCTTCCTGTCTCTACAAACACACCTAAGTCCTGTTAACACAGTAGCTCCACACCCCAAGTAAGAGAGTTAAAGATAACGGACTAGATGACGCCAGTGTCCTGGGGGCAGGAAGATGCCTGGTGGCTGAAGAGATGTGCTCTGTTTGCTGTAAGCAGAGATTCTACCACCATCATCTTATTTTGCAACAATGGAGACAAACAAAGGGGATTTTCCTGAACAGCCTGAGTGACAAAGAAATGAGGCAAATTATTGAGAAACTGATGGGCGTTCATCGAAGAGCAACAAATCTGATTTATCAGCCTGAAGGGACTGCCTTCAGAGGGAAGATGAAAGAGACAAGTCTCCCAGCATAACAACTGGCTCTAACTAACAGGGACTGGCTCATCAGCCACAAGGACTTGAAGGGTGTAAATAGCGGGGACGGGGAGAAATTATTTAGTGTGGTCCAAGGGGACGGCAGGAGTAGTGATGGAAATGAAAGTCCAAACAAAGATAATTTAGGCGGCTGAACAAGTCTCGTGCCCTAATGGAGAGATCTATTATAGACTGTCCCTCAGGAGGGATGGAGGCCCCATCACTTGTGCCATTTGCAATTGGAAAAGGCACTAAAACGTAGATCAGCATATTGGAGAGGGAAAAAACCACCACATGCCCTCGGAGAATCAGAGGGATGACCTAATAGGTCTTTTCCATCTCAAATTACTGCAATGTGGCTTGTGTGCATGGGGACCTGAGTTGCTAGAATAATTTTCCATCATCTGGGCTTCTTTTCTGTTACTACAGGGCCCCAGTGAAGAAATGATAATAGGTCATGGAGAGCAGTTTCTGCATTATAAATAGAAGCCTAAGTGTACTGATGCTTTAGTGTGATGGCAGAACTGAGTAGGTTAAGTTTCACATTGTGATGTCAGTGTAAATAAATACATACACATACTGATTGAGGCAAACAAAACAACATCCATGTACTGATTGAGATCCAAGACGAAGGAAAGGAGCTTTGCCACATTTGGATGGTTAGCTGCCTACATGAAAGTTCAAGTAGTTTATTCTCTAATCTAGGAAAATAAACGTCCGAATACTTAAACGCTATCTTAAAAAAAAAAAAGATTATTTGGTCTTCAAAAACTATTAAGAAACAGTTTCTGTGTAGGAAGTTTAGAACTCACGTTTTGAACATACTTCTGTCTGTCTACAGCTGCAGCTGTATTAGCAACTGACACATTCTGAAACTCGCGCTGGCCCAGAAGGGCACACGCGGTCATGAGGCAGTGCCAACCTGGGTAACAACTGCAAGTGCAAGGGATGGGCACAACTTGGTCAGATGGAAACTGGGGCAGGCAGAGAAGGGCCGGTGTGACCGTGATTGCTAGAAGGAGCACAGCTGTGACCATCACAACCCCTCCCAGCCAGAAGATAACACAGATGCAGGGGGACAAAAATGGTCACAGGGTGACAGGAGGGAGAGGCAGTGAGAAAGAAAGCAAAAAAAAAATCTAGGAGGGGGGAAACCCACAGATGTAAGTTCCTCGCAGGTGGAGAATATCACAGTTCCTGATAAAAATATTGTATGTGGTTGGGCGTAAGTTAAACTTGGCGTTCTGGAACACTGAAGTTTGCTACAAACAAATTCAGGGTTTGATTTACACCCGACAGATATAGGTCAACCCTCATCCTGCTGCTCTCAGCAGCTGTAGCCAATGGGAGACAGAGCTGCCCAGCATACCAGTTTAAGCTGCTGCTAATAGATGGAAATCAACCTAACCCCATTTCCTGCCTCTCTGCTGTCCTTACTTGTCTATTCATAGCCAATTTAGGCACAGGCTGAGCTGTTGGCTTGCTCTAACTGCTGGGAGACTGATGGGGTAGAATCTGATGCTGGCATATTCCCTTCTTATCTAGGTGAAAGATCTGTTTTTAAGCCCTTCAAAGGACTGTGTAAAAATGCAGTACTCCCTCATTAGCCTAAGGGCTATCCTAAATTCATAGATTTTCCTGATCTTTCACTCCAAGGAAGCTTTAGAGATGTTCAGACAGAGGGAAATCCACGATGGAAGGCCCTTTCAGAAAGGCTACAGCAGAGGTTAAATGACTTGCCCAACGTTACTCAGAAGGGTGACTATAAAGGCAGAAAGAGAACCAAGAGTGGCCTGAGAAGAATGGGGGAAATTATCAAATTAAATCTGGAGAAAGAACATCGTCACTGATCCTCACGGTTAAAGATCTGTTGGAAATCCCAGTTCACTAACACACGTTCCTTTATCCCGGACGTTCAGACTCTGAACTTAAAAGTGAGTTCAGGGGTTTCCCTGGTGGCGCAGTGGTTGAGAGTCCGCCTGCCGATGCAGGGGACACAGGTTCGTGCCCCGATCCGAGAGGATCCCACATGCCACGGAGCAGCTGGGCCCGTGAGCCATGGCCGCTGAGCCTGCGCGTCCGGAGCCTGTGCTCCGCAACGGGAGAGGCCACAACAGTGAGAGGCCCGCGTACCGCAAAAAACAAAACAAAACAAAACAAAAAGTGAGTTCAGATATTTTCCTACGCTCAAGTTTTTAAAACTGTCCAACCTTTTCTCCTCAACAAAAGTGACAGTAGATCAAGCTAAGTCTGGTCATGTAGCTTCAACTGTTTACTCACCAAGACCTATAGCCAAGAGCCTATGGAGTTGAATTAGAGGTTGAATTTTAGAAGAACAAGCTTTATGCTAAATGTTCTGTTGTAACTACATATCTTTCTGCAGTGTTTTATGCCTTGCTTCTTTTTTTCCCCTGGATTACAGACCAATTGGGTCAAACTAGAACTCTAGAAGCAGAGAATTCCATAACTCAGAATCTCTGATTCACATCGTTTGCTATTTTCTCTTCATTACCTTAAGGGAGCAATGAAACCCTGCAACTACTTTGCCTACTGCTTAAGTTTCCAGAGGATATTCCTGACTGAAAGTGGTCCATGTTCTGAAATAAGAGGTTCCTTCGTGTCCTTTGTGTTTAAATAAACAAAATTAGGCTAAAGAATATTTGGAAAACATTTAAAAGAAAATAAAAGTCACCCATAAAATTGCCAGCCAGGAACAACCACAAGAACATTTTTGTGCTTTCTCATTTCTACACACACGTATACTTTCCAAAATTTGTCATAAATGTTTCCAAGGTTTTTTTCGTATTTTGCTAAATTGCTCTCCAGAAAGATTACATCAATTTATAATCCATTTTCAATGAATAATTTTTTTAATGCAAACAAACTTTAAAATTGCAAGTTGGACAATGATACCTCACTGCCATGTTTGTTTTCTTGCATCTGCCTCACTCCTAAGGCTGACCATTTCCCCCCATGATTGTGGCCAATATTAGTGGACCTTGTATTTGATTCCTCAACAACAGTGTGGTTTCTGGAATTGACCCTAGTGCCAGGAATGGGTCTAGATTAACACAAACCAAACATGGTAATCCAATCTCTCTTGCTGGTGAATGGTTCAAAATCAGAACATGGCATCCTCTGACAGCAGAATTGACCCAGTTTGGTCCTAAAGTGACTCAGGGAAGCTAAAGAGAAGAACTTGTATTTTCTTTTGATAAATTTATTTATTTTTATTTATTTTATTTTTGGCTGCGTTGGGTCTTCGTTGCTGCACACGGGCTTTCTCTAGCTGTGGTGAGCGGGGTCTACTCTTCGTTGTGGTGCACGGGCTTCTCATTGCGGTGGCTTCTCTTGTTGTGGAGCACAGGGCTCTAGGCGCATGGGCTTCAGTAGTTGTGGCTCGCAGGCTGTGGAGCACAGGCTCAGTAGTTGTGGTGCACAGGCTTAGGTGCTCCACGGCATGTGGGATCTTCCCAGACCAGGGCTCGAAACCGTGTCCCCTGCAATGGCAGGCAGATTCTTAACCACTGCACCACTAGGGAAGCCCAGGATTTGTATTGTATTGCTAGCAGAGACTGCATTTCTCCTCTGATGAATGTGAACGAGAAAGCATGCTGTCCCCGGTGATCGTTGGGTACCGTCTCATGATCCTGAGGGAAGCCATCACGTCCTTCTGCTTATGTGATACAGTGGGTTTCCTTATTGTTTAGGCCAGTTTTATTTGGAGTTTCAATTTTTACAGTGAAAAGTTGTCATAACTCTTTCTGTTCTATGGGGATTTTTTGTTTGTTTTGTTTTTGTCAATTCCTGTTGGGTGTTATTAGTATTTGTATTGTTGATGTGGCAAGAACTCTACTGAGATATAGTCTTCTTGTCTTTATATTATGAATATATCTCTAAGTTTATCACTTATCATTTACTCTTTACTCTTGTTTAATATGGAGAAGATAATAATTTAAGTCTATTAAATCCATCAGTGTTTTTCTGCATGATATATTCCATTGCTTTTACTTTTATTCGTTCATTCATTAAAGAGTGTGTGTATGCGTGTGTGTGTGTACTACAAGGTGCCAGGCACTACGAGAGGCAGTAAGACTATTGTGAGACAAGAAAGACACAGTCCCTGTCCTCGTGGAGTTCATATCCTGGTGGGGGATTGAGAATATGTTAGACATTAACTGAAAAGCCACACAAGTGTGTGTAAGCTACTAAAGGATAGAGGCTACAGAGGGAAGGACACAGTATAGGAGAGCTTTCATAGGAGGGTTAGGTCTAGTTAGGGAAGTCAGGGGAAGCTTTCCTGGGGAAGTGGTGACTGAGCTAAGAATGATAAAGAGGAATTAGGTAGTTGGCTAAGAGCATTACAGGCAGTGGAAATAGCAGGTGCAAAGGTCCTGCCCAGGGGCAAGCATAGGCAACAGGAAGGACTGAAAGAATGTAGAACGTAGTCCACATCCTCAGAGGGGCCTGGTATAAGTGAAGGTGGAAGGTTGAAGGGTGGGAAGTGGGGGATGCTGACCATGCAGGGCCAATAAGTCCATGTTAAGGAGTTGTGTCCCCTTCCTAAGATCTATGGGAAATCACTGAAGGTGTCGTCTTTGACAACCACATTACTTTTACCTCCAAACATCCAATCTAATAACAAGTCCTAACAATTTTGCTTTCTAAATATCTCTTCAATCTATCCACTTCAATCCATCCACTTCTGTTCGTCATTACCAACACTTCCTCAGCCCATTCTATCATCATTTCTGTCTGGACTAGTGGAATAACGTCCTCAATGATCTATTTGCACCTACTCTTGCCCCACTCCAATCCATTCCTGCACGGTTATGGGAAGACAGACCTGACCTTGATACCATTTGATGACACAGAAAACACTGAAAGAGGACCAGTTTGTTTTTCATTAGTTTTGTTCTTGAGAGGTTGTGGAGTGGGCAGTTCATGAGTTTAATCTTGGACCTGCTGAGTTTTAAATATCCCTGGGATGTCCTAGAGAAGAAGCCTGGTAGGAGGTGTCTTTTAGGTAGATATCTTCTACCTCCCCATCTAGAGCCCCTCTCCACCCATCTCTACGCTGATCCCTGTCCAGAGACATTGACCTGTGTGGGATGTCAAAGACTCCATGTATCCCCAGCATGTGCTCCCGTGTGCTCTGCCTTCTAGTTGCGTTCAGCCCATAGGAGGTACATGAAGGAAGAAGCGTGAAGGCTGAGTATTTACTCTATACGATATACATCCTGCATCATCTCTTCCTCTTCCCCACCTCCTCCTCTTTCCATCCTGCCTCCTTCAAACCCTCCTCCTCTGCCTCCTCCCACCTCTTCCTCTTTTTTTCTCTCTCTAATCCAGTAATCATTTCCACCTCCTCCTTTTTCTTTTTAATTAATTAATTTATTTATTTTTGGCTGCATTGGATCTTTGCTGCGCCCGGGCTTTCTCTAGTTGCGGCAAGTGGGAGCTACTCTTCGTTGCAGTGAGCTGGCTTCTCATTTCGGTGGCTTCTCTTGTTGCGGAGCACGGGCTGTAGGTGCGCGGGCTTCAGTAGTTGCAGCACATGAGCTTCAGTAGTTGTGGTTTGCGGGCTCTAGAGCTCAGGCTCAGTAGTTGCGGCGCATGGGCTCAGTTGCTCTGTGGCATGTGGGATCTTTCAGGACTAGGGCTTGAACCCCTGCACTGACAGGTGGATTCTTAACCACTGAGCCACCAGGGAAGTCCCTAACCTCCTCCTTTAAGCCTAGGCAGTAAAAGCTCCCTGAGATGCTGGACTACTGTCCTCTGTTGTTTTCCCCAAACCCTTTGCAAATGATCTCTTGACTACGGTCTCCTTAATTAGGGTACATTTGAGTGTGCCACCTGTCTCTTTCAGGGATTCTGACTTATACTGATAGGTAAGAAATGCCTGGGGGAGAGTTAAATTTGAGTCACCTGAGTAGAGGTGGTAATTGGAGCCGTGGGTATAAATGTGAATATCTTGGGAGACAGTGTAGAGAAGGAATGGGCCCTGAGGAACTCAAACATATAATGGCTTTCAGAGGAGGATAATCTTGCAAAGGAATTGGAGAAGTAGCAACCAAAGTGACGTGAAAAATCAGGGCAGTGTGTGTCATAGAAGTCAAAGGAAGCAAAGGGAAGAAAAAGAGTGTTGGTAGTCAAGATTATCAGTTGGTCCTGCAAAGTCATTGGATTTAGTGACTTATACCATCGTGAATCTGTTACATATTTTCTGTGCTCCCTCTGAATAATGATCTAAATTTTTTTACATTAACTTATCTATAATTTATTTTAGGTAAATACACTAAAAATTTTTTTAGAACGTATTTTAAGGTAAAAAATTAACTACCCTTCCTTAGCCATTATTCCAACATTATTTATTTTATACTTTCTCTATTACCATTATTTCCTCCAACATTCACTGTTTCTAAAAATATAAAGAGGTGTTTGAGCACTTTCTACTAGATGTTTAAGAGCTTTCTATTTGACTGTATCATAGTGGTTCAATGGTTGTCGCTTTATCATTCATTTTAAAATGTATCCATTAGAACAAGTCTAACCTCTTAATTTTTATTTTCAGAATTCTATTATCAATAGCCCCGTTTATTCTTCCAGATAAACTTTATTTTTTTAACATCTTTATTGGAGTATAATTGCTTTACATTGGTGTGTTAGTTTCTGCTTTATAACAAAGTGAATCAGTTATACATATACATATGTCCCCATATCTCTTCCCTCTTGCATCTCCAGATAAACTTTAGAGCCATTTTATCAATTAAAAAAACTTCATTGTGATTTTTGGGATTATTTTAATCCTGTAAATTAAATTGGGAATAAGTTAAATCTTTATTATATTGCCTTTTAGCCAGAAACTTGACAGATAGATAAATCCATTTATCTTCAAATCTCATTTTTAACTCTAAGAAAAGTGTAACCATTTTCTTCAAATAATATGTTAATATATTTTATGAAGGTCATTTCCAAATATTTTATATTTACATTCTTCTTTCTGATGTTTCTTAGATATTCTTTGCTACTCTTTCTCTGACTTTTTTTGGTATAGGAGTAATATATGTTTCTGGTAGAAAAAAATGAGAAGAAATCAATTAAAAAAACCCTAAATATAATTCTAATAGTCAACACCCAGGTTCCAATACAGTTAACTTTTTGGTGTACTCACTAAACACTTTTTATATTCTTATGTATGTGTATTTTTATATTTCTTATGAAATGAGATATCATATTGTTCTGTAACTTCTTTCATCTACTATACAAGGAACATCTCATGTCAATGTATTCACTTCATTGCCGTATTCACTTCATACAGAGGCACCTTAATTTATTTAACCAGACCTTTATTGGGGACCTTTGTTGTTGTTTCTAATTTTCCAGCATGAAATCATTCTGTGATAAAGTTCTTTTTACCTCCTCAATTCCAAAGAGCCTTGACATTTTATTAAGTATTGGATATATACAAAATAATATTTATAAAATAAATGTTTAAGGATTAAAAAAAAGTAACAATGACATGATCACTTGTGCATCTACTGTCCCATTTAAGACATAGAACATTTGAGCCCCTATGTGTCCCTCTCCAATCCCATCCTTCCTAATCATTCTATATATATATATGTGTATGTATATATACATATATATGTATGTATATATGATTTTTGCATGCTTTTGAACTTCATATAATTGGAATTTTCCATATGGGTCTTTCTGGGACGTACTTTTTCCACTTAATAACATGTTCCTGAGGTGCATCCATGTTGTTGCAAATAACTACAGTTTATTCATGTTTATATCTGTATAGTATTCAATTATTTGAATATACCAGAATTTTACTCCATTCTACTGTTGGTGAATATTTTGGTTATTTCTAGTTTTTGCTCTTACAAATATGCTACTATGAACATCTTGTACCTATCTCCCACTACATATGTACAAGAGTTTCTCTAGGCCAAACATCAGAGGTAGAGTTGCTGAGTCAAAAGGCATGCATACCTTCAACCTAATAGATAATGCAAATTATCTTCCAAAATGGTTGAAATAAATTTACTCTCCCACAAACACTGTATAAGAAATCAGTGATTCCACATCTCCAATTCTTGGTATTCCACATTCAAAAATTTTTTGTCAAGCTGATGAAATTAAAATAATATGCCACTGTGGTTTTAATTTGCATTTCCCTGATTACAAATGAAGTTGAACGTATTTTCATATGTTATTTTACCATTTGTGTTCTCTCTTCATTGATAAGCCCATTCACATCTTTTTCCCATTTAAAATAAATGAGGTTGTAGTTTTCTGAATGGCTTATAGTTTTTATATGGTCTGGATACTAACCCTTTGTCATATGGGTATAGCAAATACCCTCTCCCAGTGTGTGGCTCATCTTTTCATTTCTGTTATGGTATATCTTGATGAACAGAAGTTCTTAATTTTAATGTAGTTGACTTTAATAATTTCCTTTATTTTCTGTGCTTTTTGTCTAGCTTCAGAGATTCTTCTCATCCTTTAATTGAAAAGGGCATTTTCTTTTATGACTTTCAAAAAGTTTAAAACCTCTACCTACTTTTGAGTCTTTTAGATACCTAGAATTGATTTTTGGCATGTGGTGTGAGGTAGGGGTTCAGATACATTTTTTTCTATATGAATAACCAGTTGTCTCAGCATCAGTTATTTAAAGCTCATACTTTCTCAACTGATTTTCAGTGTCCGCTCTGATACACTTGAGAATCAACTTGCCAAGTTCCACTATCCATACCTCAGTGCCCACCAGTCAAAATAAATACTTTGTTGGGATTTTAAATGTAATAAAATAAATCTATGGATCAATTTGAAAAGCAGTGACAACTTTATAATATTGAATCTTCCTATCCATAAACATAGTATCTCTTTCCATTTATTTAAATTTCCTTTGATTTCTCTCAGTCATTTTATGATTTTCTGTATACAGGTCTTACTCATATTTTGTTAAATCTCTTCCTAGGTAATTAATACTTTTGATACTACTGTAAATGGCATCTGTCTTTTTATTACATGTTCTAATTTTTTGTTGCTGGTATATAGAAATGCATTTTTAAAATATTGACCATATAAGTATCAATTTTACTAAAAAAAATCTTAATTCTATTTTTATGTATAGATACTTTTGTATTTTCTGTATAAAAATCTTATCTCCTGCAGATGGCTCCCTAGTTTCTGCTCTCTAATCATTATAAATTGTATAGAAATTTTATACTATCTGATATTTCCAACACGTGACTGACTTTTTGTGGGTGGTGTGAGTTGCTTGTTATTTTGTTGGGTCTCGCTCATGATACTTTTCTTTTTTAATTGTGAATTCATATTTCTATGGGAATTATTTGAAGCCTAGATAGAAGGGAGTTCATTTAAAAAGGATTTGCATGTGTTTCTGCCAGATGCTCATGGGTACTACTGAAGGAGGGCCACTTTAAACTAAATTCTCAGCTTGAAGGTTTTCCAGACCACCCAGGTAGTGCAACTCAGGCAATAAAACTCACACATGAGGGCTAGCTTGTACTTAGACACTTTCAGGAAAGATTTTTCTTCTCCTTTACCAGTGCCAAATTTTAACATAAGCAAATGTCCTTGTTGTCTGCAATGGGGGCAAATTTATTTCTAGTATACCCTTTCAAGCTTTATGTAGGATTGTCTTTTATACTGCCCTCTTTGGGCTGGACCTAGGCTTTGTCAACTATCATCCATATTTCACAAGGCTGTGAACACTGGATCTCAAGATCCCCTGATTTGTCAAAAGTCCTCAGTGCAGGGCTTCCCTGGTGGCGCAGTGGTTGAGAGTCCGCCTGCCGATTCAGGGGACACGGGTTCGTGCCCCGGTCTGGGAAGATCCCACATGCCGCGGAGCGGCTGTGCCTGTGAGCCATGGCTGCTGAGCCTGCGCGTCCAGAGCCTGTGCTCCGCAACTGGAGAGGCCTGCGTACTGCGGAAAAAAAAAAAAAAAAGTCCTCAGTGCAAAGGCCATTATCAGTGCCTGGGTCATCTCACTTGGGCCTTGTTTTGAATTCATTTTGGCCTTAGTTTATTAGTAGGTCACTGATGCATTTAAAAATATATATATTTCTATATTTTATTCATTGTTTTTAGTTATTCTCAATGGGAAGTTTGTTAAGGGCATGTAGTTTGCTAAGCATCCCCCACCTCACTTCAGCCACACCTTCTTATATCCTAGATCTTCTCATTTCCAATATCTATTTCACCTCCTAAATCTCAATTTCAAATATCTTCTCTATGGCCTTCATCTCCTATCTTTGGGTGCCTCTAATTTACCAGTCCCACCTTAACAATTCTCCAACCCTATTAGGACTCCCAATTCAATCACCCCCAAATATTCACTGTCCATTTACTCAGGTTCTTCCTCATCCATATTAGAGTCTATGCTGGGTCTCTGTGTTGCAAAATACAATAAAAATAGTGCCTTCTGTAGCTGTGTCATGCTATGGTACTGACTTTGTGTTTCATCATCATAATCACTCCCTTATACACACGTCTTTTTTTTCTTTCTCCTTCTCTCATCTGATATGGCACAGTTATTGATTAAACCCACATTTGTCTGCCTACTCTGTACCTAGTTCTGGAGGAAAACAGGCAACTAGGCTAACTGGTTTCCTTCTAAATTTATGTGGCTTCAGGATGTAGAGAAATCCTTCTGTATTTCTCTAGTCAGTCCTCTCTACCACCTTTCAAAGCAGCTTCTCTCTTCAAATCCCCAGCCTTCCCTGACCCCGGCCCCCTTTCTCAGTTGATGGCTTCCCTTATTCCATTGAGACAATGGACTCTAACACTGAAGAGCGTCCTCATCCACTCACCACCAAACTCCCTGCATTTTTAATAGATTCTCATCTTTTCCTCTTATGACTTCAGATGAACTAATGTTCATATCTAGGACCATCCTGTCCACTTGTGCACAGGATCCCACCCCCTTTTTCTCCCCTCCACCCCTTACTACCAATGGTTCTCTGTCCTTCTGACGCCCCTCCTGCTCTGAGAATGAACACATCCTGTCAGATTTTTTTTTCTTAACATAAGAGACAACTTCTTCTGGGAAGATGAAGTTGATGTACTTTCCCATATTCCTCCAGCTAAGTGAAACTAAAACCCTTGGACATTACATATAAAAGAAACATAAGAAGGCTGAAAGGTAGAGAGAGGAAGGCAGATCAGCTAGGGACTTTGAGACCTGAGGAATGACACATGGTTAGTTCCTACGTTGTTTGTTTGTTTACCTCATATATCCCAGACTTGGAGCTGAAGAAGCTAGCAACCTGCAAATGCCAACAGGCACAGACAAAACAAAAAACAAAAAACCTTCAACCAAAGCCTGCTCTGCTTAGCCAGAGAACCAGGAATGGGTCAGCCTAGTGAAATAGAAAACTTTTAGAATGATCTAGGCAGCTCTACTCCAGCCAAAAGCCACAGAAAAAAAAAAAAACTGTGGCCCCACTCCCACCCATGCCAGCCAAGTCCTAGAGGGGAGACTAGACTTCAGCCTTCCGCTAGGCTGTACCAAGGCACCCCAACACACCTGCCAAGGTGGTGGCAGAGAAGGATGCATAGGGAGCTGGGATTTTCATCCCCACAAGGCATGAATGATACACACTCTCCTCCCTCCCCTCTCCACAGTACCAGTGGAAACCACACGGGGAGCCTGGACTTCCACCCCCACTGGCAGTAACAAGGCCTCTCTCCCCATCCCAGATGGGATGCTGCCAGAGAAGACCTAGGGGAGCTTCAGGGCTTTTGCCACCACCCAGAGGTAATGAGGCACTTCTGCCCCTCCCAGCCAGGAAGGCATCCGTGAAGGCCTCGTGAGAAGCTGGCACTCCCACACTTGCCCAGCCATAATGAGGAGCTCACAGCTGTAGGAGAGCATGGACTTTGCCTTCTAGGTCACTGTGTAACCCCAGTGCCTGGAATGACAGGGGCTAGTTGCCTGATCTCGCTCAAATCACTCATCCCTTCTGTGTCGCAATTTGTTCCTCTGTAAAATGAGAATGAAAATAATAGTATCTACCTGTAGGTTGCTGTGAGGATTAAATGAGTCGATACATATAAAGCTCCTAGAATAGAAAGTGTTAGCCATTGCTGCTGCTGCTGGCATTGTCATTATTCATTCCTTACTGATTTATGTGCCTCTTAAAATATAGCTTTAGCCGTATCCCATGAGTTTTGATTTGTAGTGTTTTCATTATTTTTATTTTCTAAATATTCTATAATTGCAATCATATTTCTCCTTTTATGCCCAAGAGATATAGAGAAGGATATTTTTGAATTTCCAAGTGGGTGGGAAATTTTTGTTTAAATGTTCCTAGTTTATAGTTTTATTGTTCTGTGGTCAGAGAATGTCTGTGCACTTTAGGAGATTTGTTGATGTTTTCTTTATAGTCTAGTACATGATCTATTTTAAAAAATAAGTTCTTCAATTAAAATAGTTTTTCCCCTTTTCCTCATTGTGAAGGATACATCCTATCCCTAGCATAAAAGCTGGAAACATACTTTCCAACAAACCAAACTAGACAGTTAAATGAAATAAAAGCTTCAGTCATGTTGAGTTCACATGCTTTATTCCCATTCAATTTGCAGTAAGCACAGATTGCAAAGTTCCCCAGAGGGAGAGAAATGGAAGCAGGCATACTCAGACTTCAGGTGTGATTTGTTAGTTGTTCTTCTGCTGCCTCTTTTCTCCCTCTAATTTTTTCTTGTAAAGAAGGCATTTAATTCTAGTTGTGGCAGACTGTAATTTCCAAAAGTAGCCACAGCAATATTTCTGACCCCACATGCTGTTCCAGGACCTTGCCACTTCCCATCAAGAGGTGAAGTCTATTCTCTTCCCCTTCAACTGGGGTAGAACTTTATGACTGCCCCAACAAAAAGAGGATGGGGTGGATGTCATGTTGCATGACTTCCCAGCTGGGTCATAAATGGCAATATAGCCTCTGCCTGACTGTCTTGTGATGCCCACCCTTGGAAGCCAGTCACCATGTTGTGAGGAGGCTCAGGCTACATAGAGAGGCTACTTGTAGGTGTTGAGGTCCCAGCGATAGCCACCATCAGTCAGCAGACATGTGAGTGAGTGAGTGAGTGAGTCTTCAGGGGATCTTAGCCCCAAGTCATCTCCACAGCCCCTGTCGGAATTGTGACCCACAGACCTAATAAGCATTATAAACAGTTGTTTTACGTCATTGAGTTGTAGGGTAATTTGTTCCTCAGCTATAGTAACCGTATCTCTAAGGATACAGTGACCCCAGCTAATCAGAAAATTCCAACTAGAAGTGGGTGTTATAATAAGAAAAACATTAGACTAGGACCTGGGAAACCTAGGTCATAGGCTGGATTAACTCATAATTGACCTTAGGACCTTGAACATACCATGTAACCTTTCTGAGTCCTAACATTTAAACCTTTTAGGCCCCTTCAAGTTCTACCATTAATTAAGACCTTGATATAGAAAATATGAAACGGTTTCATATTGGAAATACTCGATCTCTTGAGAGACTGCATATCTATATGTAATCAATGACATTCTTGGTTTTACAGTTAACTCTCACAGGGAAATCTTATTTCCCTCATTTCCAAACTATTGGAAAATTTTTCCAAAGTATTGACAGCAGAGAATAGGATCATTTTTTATCAACCCAATTTTAGCATAAAATAAATTAGAAAGTTGGCTGGGCCTTTGCTGCAAAACGTGGGCTCTCCAGTCTCAGTTCACGGTGATATATTAGCCACTGCTTTGATTCTCAACTTTTATATTGTTCAGTGATCTTTGCCTGCTATTTTGGTTGTTCTTTGTTAGTTACCAGGTGACTTGTTGCCAGAATATGCTTACAGAGATTTTACTGTCTCTCTCTAGATTCAGCAGTTTGAGAACGTTAAATGTGCCTTGCAAAGCTAAATCTGCTATGGGATATATAAGGCTGGTCTCTCATCAGTTGTAATTCTCTGGTAGTTGCATTGTTAAGAGGAGTCATCTATTATTCCACATACTACATTCCAGAAGAAGCTAAAGCAAGTGTTTAATGCATGCTTTCCAGTGCACAATACTGCATAGTCCCTGGAGTGTGATGACTTGGGACAGCTGCCCCAAGTCAATATTCAGGGGACCCAGCCATGCTGGCAGCTTGTCAGTGACTCAAGGAGCACCAGCTGGGACCCTGTAACATGCGTGTACCACACTCACAGAGAAACAGTCTTTTTTTAAAATAAATTAATTAATTTATTATTTATTTTTGGCTGCGTGGAGTCTTCGTTGCTACGTGTGGGCTTTCTCTAGCTGTGGAGAGCGGGGGCTACTGTTCGTTGGGGTGCACGGGCTTCTCATTGTGGTGGCTTCTGTGGTTGTGGAGCCCAGGCTTTAGCCATGCGGGCTTCAGTAGTTGTGGCACACAGGCTCAGTAGTTGTGGCACATGGGCTCAGTTGCTCTGCAGCATGTGGGATCTTCCCAGACTAGGGCTCAAACCCGTGTCCCTTGCGTTGGTAGGCGGATTCTTAACTGCACCACCAGGGAAGTCCTGAGAAACACTCTTAACTTGCCTCCCTTTCCTGGAGTCACCAGAATCACTGCCTATTCCCTTTGTACCCCAGCGTTCCCACCACAGAACAAAGTCAGTAGGTTACCTTCTGATATGAATTGTATCCTCCCTGAGAAGCAGTTGTTTCCTATGTCTGTTTATGACAGTTGCGTTTTGTTATTTTAATGATGTGATTTCATTAAATATTACATAAATAAATGAAATACGAAGACAAAGAAAAGAGTTGTTTCTATGAACAAGTCAAAAGCTTCATAAAGTGTGAGTGATATAGCTGCAAAAGATTGTGGGAAAAACTCTAGAAGAATTCTGCACTCAGATCGCTTCCCCTTTATCTATAAGTTTTCATTCTCCTTTAAAGACACCCATACTTTAAATCTCAGTTAATGTTATGGATGTTCTTTATTCAAGAGTGATGCCCTGTGCTCAAAAGCCTTGCTCCTATGTCAAAAGATTGGTCAACTGATATATGCTTGTTTTCAGTTAAACAAAATGTTTTTGGAAATTTTCATTTTTTGACTTGTTACTTGTTACTTTAACCTACTTTTTAACAGAGCAACACATGCTCCTGAGGAATAAGTTGGCTTGAACTGTACATAAATTCAGCTCATCTCTACTTTCTGTTTCATCACAACAAATAAAGAACTGTGCAGACTGCCCTTTCCTGCTGCCAAACTACAAACTGCCACTTTGTGATTTTGTTTTCACAGCAAGGATACTCTTCAGCTTTAGCCAGATCCCCCCCAAGCCATTTCCCCCTCACTTTCCAGATTAATTCTAGAGGAATGTGATCTTTTCCAGCCCCCCAGAAACCTCACTGGGATGGTTCTAAGTTCAGAATCCTCTGCTATTTACCCAAATCTAAAAGGCTCCTCTACCCCTTGCCCCAGGCAATTCCCTAGTACAGCACCTGGTTCCTTCTCTTCTTTGCTTCAACCAGTGTTTATTGGGCACCTATCACATGTCAGGCTCAGCGCCAGGTACTAGGTGTGCTGTAGTGAATAAAATGTGTTTATTTTATATTGTCAACAACAGATATATAGTATGCACAGAAGAGCGGTAGCTATGTCTTTTTGTCTTTTTTTTTTAATCGATAAATTGGTAAACTAATGAGGGAGAATTTCCATAGCACTTTTGACTTGGGAAATTGTTAGTTTATGTCATTATGTATTTATATACGGTATGTATTTATTTGCATTTCTGTGGAAACTAAAAGGGCATGTAATACTTTAGTTTAATCTAGGGGCTAACAAACTTTTTCTGTAAGGGGGTCAGAGAGTAGATATTTTTGGTTTTGTGTCATAGGGTGTCTTTCACAACTACTAAACTAAGTAAGCTGTTACAGCATAAAAACAGTCATAGATAATGCATAAATGCATGGGAGTGGCTGGGTTCCAATACAATTTTATTTACAAAAACAGGCAGTAACCCTAGTTTGCCGACCCCTGGAATCTATTAAAATACCTTACTGCTTCTCCTACTAGCAATTAAACTTGCTTAAGCCTCTTCCCTTTAAAAAACAAACAAACAAACAAAAAACAAAGTCCCACATCACTGCAAGAAGTTGTCTTGTACACACCATCCCTACCTCCCCACCTCTCATTCACCTCCAGTGCTAGACAATCTGACCTCTGCGCTCACCGCCCACTGAAATTGCTCTTATCAAGGTCACCAACAATCTCTGTGTTGCTAAATCCCTGAGAGTCTCCAGTCCTCTCTTTCTTACTCACTCTCTCCACAGTTTAGAACACAGCCAGCCACTCCCTCCTCCTGGAAACACTCTCCGCTCTTAGCTTCCGAAACCTCACAGGATTAGTTTTCCTTGTACAATAGTAGCCACTCTTTATGCCATCAAAGGCTCCTTTCCTCTTGACAAACTCTAAATGGCAGAGTTGCTCAGGCCTCCATCCTCGGTTCTATTGTCTCTCCTTTGGGGACCTCATCCACTCTTTAGCTTCAAATGATGTACTGAAAACTCCCACATTTATTTCTGCAGCCCAGATCATTCCGGCATTCCTGCCTCACATATCCAACGGCCCTCTTGACATTTCAAATCTCTCAGGTGTCTTAAACATAAAGTGCTGAATAAATATGATTGAATAAATAAATGAGTTTACCTGGTTGCCCAAGCAGAACCCAGAGCCTAATCTCTAACCCGTCCCTTTTGCTCATCTCACGCATTACCCAAATGTAAGCCTTCTCTTTCCTAACCATCTCCTGAATCTTTCCCTGGCTCTCTATACCGAATTCCCAGGCTAATACAGTTGCATCTGTTACTCAAATATTGAAATACTTCCATACCGGTTGCAAAGAGCTGCTAGTCTAAACCCCAGTTGTGTTGGCCTCACCTCTGGGTTCCACCTGTCTATCCAGCCTGGCCCAGCAGAGAGATGTCTGCAGACCCTGCTCAGTGCTGAAGCTACCATCCATCCTGATGAGTTAATGCTCATGCCAAACTGATTGTTAAATATTTTAATACTACCTCTACCTAATAGCACTGTTACTAAAATATTCTGGCACTAGGAAATTCTTTCTCACCCAGTTCACTGGAAAAGCCATCCAGCTGATCTCCCTGCCTCTTCCTTATGCCTTGTTCGTCTCCAGACTCTGCATAGCAGCCAGAATGGCTTGTCTAAAATACAAGTTGAATGCATCTCTCCTCTACTTAAAACCTTTAAACATGGATAACCATCAAGATAAAACCCCAACTCCCAGACCTAAATAGACATCTCTCCAAAGAAGACATGCAGATGGCCAAGAGGCACGTGAAAAGCTGTTCAACATCACTAGTTATTAGAGAAATGCAAATCAAAACTACAATGAGCTATTACTTCACACCGGTCAGAAAGGGCATCATCAGAAAATCTACAAACAACAAATGCTGGAGAGGGTGTGGAGAAAAGGGAACCCTCTTGCACTGTTGGTGGGAATGTAAATTCGTACAACCACTATGGAGAACAGTATGGACGTTCCTTAAAAAACTAAAAATAGAACTACCATATGACCCAGCAATCCCACTTCTGGGCATATACCCAGAGAAAACCATAATTCAAAAAGACACATGCACCCCAATGTTCATTGCAGCAGTATTTACAATAGCCAGGTCATGGAAGCAACCTAAATGCCCATCAACAGATGAACGGATAAAGCAGATGTGGTACATATATACAATGGAATATTACTCAGCCATAAAAAGAAATGAAACTGGGTCATTTGTAGAGACGTGGATGGACCTAGAGACTGTCATACAGAGTGAAGTAGGTCAGAAAGAGAAAAGCAAATATCGTATATTAACGCATATATGTGGAACCTAGAAAAATGGTACAGATGAACCAGTTTGCAAGGCAAAAATAGACACAGAGGTAGAGAACAAACGTATGGACACCCGGGGGGGAAGTGGGAGGGGGTGGTGGGATGAATTGGGAGACTGGGATTGACATATATACACTAATAAGGATAAAATAGATAACTAATAAGAACCTGCCGTATAAAAAAAAAAAAACCAAAATTCAAAAAACAACCAAAACCCCCAACTCACTAATAAGGTTCACCAGGCCCTTCATTATCTGACTCTTTTTCATCCTTCAAAGTTCACCTCCTCAGAGATGTCTCCTCTGAGCCCATCTTAAGTAGGTTCTTCCTGTTACTCTCTCTTCACACCCATTTGTTTTCTTCATTGTATTGATCACAATTTGACATTAGTGTTGATTTTTATTAATCTTTTTCTCCTACTAAACTATTAGCTCCCTGAGGGCAGATACCATGTCTATCTTTTGCACTGATAGGCCCCTTGCCCCTGAATATTTAAGTTGATAAATCTGGCCCCCTGAATTCCTTTTAGCTTTGTTTTTCACCACTTTCTCCCTTGTAATCTATGGTTTAGCTGTATGCACTCAACAAATATTCAATAATCATTTGATCACAAACTATTCTTAGTTCCTTAAACATTCCATGTAATGGAATACTTTGCCTGGAACACTTTGCATCATTATGTCCTTTCCCCTGAACTCCTGCTTACCTTCCAGGTATCAACACGGTCATTACACCCTCCAGGACATAACTCTTGATACTATAATTAGTATCTAGTGCTTTCCTCACTAGATGGTAAGCTTGTAGAAGGCAAGAACCGTTTGTCATTTTTCATAGTTGCATCTGAGGCACCTTGCTCAGTACCTAGCTAATATTTAGCAGACCAATTCAGCCCTAAAGCAGACACCCCAAGTCCTGAGAGGGAGTCAGTGAATTTACATCCATTTGAGTGGCAATATACTATTTGTAAATGGGATATCTTCTCCCAAAGGTAAGGGTTTTTGCTTTCAATGGGAAACATGGGAATTTTCCCATGAAAATTCATGGGAATGAATTTTCCCTTAGTGACATGCTTCTGTGATTTGCAGTGACTTCACCTGGAACTCACTGTTTGGCTTTATGGGCAGGAAGTGGTCCTTAGTGGGAAGTACAAAATATAGGTTACTAAAAAGATCTTTAGTGAGATTGGGTTTTGTAATGTCTTAGAGGACATAACAAGATAGCAGTTTCCCTTCTTTGAAATATATTTTTTTATATGTTCGTCCTGAATTCAGTTAAAAAAACAATCTCTTTCCTCTGCTTGTTAATGGTGGTTTTATGGTTTCATTCTTCTGGGCATATAAATATGTTATAATATAAACAAGCCAATGGTGTAATGAATCATTGCAGTCTTACTGTGTGTATGTTTTTACTACAAATCTTGGGGAAAAAAACTATTCACGCTCTGCATTTTTAAATCATGCTAATGTGATTAGTCATTATGCTCCTACTTACTCTTCATGATGGAGGCAAGATGTCTAAGTATCCAGTATACTTGTGAGGGGCCTGATTAGTGCTTGAGACCCAATCAAGAAGCTGCTGATGAAGTTCACATAACACATTAAAAAGTTACTTGGGACAGAGGAGTTGATTGTTGCTTATATAAGATTGTATACACAAATAAAATAAGTGTAAATTGTCCTCATGTACATTTTTATTCTTCCATGAGAATTTCAACTGCTACCATAACCTCCGAATATATTTTGCCAGGATATGTCCAGACCACTGTTTTTGTAATCAAAGTGTGAAAATGGGCTTCCCTGGTGGCGCAGTGGTTGAGAGTCCACCTGCCGATGCAGGGGACACGGCTTCGTGTCCCGGTCCGGGAAGATCCCACATGCCGCAGAGCGGCTGGGCCCGTGAGTCTGCGCGTCCGGAGCCTGTGCTCCGCAACGGGAGAGGCCACAACAGTGAGAGGCCCGCGTACCGCAAAAAAAAAAAAAAAAAAGTGTGAAAATGACAGAGTAAGCTGCTATTGTTGTTCAATAGGAAAATTCACACATCCACATCACTAAACAGGTGTTTTCAAAGCCCAGACTTCAAAATAGTTCACCCATTCTAGCATTTTGATGTTGTAATCAAGCAAAATGAAAAACAGACGAGACACATTTTGGTTGATTATTATCCTGCCAAATCAGATTGTTCCTGTTATTGTCTTACACAAACACCAAGCTCAGAGGGAGAAGTGGGGAGCAGGGAGAAAAATATGGATGTGTGTGAGAAAAGAGAAAAGATCGTTTTAGAATCTTAAATGAGTCCAGTAAATTGAAGACTTGTTTAACAATCTCAGAAACAAAAGTCAGTAGAAAAAGAAGTAGTATAACACTTTACATTCAGTTTTTTAAAAGACTTTTTTAAGGAATAGAGCCCTCTTTTCAGAAGGAATCTTATGAAGAATCACAAATATATAAGACAGGAAGAATATTTTTAGTAAACATTGCATTAGTTCAGATTTATCATATTTATTCAAATTCAATGAAAAAACAAGCCTGTTTTGATGAATGCCAAAAATTAAAATTAGGTGATTAATGACAATTATCTTACGTGAGCTTCAGCAACCAATTTATTTCTGTGATTTCTTACTTCTTGCATATTATCAAGATTTTTCTTGATAATATAAATTAAAAAAATTAAGTAAAATCCCAATGAAATGTTTTCTGACCCCTTGAGTCTCCTCAAGGACATAGTAGGGTGAGGCAGAGTGAGGACACTCTTTTGGCTAATCCTTTCTGAGTTGGAGACTCCTCCACTATACAAGGAGGATTTTTTTTTTTTTTTTTTTTTTTGCGGTACGCGGGCCTCTCACTGTTGTGGCTTCTCCCGTTGTGGAGTACAGGCTCCAGATGCGCAGGCTCAGCGGCCATGGCTCACGGGCGCAGCCGCTCCGCGGCACGTGGGATCCTCCCGGACCGGGGCACGAACCCGTGTCCCCTGCATCGGCAGGCGGACTCTCAACCACTGCGCCACCAGGGAAGCCCCAAGGAGGATTTGAACAAAAGATTTGTCAGCCTCCCCTGCCGCCACATGTCACCCTGCTACAGGCGTAAATAGTGTATTCCTTTTCCAGTATTCTCTATCTCAGTTAATGGCATCACCATTTTAGGAGCTATGGCGGGGCCCCTTCAACTTTCCTTCTTCCTCATCCCTAACATTTAATAGCTCATGAAAGTCTATTCATATCATCTCCAAAGATTCTATGGAATCCATTCTCTCATCTCCCTGCTCTTCTGTTGCGATGACCACAAGACTTGAGCCTTACCTTACCCCTCACAGCCAGAGCTCCCATTCTGAGACACACATTAGATCTGGTTATTCCCCTGTTTCAAAGCTAGTAATGCTCTCTGTCTCTTACCTGGTTAAGGCCAGACCCCTCAGCATGGTACAGCAGGCCCTTCACAGACTGACTCCACCATTCTCCAACCTCACACGCCCTGAACTCGTTACACTGTATACACCTTATTCTTTGCACCTGTTTTCTTTGTGCCCGGAGAACTCTTACTCAATCCTTCATGTTCCAATCCAAACATTATCCCCTCTCCAAAGCATTTCTTGGTTTCTCCAGGCCAAGCAAATTGTACCTCTTCAGCTTCCTTTGTACTACATATGCTTGTAGCATTTGCTCCATATTCTTTTACTGGGATTATCTGTTTGTGTCTCTCTTTTCTCCAATATACAGTGAACTCTTAATGAGCAGATTGTATCTCACCCATCTTTTTATCCCAAACACCTGTCATCATACTTGATATGTGCCCGAAATATGGGAAACCGTCAGTGCATATTTTTGAACTTTTTTCTTTCTTTTTTTACAGCATTTCATGTGGAGTTTGTTCCTGATTTGTATAGTGATAAACTAGCAGAAACCACAGTGGCATCCTGTAGAGTCCCCGTTGTCTAAATTGTCAGTTTCTTTTCTCTTTCAGGCTCTCTATGCCATTGGCCACCTAAATCCTTTATCTCCCTCCAAATCCATTAGCATATTTCGGAATTGAATTTCAAAACATCTTTTCTCTATGGTGTTTGCTTTCCCAAATTTATTTATCCCATTCCCTCCCAGGTTATATGATACTTCCCTAGTGTTTGGAGTCTCAAAAGAGAACTGATTTCTCCTCTTGGTTTTAGCAGGTCAGACTTTTGGGTAAGGCTCACTTATCCTGCTCCAAGTAACCTTGGTAGAGACTCCCTTTCATTTTGTTTCCCCACTACATTTTATAATCCTTCCCAAGAGAGCTCATATGCAAGCTATCAGTGATTTGCAAATATTAGGTCCTCTGCCCCCATATTTCTTGAGCCTTGAAGTGAGGTTTGGATCTTAATCGTTTTTGTATATTCATGTGCATATGCTACATCTATTAGATTATTTTCCTTGTCCATCTTTATAATTCAATCAAAATCCATCCCATGATATCATTACTGCTTACAAACTCAGTTATTATTCCTGATCATTTGGATGTTTTACAGATTTTTATCATCTTTTATTTGCTTCATGATTTTACTTGAAGAGAATTTAATAACACTTACTAGGATGGTTATTCTTTCTCAACCACTCAACGGTACCCACCCCTTTTCAAGGCATACATTTCCTATTTCCAGTCCTCTCTGGGTTTGAAAAAATAGCTTGGCAATGGTTCACTAAGAATTGTAATTTAATCCTTTGGAATAACAGGCTTTTCATCTGTGCTCCCTGCAATGATCCGACGGTCTACCGCACAATCAGTTCCTTAGAAAAGAACAATGCTTCTCAAAAGAAAAAAGTAGGGCAACATGGGGAAAATACACACACACACACACACACACACACACACACACACACGGCCTTTTATAAAATTCGTAAATTTAAATTAAATGCAGAGTGAATGGCATCAAAATATGAATTATCACTACTTTTCAAAAGAAGAATTAGGACATTTTTGACAGCAAGTGCAAATGAACCCGAATGAATGTCTATGTTTTTGATCCGGACTGTGTAAACACAGGCTCATAACTAGGTAGTTTTGTGTTTATATTGGTGGAGTCTCTAAAGTTATACTTACAGATCCAGGAACAATGCAACATTCAAGAAAGGACAAACACAAGCCTAATTCTTACCTCTTATGGCCTTTGACCTTAAGAGTGTCCACATTGTTTGGTGTCCCTGTATTTTATGGAGCAGGTTACTGTAAAAATTGTACAGATGCAATCCTATATGTCTACAACGCTATACATATATTTGTTTAAATAGGATTGGGCTATTATAAAATGTCCCCCTTTTGAGACAATTATAGGCTATCAGCAATCTGCATAGTAATTTATCACCTCGTTTTCAGTCATTATCACTGTTAGTCAACCATGTGTTCTACAGCCTTAACATCACAGAGAGTTCACTGGGATTAGTTAGGTGTTTTAAAATTCATTATCATCACCATTATTACTACAAATGACACCATTTATTTAGCACCAACAACGTGCTGAAGAAAGCAAGTTGGCACAATCTAAAGTGGATAAGAAACAATCCCACAGTAAAAGGAGCCTGGGACTTGAGCTCCAGGCAAGGATGAGTGAGGGAAGATAAGATGACTGGCAGGCTCTCAGGAAAGGGTATTGGGGTGATACATTTTCATACCCAGAATGCAGTCTCCTGGAAGGACAAATACTTTGCAAAAATCCTTTTATTTCTCTCAATGGCCTGATGATCAATGGAAAGTAAAGACAGCTGACCAGAGGCATATTTAAGATGAACCAATTTGGACAAACTGCCCATGTTAATGGCACAAAATTATTTTTTTCCCCAAAGCCTATTGGACCTAGAACTCTCTCGAATCTTTCTGAGCCTGAAGTTGGTGTCTGAGTTCACCTGTCTCAGGTTCCCCCACTCTATCAGCACAGGCTTCCTATGTGACATCCAGAGAAGGGACCCACTAAGTTAGCTGAGGTGGGGTGGCAAGAGGCTGGCAGTCTGAGTTTAGCAAACAGAATACTGTATAATATAAAAGCATGCATTTCCTTCTGATTATTATTGCAAACAATTTAAGGCTCTACTATGCCTCATTTGGCGTATAAAGGACACCAAGTCTAATACTCTTTTTCCTTTCTATAAAATATAAACAATCGAAGTTCAGTGACCTAAATGTGATTGTAAAATTTGGCTTGGAAACTAAGTTAAAGAAAAAGCAGAGAAGAAATTTTTTTTTTTTTTTTTTTTTGTCTTTCATGGTATCAGCCCAAGCTTTGAACAAAGTTTAAGAATGAAAGAAGTCATTTGGAGAAAATGTTTGTGTTCCTTCTTTATGTGTTTGTTTAATGACTTCGCAAATTTAGAGTAAAGCAACAATTCATATCAATAAAAATTCATTTTATATTGACAATCAATACATTCAGAATCATCTTAAAATCTGAATTATTAATGAGTAAAATCTGAATTATTAATGAAATTCTCAGTTTGCATGAAAAATCATACACTTTATGTGAGATGTGATATAATTTTTGACACTTTACAAAGAGTTATAGGATAAACTGTAATTGCTGGGATCTGATTTGCAATAGGATAATTATTTGATCTTTCATATATCCTTTTGACTTTTAGTTATAGAATTAAGGCTAAAGACACTCGATATTTTAATAAGCCCAGATTTTCCACAGTGTCTAAAGGTTCATAATCCCTTTATTATACTCCAGTTAGCATCTGTGCACATAAATGTATCTGAGAATTGAAAAAAAACTTTTTCCACCTGATTTTTTCAGTTTGGTATTCTTGGTGAGAGACAAGTACATTTTTATAGAAAATGGCTGCAGAAGACAAAAGTAATACTTGAGAAGATACAGAGTTCAAGAATTCTTAAGTATCTGGGAAGATTTTAAAAGTAAACATAAAACCAAAAAAATTTGGTGGGCTTTTTCAGAAAGCAAAATGACCCAAATATATTTCATCACTTATTTATGGTTTGGGGAAAAAATTTTTCTACAAACTTACACCAGCTAAAAAACCCTTCCCACAATGACTGGTGCCATTTGTGAGGTTGCTATGGGCAGAAGACGATTGAAAAAAATATATAAATTACAAATATTGCAGTTTTTCATTGTCTTCATGAGAAACTAATTTTTTTAGACCTTCAACCTGGGGGAGTAATTTACATGCCCAATTATGAGAGATCTCATGGAATGATTGTGCACCTGCATTTGGTGAAACAGAAAGAAAACTCTCTTGTAGAGTAATGTACCATATGCAAATTGAGGGATCAAAGGAGCACAACAGCTGGCATGCAAAGAATATCTTAGAGATTTTTAGGGAACACTGGTCTGGGGGCATTCAGAACTTCCACCAAGCTTGCAAAAGTGCACTGTGCAACTTAGGTAACCTTAACTGGAGTATGAATGAAAATGGCTTTTGGAGAAACAGCTAAATGTTATGGCCAAAGTCCAAACCTCATTGGCACTGATAACTGGGCATCCAGCAAAGTGGGAAGAGCCATGAACAAATTCATTAATTAGGCTCCTCTTTACATTCCTACCATCAACTGAAAACATACGTTTAATTTGCACTCTCCTTAATTTGTTTCAATCTTTTTTTCATTTAAAAAAAAATTATTCAAGCATAGTTGATTTACAGTGTGTTAATTTCTGCTGTACAGCAAAGTGATTCAGTTATACATATATATACATTCTTTTTCATATTCTTTTCCATTATGTTTTATCACAGGATAACGAATATAGTTCCGTGTGCTATACAGTAGGACCTTGTTGTTTATCCATTCCACATATAATAGTTTGCATCTGCTAATTCCAGACTCCCAGTCCATCCCTCCTCCATTTCTTCCCCCTGGGCAACCATAAGTCTGTTCTCCATGTCTATGCGTCTGTCTCATAGATAAGTTCATTTGTGTGATATTTTAGATTCCATATATAAGTGATATCATGTGGTATTTGTCTTTCTCTGTCTGACTTACTTCACTTAGTATGATAATCTCTAGATCCATCCATGTTGCAGCACATGGCATTATTTCATTATTTTTTATGGCTGAGTAGTATTCCATTGTATACATACACCACATCTTCTTTATCCTTTCATCTGTTGATGGACATTTAGGTTGTTTCCATGTCTTGCTATTGTGTGAATAGTGCTGCTATATTTCAATCTTTATTGCTAGAAAAAGGTAGCCTGCTTGAATTTCATAAAGACATATTGGTGGCACACTGCTTATGTTGCCAGGGCAGAGTGGACACATCTTTGGTCAACACGTATATTAAATGACAGTCGTGCTCGGAGGCTCAGCCCTTACTTGAGCAAAGAAGTTATTATTCATCAGAAAGGGACTGCTAACAGGACCTTAGAGACAGTGTTGTCTATGGAAAGAGCTCTGGACCATCTGCAGCTTTAACTTGCTCATTTGTTAAATGGGGGTAATAACACTTGCCCTGCCCATGTCAGATTTGTTGTGAACATCAAACAAAGTCATAATAGATGAAAGCACTCTGTAATGTGGAACACGTGACATACATAGTGCAAGGGATTATTCTTAAATTATGAATTCACTAATAGCTCTTCTTAATTTATAGATATTAGAGAAGTCCTAAATCCCCAAAGAGATGAATGCAATTGTAATTATTTGACCCTTATATTTATTTTGGTTAATAATCACATGCATCTCTTATTTAGGCAATAAAGCTGAATTTCCTTTTTGAGACACCCTTCTTCCTATACTCAAGTCTGCTTTTTCTGTGTTTGTACAACTCACTGAACTCAGCCAAGACATCAACAGGGAAGTCCTCTTGTTGATTAAAATGGGTTATTTTGGCACTTATGTCCTAAATCTAATCACCAAAGACAAGACAAGACAAAACCAACGTCCCATTCCATGCAATCCCAGAACCCTGAGCTGTCCTCATTCTCGGTCCACTGACCAAAAAACTACCATTTTAGGCAAAAATTACACACAGCACTGCTCTTCTATGTAAGCTTTAGAATAACACATTCATAATATTATACTAAGAAGCATCATCAAAAATAATCAAGATTCAGTTGTGTTCACAGAGCACAGTTTATTGTTGCAGCCTTCATTTTTCTCTTTCTAGAAAATTCACAGCTCGGCATTTGGTCACAAAATTCCAGAAGCCCTTGGCCATTCCAGTAAACTTTGAGGTGAAGAGGTGGGTAAGCCCTGGGATGGAACATCCTTGACTTAAATTTTACATGCTTATCATTTGGAAACCAATTTTTCTTGCTCTTTTTGCCTACTTACACTGTCATTTCCTTTGAAGGGGGAGAAGGCCTAGTAACCAAATGTGTATTTTGCAAAAAATTGGTAGCCTTTTTTATGATAAACCTGAGTTATAATAGTGACCATGTACAATGCTGTCTTTCTCCACCTCTCTGGAAGTGGCCTCTAGACTTGCAGTCCTGGGAAGCCCTTCTTCCTTGTTGCCTTCAGGTAAATGGGCTGTCTCATTTTGTTAGCTTAAGGCTAAAGGCCCACTCTGGGGCTAATTTGTCCATTTGTATAAAAGCACCCTTGAGTCGAGGATCTCAAAGCTCCTTTCAGCTCTGAAACACTCATGGGTCATTGAGTGACAGTTTTAAAGATGATCCAATTTAGTCCAGGCATAAGCCTGATAAACACACTCTCAAAACTTGGGTCCTACCCTCAACATCTCTTACTTCCTACCTCCTTTATTAACTTGAGCTTTCATTCAAATTTCTACAACTGACAACCATCTAACAAAACCCCACAACTAAAATAAGTTTCTTGCGAAAGACCATTCAATTTCATCTTATTGGAACCATTTGTATACTCCATGGGGAAAAAATATGGAATATTTCACTGTGAACAATTACATTTTGAACGACAAACATTTACTAAGATGATCACTGGAAAGCAATGCTAATTATTAGTTAACCACTTTAGCTGGCTAATATCTTATCTAAGCTCTGTCATAACTGGCCAAGTGGCCTAGAAAAATCTTCAGTTTCCTTATCTGTAAAGTGGAGCTGACCCAGCTCTTGAAAAGTACTTGTAATCACTCTGCGTCTCTGAGGGCAAATGACCACCTGGGACCATCTGAGACTCTTTGGGGGGTGCATTTACTCTTTGAGGCCATTCGGGGAACCATTTAGTACTGTAGCAATGACTTACTCTTGTTGCCCTAGTGGTCCCAAAGAGTTAATGCACTTTCCATATACCTCTTGCTTTCTCTGTGTATATTAACTAATATATCAGATGCTATCTTTGACAAATCAATTTGCTTGACACAAGTGGGTGGGCATTTTACTCCCAGACCGTACTTGCCTCTTCTTGGATTATAAAAGAACCAAAGCCAAACCCCAACAGGCATCTACACAGCAGTCTACACCACAGAGTACTTTGGGGTTATTTATGAAATGCAGAGTTGCTAACTGCTGTAAGCTCCTCAGTGCCACCCTTGTCTTCTCTGATCTTAAGAAGAGCAATGCTGACTGGAGGTATTAGAGGCACTTGATAGTCTTGATTTTAATATTATCAATAATAGCTATAGGCTGTGAATATCTAACCACTTGTCCTCCTTTCCTTCCATCTAGACTCAGAGAAAGAGGGACTTTCAAGAAGGTGAATCTACTTATGTTCTGGATCACTTCCAATCTGCTGTCTCCCCAACTAGCATTTTGATCAAATATTCATAGTCTCTCCTGCATCATCAATCTCTTTTTTTTTTGGCTACTTTTTTTTTTCAAACTCTGTGCAAAGCTCTAATCTTTTTAAAAATTTTTTATTGGCGTATAGTTGATTTTCAGTGTTGTGTTAGTTTCTGGTGTACAGCAAAGTGACTCAGTTATACACATACATATATTCATTCGTTTTCAGATTCTTTACCCATGTAGGTTACTACAGAATATTGAATAGAGTTCCCTGTGCTATACAGTAGGTCCTTGTTGGTCATCCATTTTCTATATAGTAGTGTGTGTATGTTAATCCTAAACTCCTAATTTATCCCTCCCCGTCCTGCGTTTCCCCTTTGGTAACTATAAGTTTGTTTTCAAAATCGGTGAGTCTGTTTCTGTCTTGTAAATAAGATCATTTGTATCAGTTTTTAAAATTAGATTCCACATATGAGTGATACCATATGATATTTGTCTTTGTCTTTTACTTCACTTAGTATGATAATCTCTAGGTCCATCTATGTTGCTGCAAATGGCATTATTTCGTTCTTTTTCATGGCTGAGTAATATTTGATTGTATATGTACCACATCTTCTTTATCCATTCATCTGTCTATGGATGCTTCCATGTCCTGGCTATTGTAAATAGTGCTGCAGTGAACATTGGGGTGCACATATCTTTTCAAATAATGGTTTTCTCCGGATATATGCCAGGAGTGGGATTACTGGATCGTACGGTAGTTCTATTTTTAGTTTTTTAAGGAACCTCCATTCTGTTCTCCATAGTGGCTGTACCAATCTACATTCCCACCAACAGTGTAGGAGGGTTCCCTTTTCTCCATGCTCTCTCCAGCATTTATTATTTGTAGACTTTTTGATGGTGGCCATTCTGACTGGTGTGAGGTGATACCTCATTGTAGTTTTGATTTGCATTTCTCTGATAATTAGTGATGTTGAGCAGAAAAGCTCTAATCTTAAATAAATCATACCCTCCCTGGACTTCATGCCCTTGTTTGCCTCCCGCCCTCCCTTTCCTTTCTTTTCTAGTTATGCTTGTGAAAAAGAAGTCCATTATTACTGTCCTCACCTCACTCACTCACTCACTCACTCCATAACCCAGCATAGCCTTCTCTGAATGTGGTAGTCATTGGTAACAGTCTACCTCCTCTGGGTTTTCAAGAACCTGTAAAATATTTGTGATCTACAGAAAAGTTGATTGGCTTAAATACAAAAAGGAAACTACAAATTTTTAAAAATTAGTACTAATCTCAAAGGAAAAATTTTAATCTCATGTCTTTCATGAGATAAATTTAATGTGGAGTTTGGCATATTTTAATGTTTGCTATAATATGAGGCGGGATCTCCAGAAATCAGTGTGTCCAGGATCTAGAATTTTAAGGGACCCTAATTGCCAAATTTCTGACCCTAGGGTTCAGAAATACCCTAACTGCCAAATCAGGTGGACCATCTTCAGTCCTTATTAAAAAGTGACACAGCATTTGATAATGTTGACCATATCCTCCTTTCTCTTCCCTTGGTTTCTGTGATACCAAATCTCCTAGTTTTTAACTGACATCTTTGATCACTTCTGCTCAGTCTCCTCCAGATTCCTCTTCTATCCCCAGAGTTCTATCTCCGTTGTCTTCTCACTTAATATACTTTCCTTGGCAATCTCATTTTACCCAGGTTCCTCTGTTCACTTATATTCTGAACTCCATCACCATCCGTTCTGGCACCTCAACTTCAACTGCTGTCATCTTTGACCTTGAAAATCTGCTCTTCCTTTCATGTTCCTAGCTGAGTAAATGGTACATTGTCCCTTCAACAGCTCAATCCAGAAATCTGGGAGATGTTTTATACCTTTCTTTCCCTCACATTTTATATCCAGTCAATCACCAATTAATTCAATTCCTTTATTCTCTTGAATATGCCCACTTCTCTCCATCTTTTAAAAACACAATTCTGGTTTTTCTACTCTCATGCTTAATCCTTTCAGTGGTTGCCACTAACTTGGGATGAAGACCAAAATCTTACCATGACTCATAAGACGCTCCATGAGCTGGCCTCTGCCCACCTCTCCAGCTTCAATTCCAGTCACTCTTCTCTCCCCACTCCTCTCAATACATAAACTGTAGCCAGACTGGTGTTCATCGTAATTCACTCTCACAACAATTCTCCCCTTTTCACAAGGTGTTCCTTATTTTAGAACATCGTTCCACCCACTCTTCCCCTAGGCAGGCCTCCCTTGAATCTCCAGATTGTGTCAGCTGATCCTGTGCCTGTCACCATCCACTACAGTCACACTCTCATTACAGTCTGCGCCTCACCTTTTGCAGCTCTCCAACACACTTTATTTATTTATTTTTTAAAACTTTACTATACGCCAAAAATTTTATTATGGCATATAGTTGACTTACAATGCTGTGTCAGTTTCAGGTGTACAGCATAGTGACTCAGTTATACATACACATATATTCATTCTTTTTCAGATTTTTTTACAGAGTATTGAGTAGAGTTCCCTGTGCTATGCAGTAGGTCCTTGTTGGTTATCTATTTTGTATATAGTACTGTATGTATGTTAATCCCAAGCTCCTAATTTATCCATCCCCCACTCCACATTTCCCCTTTGGTAACCATAAGTTTGTTTTCGAAATCTGTGAGTCTGTTTCTGTTTTGTAAATAAGGTCATTTATATAATTTTTTAATTGGGTTGGCCAAAAAGTTCGTTTGGGTTTTTCCATAGGATGTTAGATTCTACATATGAGTGATATCATATGGTATTTGTTTCTCTCTGTCTGACTTACTTCACTTAGTATGATAATCTCTAGGTCCATCCATGTTGCTGCAAATGGCATTATTTCATTCTATTTTTTATGTCTGAGTAATAGTCCGTTGCATATATGTACCACATCTTCCTTATCCATTCCTCTGTTGATGGACATTTACATTGCTTTCATGTCTTGGCTATTGTAAATATTGCTGCAGTGAACAACGGGGTGCATGTATCTTTTCGAATTATGGTTCCAACACACTTAAGATTCTATGTGCAATGTCTGTTTTCCCAGTAAGAGTGCCTAATATTTATTAAGTACTTCCTATGTGTGAGACATTTTTATATACACTATCTCATTTTAATCATTACAACAACTACGAGGTAGGTTCTATTATTACTCTAATTTTATAGATAAAGAAACTGAAGTGCTGAGAAGTTGAAGGCCACATAGCTAGTGAAGGGTAAATTAAAACTGGAACCCAGGCAGTCTGTATGCAAAGCCCATGTGGATCCATGGTTAATATGCTTTAGTGAAACAATAGGCTCCATAAGGGCAGGGGCCAGATCTTGTACCTCCAGAGTCTAATACAGGATTGGCACATAGTAGGGACCAACAAGGAATTGCTGAAATAATACAGTACAAGTTCCTAGGGTGGTATACAGGTCCACCATATTCTTACCCTCATCTACCTCTCTAGCCTTTTCTCCCAGTGGGCCTGTCCCCTCCTCCCCATGCCCTGTCTTCTAGCCATATAAGCAGTTCCCTGAACAGGCCATAGTGGTTCACACCTCTGCCTTTTGTATGTTCATTAACTCCCTCCCTCACTCATCCATTCATTCACTCACCATGCATTCATTTAATGAATACCTACTGAAGGCCAGGCAGAGAGAAAAGTCCTATGATAGATGTATGCTACTGGAACACAAAAGAGGGATGTCTAAATAAGACTGAGGAGTCAAGAAAGGTTCCCAAGAGAGGTCACACTAAAATTGTGTTTTCATTTCCCTGGAATGAGCATAGCTGCCTGGCAAGCCCCTATTTACCTTTCAGGGCTCTGCTCAAATGTCTTCCAGTGCTCTCTCCACGGCAGAACTTACAAGGATATTGTACTACATGTCTTTAGATGACAGCCTCCCCCAACAGACAGTGAGATCGTCTTACTCTCTTTGTGAATCAGTCTCAGCACAGTGAGTTCCTGGCGCAGAGGAGACACCCAATAAAGCACTGATGCATGAACAAATAAAATAATGGTTCTTTTGGGGAAAACACTCCTCTTAAATTCATTGTACAACTCTGTGCATTTGCCTGAAACCATACAATTTGGCTTCATTTACAGAATAGACACATTTGCTTAACATACAAATAAGAGAGATCGGGGGACCACTGACACCTAGCATCATCGTATCATTTTATTTTAGATACAGATGTATAAACCACATAAAAATACTTCTGTAAACACACACACACACACACACACACACACACTCTCACCCATACGGTTTTGTCAATTTGTGAATCTAATACCTTGAGAAAATAAGAATTCACACCATCAGGCACATTCTCCTGAAAGCTCTGGATACTGTGGAGAATATTACATGACAGAATGTTAGTATATTTTCTGAAAGGCAAGATGATCCTAACAATTCTCTCATCAATGAAAAGGACATTTTAATTATTGAAATAGGCCGTAAATGTTAGGCAGTTAATGTGTTTTGTGCACATGTGAAGAAAAGTGATGCCATTATACATTTTGGACTAACATCAAAGCACACGTCTGTCACACTCCTCTTTTTGGGTTTGTCCTATGGAGGGCTCTTTGAAAATTGTAATGAGATGCAAAGTTACCCCAATGTCCCCTTCTCTACTTATACATAAAGGATGGGTTTGACTTTCTGGGGACCAAAGCTCTTATGGGAGCTGCTGAGGACGATGCCTGGCATTCTGCAATCCTGTGTCTGTTTGAATGTATAACCCTGAAGCTACCTCTTTCTCCCTCAGGATAAGTTATCTCACCTGCCAAATGAGTAGGCTGGACTAGAGCAGGGGTCAGCCAATCTTTCTGGTCAAGAGTGAAATAGTAAATATTTTTGGTTTTGAATCACATGGTCTGTGTTGCAACTACTTAACTCCGTCATTGTAGTGTGGAAGCAGTCGTCCAAATATGTAAACAAACAGGCATGCCTGTTTTCCAATAAAAGTTTATTTACAGAAATGGTGGGCCAGGTTTGGCCAGTGAGTCAAGAGTTGCAGGTGCTTGGACTAGTTGAACTCTAGCATTCCTTTTAAGCTTCTTACTGCCATGGTATTTGGTTTCAATCATCCTGTGAGAGATCAGAATTCAGGGACGGCTGGGAGAAAAGAGGAGCACACTTTAAGAATCATTGGCTGGATGAGATGACTATATTTGACTTATCTTTTCACTTGGAATCTTTTAACTTTGTAGCATAATGCCCCTATTATATTTAGCAATTAGAGTGCCATCACAAAGTAAAATGTAAAACCATTATTCCTTGAAAAGGGAAAAGGCTTGCAGTATGAAATGATGCATGCAAGGAGTGTGGGTGATAATTTACTCATATAATCATTTCTATTTCAGTTCTATGGCAAGTATTTCTGGAGATGGCTCACGGCAAGGAGATCTTTAAAGATGTGCACATCATAATTAACCTTTTTATATACTCTGATAAGAAATATCAATAGTCTTTTCTCTGTTAGCAGTTTTAACTTTACTTATGGCCTATGGAATGGTTTGAATTAAAGAATGATGATTATAAGAAAAAAAAAAACCTTTATACTTTGGGTTTAAAACAAAACATGCATATTCTTCCTGTTATTTTTATTTCACGGTTAAGTTCTAGACAATGAAACCTCTATTTCTTTTTTCTCCCTGGCAGAGGAGATTAGACAACTAACTGGCTAGTACTTCTGTAGCACATAGATCAGTGATTCTCTAAGTGTGGTTGCTGGACCAGCAGCAACAGTGTCAGCATCAGCATCACTAGGAACTTGTTAGAAACACAAATCCTCCAGCCCTACCCCAGACGTACTGAATGAGAAACTCTGAGGCTGGGACCCAGCAGTCTGTATTTTAACAAGTCCTCCAGGTGACTCTGATGCCCTATCAAGTTTAAGAACCACCAATATAGATGATCACTTTCTAGAAACACAAATTAAAGGGAAGACCTGACCTCATGCAAACAGCGGAATGACTGTAGAGTAGAGGCACATTCAGCGGGTGCAGAATAAAGGCAATAAGGCTCTGGCCATAAATTACAAGAAGAAAAGGGGCCGAGAAAGGAAAACAATAGAGAAGAAGAGAGAGATAGTACTTGGATGAGTGAGAACTAGAAAACCCCAGAGGTTCTGTTTGCAGCTGTGACTAAGCTCAGAGTTATCACCATCACTTCCAGTCTCAAAGTTACCCATTTAGCAATCCTCACCATGACTGAGGGGTGAGGACTATGCTAGGTGATGGGGACATGGGAATGAAGAGGCTACTCTTCCTGTCTGCAAAGGAAGTCTTGGAGGTATTTTTAAAGATCCTAAAGTACCTTTGAAGATCTCCTTGCCATGTGAGCCATATCCAGAAATACTTCCAAGTGTTTCACAGTCTTGGAGTGAAAAATGGCAAGAAATGGCTCCCTTAAGAATTTACAAGTAACTAATTATCTAAGTCAAAGGGAGAAACTGGATGGCAGGAGAGAGAGTAGAGACAGCATGAAGAGAACAAAGATAAGAGAGGAGAAATAAGAGGATAAAGAGAGTGAGCATTAAACAATTTTATTTGTATTAGAACATTGAGGAATCTGTCCTTTTAATCCCTCCAATTACTCAATGGCAGGTTCTGTGACTTGGAGATACAGATCCCTAACAGTTCTTTGTCCCCTCACTGTTCCACTGAACAGAACTGCAGAACTGCAGCCAAAAGCCTTCCCTTCCCTTATGATGCTTACAATTGACAAAAAGCAAAAGTAACACAGAGATGTAGACCAGTAAGCTGTGTATGTCAGAAACATCATGATCTTATACTAACATTACCTGGTCACTCTTCTAGTTCTGTGGCATAGTATTAATCATCTTAGAGCCTCATCTTAAAGTCACCTTTGGGTCCACAAGGAGAGTGTTACAGATGAAACCATGTTATTAGAAACTAACACCAAATCAAACATCATAGTGCTTTTAGAGTTTGGATGATTTCTAAAAGTCCCCCTGTCAAACAGACTCAAATGTTCTAAAGAATGACTTTACTGTTTTATAGAAATAATACGTATGTCTATTCTTGTTTTTAAAAATTCAAGCAATATAGAAAGGTACAAAGGAAGAGGTAAATAATTTCCCAAAGTAAAGATTACTAATGTTTGGTGAACAGAGTGCATAAATACAAAGAGAAGGATAGATAATTAGAGGTGGTTTCAGACAGAGGGATCATATGGTATGTGCTATTTTTTAAAACAAAGTTTTTATTTTGGTATAATTTTAGATTCACAGAAATGTTGCAAGGATAGTACAGAGTATTACCCAGCTTCCTCTACTATGGACATCTTATATTACCATGGTACATCTAACATATTTAAAACCAACATTGATATATTACTATTATCTAAATTCAAGACTTTGCTTGAATTTTACCAGTTTTTCCACTAATGTCTTCTTTCTGTTCCAAGATTCACATTGCATTTACTCGTCAGGTATTGTATTAGTCAGGATTCTCCAGAGAAGCAGAACCAACAGGATGTGTGTGTATATTGTATAATAAATAAATTTATTTATTGTTTATTTATTTATGTGTTTACTTATATGAATTGGCTCATGTGATTTTGGAGGCTAAGAAGTCCCAAGATCTGCAGTTAGAAAGCTAGAGACTCAGGGTAACCAATGTATAGTGTCATTCTGAAAGCCAGTAACCTGGAGCCCCAGGAAGACCTGATGTTTCAGTTCAAGTCCAAAGACTGAAAAAAAACCCAATGTCCCAGCTCAAATCAGTCAAGCAAGAGGAATTCTTCTTTACTCAGCCTTTTTGTTCTATTCATGTCTTCAATTGATTGGATGAAGCCCACCCACATTAGGAAGGGCAATCTGCTTTACTCAGTCTACCCATTCAAATGTTAATTTCATGCAGAAACACCTTCACAGACATACCCAGAGTATGTTTGATCAAAAGTCTGGGCACCCTGTGGCCCAGTCAAGTTGACACACAAATTAACCATCACAGATGTACACACTATTTGTAATTTATTAATTTTTATTATTAAAAATTATTTTAAATTTATTAACTTTTAATCCAACTTGCTAGGTCATTTCTTAAGTGATAACCTTTACTTAAAATGCTCACAGTAAGCAGACAGCTCTCTAGATGTCCCTACTCTTCTGTCCCCATCAGTTCAGCTGGATACTTTCTAAGAGTCAACTGTGTTTGAACCCAAACATTTAAAATCATATAACTTAATTAAATTTTATGAAAACTGATAAAATACCAATGCAAAAAGAATAAATCAGTGTTTCATAAAGAACAGGTTGAGTGTTAGGAAGACTAGATAAATGTAAGGTTATTCAAAATTTGCCTTCAAATTAGGTGTGAGCATGACAATGGTAAAATATTGGGAGGTAGAGGGGGATCTAGGGGGATCTAGGAGGATGCTGCACTCAGATTTTCTCCCAAATGTCTTTCAGTTCTTGTTTCATTTTAAAGAAGCTGAAACTGAAAATCCTGGAGAGTACGTTATTGGCGTAGTTCATGCAAAATAGATGGCCAGGGGGAATTCCAATCAGGGGGCTGCTCTCAAAGGAAAGATCTTGGCCCCAAATCAAAAGATTGGCAAATGACTATATATTTGGATTATGTTAAAATAAAATATGCATTTGGGGAAGATGAAAAATTTCCAAAGATGAAAAGTGGTGATAATTGTACAACAATGTGTGTTCTACAACTAGTGTCATAGAGCTGTACAATTAAAAATGGCTAATACAGTAAATTTTATGTTATCTATATTTTATCACAATAAAAAATGAAATATGCAAAGTAGGTATGTTTATTTTTTCAGATTCCATGTTTCAACAAATATTTTTTTTAACTTACAAATGTTTGTATTTGATAAGAAGGCTTATTCTGTATTAAATTTACTTTTATTTTAATTCAATAGAAGAAAGGAACACCAATATGAAATTGAATGATTTTCAGGTAAATGATCCCTTCTGTGATTTTAAATAAAGAGATTTTAATTCTCTAACATTGCTCTAAATTTAAGAAAAAAAAATACTTGAAAAACTTTGAGGTTAGAGCAGTGTTTCTCAATCTAAGGCAGTGCCAAGTCCTTACGATGTTTTAGAAATGAGTGGACATGTTTTTAGTGGTCACAATAACTGAAGTGCTCCTGGCATTTAGTGCCTGGGCTCTAGAGATGCCAAACATCTTAACAATGCACAGGACCTTCATAATATCAAAGACATGCCCGTCCTCAAATTCACTAGTTCCTCCAGTGACAAACACTGAGGTAGAGTCAACATATTTTTAAAATTATGCTTCAATTTTGCATAGTCTCTATTGACTTTCTTATGAAATTTGAGGAAACAGACACCTTCTTTCACCCCTCTCCTTCTAACCCTATTTTTGGTTAGTTTTACTATTCTGTACAGTGCTTGGGTTTTAACATTTATATCCTGTTCTGAAACCATCATTTAAACAGTTGTTTACTCTTGATTGTATTGATATTTTAAATGATTTGGTGCTCACCACCAGGCTGTTTCTTGCCTTGGCTTCTCCATTTCTGCACTCTTTACCTTTGACTGATCTACTTGGTTACCTTGAGTTTGTCATACAGTAGCTTTTAATTAATTTAATTTTTATTCCAAGAAAAGCTCATGGATTTTGATTTCTTTGCATTCTTTCATGCTTACTATCTATCTGTTGCATTTATCCTAAGAGGTAACTTGATTGGGTTTAGAACTTTCAAGTCATGCATTCTTTTCATCAGAACTTTGTAGACATTGGTGCAATATCTTTGGTTTTCAGGGTGGGCTGGGGAAGCCTGGGGTTAGTCTGATTTCCTCCTTTATTCCTGACTTACTTTTTGTTGGTATACCTATATTATTATCATTTTAAAGGTTTCAAATATTATATTTTGACATAATATTTGATATATTCAAGAGATTAAATATAAAATATGTAAATTATAAATAATCAGAATGAAAACTTTTAAATAATCACTCAACTCAAGAACTGAAAGAATCACCAATACCATACATTGCATCTGCCTATGGGTTCCTCCTCTGTTCCATTTCCTTCTCTTCCCCCTGAGGGAGCAGCTCTCCTGTATGTTTATCCTGCCTTTGCAATATTCCAAATAGTTTTATCATGTATGTATATATCCATAAAATATGATTTCATTTTGACTTTTAAAATTTAACTTAATAGTTTTAAAGATTCATCCCTTTGTGTTACTAAAGAACACTCACTTTTAATAACATTATTGATACTGAATTTATATACCATAATGTTCACCCATTTAAAGTATATAGTTCGGGAATTCCTGGCAATCCAGTGGTTAGGACTCTGCACTTCCACTGCAGGGGGTGCGGGTTCCATCCCTGTTGGGGAACTAAAATTCCCCAAACCACGTGACGCGGCCAAAGAAAGAAAAAAAATTATATAATTTGGCAGCTGTCAGTGTATTTACAGACTTGTATGACCATCACCATCTTCTAATTTTAGAGTACTCTAATCACTTCCCCCAGAAACTTTAGACCTGTTAGCAGTCATTCCCAACCCCTTCTTCCCCTGTTTCTCCATACACTAATTGTCTCACCACCAATGATCTGTGATCCCACCTCTATTACACATAAAGTTTTCATATATACTTGGGTATATTCTCTGTTTCATTCTGTCACTCTCCACTTGTCAATCGTTCTAACTCTCTGCCAAAATCACAGTCTTAATTATTACAGCTTTATAGAAGATCTTCAGGGTTAGGAACCAAGATGGCGGAGTAGAAGGATTTGTTCTCACTCCCTCTTGCTAGAACACCAGAATCACAACTAGCTGCTGGACAATCATCGGCAGGAAGACACTGGAACGCACCAAAAAAAATACCCCACATCCAAAGAAAAAGGAGAAGCCACAAAAGATGGTAGGAGGGGCTCAATCACAGTAAAAGCAGATCCCACAACTGCTGAATGGGTGACTTCACAGACTGGAGAACACTTAAACCACAGAAGTACACCCACTGCAGTGAAGGTTCTGAGACCCAAGTCAGGCTTCCCAACCTGGGGGTCCAGCAACGGGAAGAGGAATTCCTGGAGAATCAGACTTTGAAAGTTAGTGATATTTGATTGCAGGACTTCAACAGAACTGGGGGAAACAGAGACTCCACTCTTGGAGGGCACACACAAAGTAGTGTGCACATTGGGACCCAGGGGAAGGAGCAGTGACCCCAGGGGAGACTGAACCAGACATACCTGCTAGTGTTGGAGGCTCTCCAGCAGAGGCAGGTGGTGGCTGTGGCTCACCGTGGGGACAAGGACACTGGCAGCAGAAGTTCTGGGAAGTACTACTTGGCGTGAGACCTCCCAGAGTCCTCAGTTAGCCCCACCAAAGAGCCCAGGTAGGCTCCGGTGTTGGGTTGCTTCAGGCCAAACAACCAACAGGGAGGGAACCCAGCCCCACCCATCAGCAGTCAAGTGGATTAAAGTTTTACTGAACTCTGCCACCAGAACAACAGTCACCTCTACCCACCACCAGTCCCTCCCATCAAGGAACTTGCACAAGCCTCTTAGATACCCTCATCCACCAGAGGGCAGACAGCAGAACCAAGAAAAACTACAATCCTGCAGCCTGTGGAACAAAAACCACATTCACAGAAAGATAGACAAGATGAAAAGGCAGAGGGCTATGTACCGGATGAAGGAACAAGATAAAACCCCAGGAAAACAACTAAATGAAGTGGAGAGAGGCAACCTTCCAGAAAAAGAATTCAGAATACTAAGAGTGAAGATGATCCAGGACATCGGAAAAAGAATGGAGGCAAAGATTGAGAAGATGCAAGAAATGTTTTACAAAGACCTAGAAGAATTAAAGAACAAACAAACAGAGATGAACAATACAATAACTGAAATGAAGACTACACTAGAAGGAATCAATAGCAGAATAACTGAGGCAGAAGAACGGATAAGTGACCTGGAAGACAGAATGGTGGAATTCACTGCTGTGGAACAAAATAAAGAAAAAATAATGAAAAGAAATGAAGACAGCCTAAGAGAATTCTGGGACAACATTAAACACAACAACAATCGCATTATAGGGGTCCCAGAAGGAGAAGAGAGAAAGGACCCGAGAAAATATTTGAAGTGATTATAGTCAAAAATTTCCCTAACATGGGAAAGGGAAATAGCCACCCAAGTCCAGGAAGTGCAGAGAGACCCATACAGGATAAACCCAAGGAGAAACACGCCAAGACACATAATAATCAAACTGACAAAAATTAAACACAAAGAAAAATTATTGAAAGTAGCAAGGGAAAAAAGACAAATACCATACAAGGGAACTCCCATAAGGTTAACAGCTGATTTATCAGGAGAAACTCTACAAGCCAGAAGGGAGTGGCATGATATACTTAAAGTGATGACAGGGAAGAACCTACAACCAAGATTACTCTACCCATCAAGGATCTCATTCAGATTCAATGGAGAAATCAAAAGCTTTACAGACAAGTAAAAGCTAAGAGAATTCAGCACCACCAAACCAGCTCTACAACAATGTGAAAGGAACTTCTCTAAGTGGAAAACACAAGAGAAGACAAGGACCTACAAAAACAAACCCAAAACAGTTAAGAAAATGGTCATAGGAACATACATATCGATAATTACCTTAAACGTGGATGGATTAAATGCTCCAATGAAAAGACACAGGCTTGCCGAATGGATACAAAAACAAGACCCATCTATATGCTGTCTACAAGAGACCCACTTCAGACCTAGGGATACATACAGACTGAAAGTGAGGGGATGGAAAATGTTATTCCATAACAATGGAAATCAAAAGAAGGCTGGAGTAGCAATACTCATATCAGATAAAATAGACTTTAAAATAAAGGATGTTACAAAAGACAAGGAAGGACAGTACATAATGATCAAGGGATCGATCCAAGAAGAAGATATAACAATTATAAATATATATGCACCTAACATAGGAGCACCACAATACATAAGGCAACTGCTAACAACTATAAAAGAGGAAATCAACAGTAACACAATAATAGTGGGGGACGTTGACACCTCACTTACACCAATGGACAGATCATCCAAAATGAAAATAAATAAGGAAACAGAAACTTTAAATGACACAATAGACCAGATAGATTTAATTGATATTTATAGGACATTCCATCCAGAAACAGCAGATTACCTTTCTTCTCAAGTGTGCACGGAACATTCTCCAGGATAGATCACATCTTGGGTCACAAATCAAGCCACAGTAAATTTAAGAAAATTGAAATCATATCAAGCATCTTTTGTGACCACAGTGCTATGAGATTCGAAATGAATTGCAGGGAAAAAAAGTAAAAAACACAAACACATGGAGGCTAAACAATATGTTACTAAATAACCAAGAAATCACTGAAGAAATCAGAGAGGAAATCAAAAATTGCCTAGATACAAATGGCAATGAAAACACGACAATCCAAAACCTATGGGATGCAGCAAAAGCAGTTCTAAGAGGGAAGTTTATAGCTGTACAAGCCTACCTCAAGAAATAAGAAAAATCTCAAGTAAACAATCTAACCTTACACCTAAAAGAACTAGAGAAGGAAGAACAAAAAAACCCAAAGTTAGCAGAAGGAAAGAAATCATAAAGATCAGAGCAGAAATAAATGAAATAGTAACAAAGAAAACAATAGCAAGAATCAATAAATCTAAAAGCTGGAAAGCTGGTTCTTTGAGACGATAGACAAAATTCATAAACCGTTAGCCAGACTCATCAAGAAAAAGAGGGAGAGGACTCAAATCAATCAAATTAGAAATGAAACAGGAAAAGCTACAACAGACACTGCAGAAATACAAAGCATCCTAAGAGAATACTACAAGCAACGCTATGCCAATAAAATGGACAACCTGGAAGAAATGGAAAAATTCCTAGAAACATATAACCTTCCAAGACTGAACCAGGAAGAAATAGAAAATATGAACAGACCAATCACAAGTAATGAAATTGAAACTATGATTAAAAATCTTCCAACAAACAAAAGCCCAGGACCAGATGGCTTCACAGGTGAATTCTATCAAACAGAGAATAGCTAACACCTATCCTTCTCAAACTCTTCCAAAAAATTGCAGAGGAAGGAACACTCCCAAACTCATTCTATGAGGCCACCATTACCCTGATACCAAAACCAGACAACGATACTACAGAAAAAGAAAATTACAGACCAATATCACTGATGAATATAGATGCAAATATCCTTAACACAGTACTAGCAAACACAATCCAAAAACACATTAAAAGGATCATACACTGGGATCAAGTGGGATTTATCCCAGGGATGCAAGGATTCTTCAATATATGTAAATCAATCAATGTGATAAACCATATTAACAAATTGAAGATTAAAAAACATATGATCATCTCAATAGACGCAGAAAAAGCTTTTGACAAAATTCAACATCCATCTATGATAAAAGCTCTCCAGAAAGTGGGCATAGAGGGAACCTACCTCAACATAATAAAGGCCATATATGACAAACCCACAGCAAACATCATTCTCAATGGTGAAAAACTGAAAGCATTTCCTCTAAGATCAGGAACAAGACAAGGATGTCCACTCTTGCCACTATTATTCAACATAGTTTTGAAAGTCCTAGCTACCGCAATCAGAAGAAAAAGAATAAGAAGAATACAAATTGGAAAAGAAGAAGTAAAACTGTCACTGCTTGCAGATGACATGGTACTATACACAGAGAATCCTAAAAATGCCACCAGAAAACTACTAGAGCTAATCAATGAATTTGGTAAAGTTGCAGGATACAAAATTAATGCACAGAAATCTCTTCCATTCCTATACACTAACAACGAAAAATCAGAAAGAGAAATTAAGGAAACACTCACATTTACCATTGCAACAAACAGAATAAAATACCTAGGAATAAACCTACCTAGGGAGACAAAGGACCTGTATGCAGAAAACTATAAGACACTGATGAAAGAAATTAAAGATGATACCAACAGATGGAGAGATATAACATGTTCTTGGATTGGAAGAATCAACATTGTGAAAATGACTATACTAACCAAAGCAATCTACAGATTCAATGCAATCCCTAATAAATTACCAATGGCATTTTTTACGGAACTAGAGCAAAAAAATCTTAAAATTTGTTTGGAGACACAAAAGACCCCAATAGCCAAAGCAGTCTTGAGGGAAAAAATCGGAGCTGGAGGAATCAGACTTCCTGACTTCAGACTATACTACAAAGCTACAGTAATCAAGACAATATGGTACTGGCACAAAAACAGAAACATAGATCAATGGAACAGATAGAAAGCCCAGAGAGAAACCCACACACCTATGGTCAACTAATCTATGACAAAGGAAACAAGGATATGCAATGGAGAAAAGACAGTCTCTTCAATAAGTGGTGCTGGGAAAACTGGACAGCTTCATGTAAAAGAATGGAATTAGAACACTGTCTAACACCATACACAAAAATAAACTCAAAATGGATTAAAGACCTAAATGTAAGACCGGACACTATAAAACTCTTAGAGGGAAACATAGGCAGAACACTCTTTGACATAAATCACAGCAAGATCCTTTTTGATCCACCTCCTAGATTAATGGAAATAAAAACAAAAATAAGCAAATGGGACCTAATGAAACTTCAAAGCTTTTGCACAGCAAAGGAAACCATAAACAAGACGAAAAGACAACCCTCAGAATGGGAAAACATATTTGCAATCGAATCACAGACAAAGAATTAATCTCCAAATATATAAACAGTTCATGCAGCTCAACATTAAAAAAACAAACAACCCAATCCAAAAATGGGCAGAAGAGCTAAATAGACGTTTCTCCAAAGAAGACATACAGATGGCCAAAAAGCACATGAAAAGCTGCTCAACATCACTAATTAATAGAGAAATACAAATCAAAACTACAATGAGGTATCACCTCACACCAGTTAGAATGGGCATCATCCGAAAATCTACAAACAACAAATGCTGGAGAGGGTGTGGAGAAAAGGGAACCCTCTTGCACTGTTGATGGGAATGTAAATTGGTACAGCCACTATGGAGAACAGTATGGAGGTTCCTTAAAAAACTAAAAATTGAGTTACCATATGATCCAGGAATCCCACTACTGGGCATATATCCAGAGAAACCATAATTCAAAAAGACACATGCACCCCAATGTTCCTTGCAGTATTATTTACAATAGCCAGGTCATGGAAGCAACCTACATGGCCATCGACAGACGAATGAATAAGGAAGATGTGGTGCATATATACAATGGAATATTACTCAGCCATAAAATGGAACTAAATTGGGTCATTTGTAGAGATGTGGATGGATCTAGAGACTGTCATACAGAGTGAAGTAAGTCAGAAAGAGGAAAACAAATATTGTATGCTAGCACATATATGTGGAACGTAGAAAAATGGTACAGATGAACTGGTTTGCAGGGCAGAAATTGAGACACAGATGTATAGAACAAACGTAGGGGGGAAAGCAGTGGGGAGGTGGGGGTGGTGGTGTGATGAATTGGGCGATTGGGATTGACATGTATAAAACTGATGACTTATAAGGACCTGCTGTATCAAAAAATAAATGAAATTAAATTAAAAATTTTAAAAAGAGATCTTCAAACCTGGTACACATCATCACACTCCATTTTTTAGGATATTCAGGTGTTTTTAGCCGTTTGCTCTTCCATACACATTAGATTTATTCCCAGATACCTTATGTTTTTGTTGCAATTATAAATTGTACGTTTTAATTATTACATTTTAAAATGTTTACGGCTGTTGTTCGGAAAGGCAGTGAAATTTTGTATATAGAGCTCTATACAATAGGAGAGTAAAACTGCTAAGCTTTGCTGTTATTACTAATACATTGTTTTTAGATTGTTTGTGGTTTTCTATATGTATGATCATAGTATCTACAACTAATGTTGGGTTTGTTTCTTTCTAGTCTTTAAGTCTTTATTTACTTATCTTATTGTCTGGCTACAGCCTCCAGCTTTAGTGATGATCAAAACATGACAGTGGGCTAACGTCCTGTTTCTGCTTTCAAATGGGATGCTTCTAACTTTTCATCATTAAGAATGATGTTTACTAAGGCTTTGGTAGATACATTCATTCATATAAAGAAAATTCTCCTCCACTCAGTTTCCTACAACTTTTTATGTTGAATCAAAGCTTACCTTTATCCAATGCTTTTTCTGTTTCTATTGAGATTTTATGTGGGTTTTTCCACTTAATCTATTACAGTATATCACAATTGTAGATTTTCTAATGTTAAACTACACTGGCATTCCTGGGATAAACCCAACTAAGTCATTATTTTTTATTATTTTTTTTAGCCCTAGTGGATTTGCTAATATTTTGTTTAGCTTCTTGGGTGAGATTGATCTATAATTTCTATTCTCAAACTGTACTTGTCTATTTTTGGTGCCCGGGTTATGCAGAATGATTTATAGAGTAGTTCTTATTTTTCTATTTGCTGCTAAGTCCATAAAAGACATAAATTAGCTGTTGAATGTTTAGTGATTTCACCTGTAAAATTTCATGGGCCTGGTCTTTCCTTGTAAGAATATTTTAAATTATTGATTCAGTTGCTTTAATAGTTTTAGGACTATTCAAGTTTTGTAATTCTTAAGTCAGTCTTGATAAGGTATATTTTTCTAAGAAGTATTTCATTTTTGTCTAAGTATTCAAATTCATTGGCATAAATTTGCTCATGGTATTTTCTTCTTAATCTGTGCTGTATCTGTATTTCCATTCCCTGTTTAGTTCTTATATTATTTGTACTGTCTTTTTTCTCAATCAGTCTTGCCAAAGCTTTGTCTATTTCATTAGTCTTCTCAAAAAGCTAACTTTTTTGATGTTTCTATTGTACTTTTGTTTTCATGGAATCCTACTCTTATTTTAATTGTTTCTTTTCTTTGAGTTTATTCCTTGTTCCTTTCTAAATACTTAAGATGGGTGCTTAGTTCATTTTCAAACTTTTTAATGTAAGCATTATGGATGACAGATATCACTCAAAAATATTAGTATTGACATGCTATATTTTCATTATTTAGCTTCAGGTATTTAAAAACTTCATAATGATTTCTTAATTGATAAATGAATATTCTATTTCAAAAGTTATGAGAACTTTAAAAAAATATCTCTTTGCTATTGACTTCTATATAAATTGAATTCTCATCAGAGAATATTGTCTTTCTAAGAAATGAACTTTAGATTCAAAGTTACTTTAGTGTGAGCCTATTGATAAACTCTCAGTTTTATTTAACTATAAATGTCTTTTTAAATTTGTTTATAATTTTTAAATTTTTATTGGAGTATAGTTGATTTACAATGTTGTGTTCATTTCTGCTGTATGGCGAAGTGAATCAGTTATAAATATATCGACTCTTTTTAAGATTATTTTTCCATATAGGTTATTAAGGAGTTTTGAGTAGAGTTCCCAGTGCTATACAGGGGGTCCTTATTCTTTATCTATTTTATATACAGTAGTATGTATATGTCAATCCCAATCTCTCAATTTATCCCTCCCCCCATTTTCCCCTGGTAACCATAAGATTGTTTTCTACATCTGTGACTCTATTTTTGTTTTGTAAATAAGTTCATTTGTACCATTTTTTTAGATTCCACATGTAAGCAATATCATATAATATTTGTCTTTCTCTTTCTGATTTACTTCACTCAGTATGACAATCTCTAGGTCCATCCATGTTGCTGCAATTGGCATTATTTCATTCTTTTTATGGCTGACTAATATTCCATTGTATATATGTACAATATCTTCTTTAACCATTCTTCTGTTGATGGACATTTAGGTTGCTTCTATGTCCTGGCTATTGTAAATAGTGCTGCAATGAACATTTGTGTGCATGTATCTTTTCGCATTATGGTTTTCTCCAGGTATATGCCCAGGAGTGGGATTGCTGGATCATATGGTAGTTCTATTTTTAGTTTTTTTAAGGAACCTCCATACTGTTCTCCATAGTGGCTGTACCAGTTTACATTCCCACCAACAGTGTAGAAGGGTTACCTTTTCTCTACATCCTCTCCAGCATTTATTGTTTGTAGATTTCTTGATGATGGTCATTCTGACTGGTGTGAGGTGATACCTCATTGTAGTTTTGATTTGCATTTCTCTAATGATTAGTCATGTTGAGCAGCTTTTCATGTGCTTTTTGGCCATCTATAACTGTCTTTATTTCACTCTGAGGTTTGATAGTTAATAGCTATTTCCTCTCAACACTGAATATACTATTCCATTGCCTTCTGTTTTCTGTTATTACAGTGGAACAGTCTGCTGTGTATGAAATAATCATTTCTCTGGGTGCTTTAAAAACTTTTGTCTTTGTTGCTCTACAGAGTCACTATTAGGTAACATCTAGGCATTGATTTTTTTGTCATTTACCTGGCTTGGGAACATTATGCTTTCCAAAATTGTAAATAAATAGCTTTCAGAATTTCTGGAAACTTCTCAGCTATTATCACTCCTTGATTAGCTCTTTTTGTGGCTCTCATTTGACATATGTTAGACTTTCTCATTTTATCCTCAATATTTTAAATTATTCTCATAATTTCCAGTCCTTTTTCCTTTTTGAATTATATTTTGGTTAATTATTTATTTCTGTCTTCAAGTTTATATACATATACACATAAATCAATCCAAGTCTATATAGAAACTATTATAAATACAATTTAATATATAGACAGGCATGACTATACAGAAAACACCTTGGGGGCCCAGTAGGGAACTATAGAACCCCAGTCTTGTCTCTCTCTAATAAGCATGGTCTTTTTTTTTTTAAATTAATTAATTAATTTATTTATTTTTGGCTGCACTGGGTCTTCGTTGCTGCACACAGGCTTTCTCTAGTTGCAGCGAGCGGAGGCTACTCTTTGTTGCAGTGTGTGGGATTCTCATTGTGGTGGCTTCTCTTGTTGTGGAGCACAGGCTCTAGGCGCGCAGGCTTCAGTAGTTGTGGCACATGGGCTCAGTGGTTGTGGCTCACAGGCTCTAGAGCACAGGCTCAGTAGTTGTGGCGCACAGGCTTAGTTGCTCCATGGCATGTGGGATCTTCCCAGACCAGGGCTCAAACCCATGTCCCCTGCATTGGCAGGTGGATTCTTAACGACTGTGCCACCAGGGAAGTCCCAGCATGGTCTTTAAGCTCAAAATAATTGTACACTAGAACATTTGTTTTTACTTATACATAAAAGCAAACAACAACAACAAAAAAAGCAAACAATTCCTGGTAAAGATGATAGCTATGTTAATCCATTTTATGCTATGTCTCACGTAGTGTTTTAAACAATCTCTCCATTGAGTTAACTCATGGGTTGAAATTATGAATTATATGAATACACCAATGAAGAAAAAACGTGGGATTCCTTGTGGGCTCATCAACAGTCTTCAGGAAATCTGTCAACATAAACAGTTGCTAGCATAGCACAAAATTAATAATATAGCCCAGGGAGAGCAAGGGGGAAAGCTGGAGGCAATCAGTGAAGGACTCATTTCAATTTAGGGCAGCCTGTATCAGAGAACCTGAGGAGAAAGGATTAGAAATGCACCCTCTGATATACCAGCATTCCAACAAAGTTATGAACAGCTGCTAGGAGTGACCTTGGGATTTCTTAAATTCCATCTGATAGTTTCTATTTTATTAATTTTGTTTAGGAGAAGCATTTTTAAAGTTAAAATAATTGGGTTAATGTCTTAAACTTCATTTTAGATATTTTGAGGATTGGGGGTGGAGAGATGTTTCTTTAAGTTTTTTTTTTTTAGATGACTTAGCCATATAAATCATTATATATCCCTTTTCAAAAGTTTGCATAGACTTTTTTCCTCCTGGGGCACTTAAGTGTCTTTAATTTTTATTTCCATGTTAACACTGCAAGGGAAGATAATGTACCCACAAGTTTTTTCCTCCTTTGACTTTCCCATTCAGGTTTTAATTCTCCATCCCCCCCACCCCCAAAACCTCTGGCATGTAGCTCTACTTATCAAAAGCAGGTATTGTTTTAGTCAAATGTGACACTAGTTTGAATATAGTTGGGCTGAGGTATTTTCTTTTGGGGGAACTGTGAACCTTTTAAAGTCCGCATTGCTAAAATTGTTCACAGCATGGTCCACATCTGCTACTACTCTTGAAAAATACTAACAGATGAAGATATTTATGAATTTAATGGATGAGAGTTGAGGTATGGAGCTTGGAGTGGCAGAGCCTGTATCACCCCTTAAATGGTGGGAGACACTAAGATAAGTCGATTTGGAAGGAAGGGGACACAGAAGAAGGTGGTTTCAACAAGCCAAGTCTGTAACTGGCATCCTCAGAGTCAACTTCTAATTTTGTTTTTTCCGGTTTTATTGCGATATAATTGACCTACAGCACTGTATAAGGTGTACACATAATGAATTGACTTACACTTACATCATGAAATGATGAACACAATAAGTGTAGTGAGCATCCATCATCCGATACAGAGACAAAATTAAAGAATAGAAAAAAAATATTTTTCCTTGTAATGAGAGCTCTTAGGATTTACTCTCTTTACAGCACCACTGCTAATTTTTCTGTAAACGATTATTAATTTAGTGGATTTCTCAGGACCTTAATTTCTTCTCTTCAACTTCTACCTTTTATATAAGAGCATGGAACATTATGGAAGATACATTTAAATTATCTACATGTCACACACTTTCAAATCTGCTAGAAAGTTTAAGTGTGAAATTGCTGATTTATTTTTACCTGAAATGTCAACAAAGCCCTACCCCCGGCACCCCAGGGGACTGGTCTCTGTATCTGGGTGTGAATGGATACTCCATCAGATTCCCTGTGCCTGGAGGGCTGTAAAATGAGATACCATCAACTTAAACATCCTTTGCCTTCTAAGTTGCCTTGTATTACTATTATTTTTAATAGCAATGATAGTTTCACTTGTTAAGGAAATCAGCCATTCTGACTTAACAGTGGGAGAAGTTGGTGTCTCATAACACAATAGATTGTTTCTGATTGCCTGAAGAGATGTCCTTGTTAAGTCTCTTGACACAGAGTCAGAAGTTAGGGTAGTGAGAGAGTCTGGTTACCCCTGGAGCCCAGTGGGAAGCAGGCGACAGTTGGCATTTTCTCAGGAGAGCCAGTTTACTCATTATTTCAGTGTTTGTGCGAGTGAACACCTTCAAAGTGAAATTAATTTCCCTTTGGATTACTTAGGATATTATTTTTAATGCTGAAGTTTTCCACACGATCCTTGGCCACCCTTTTTTCCCCCCAGAATGATTGAGTAAAGAAAAAGAAGTCACATGGTTGTTTCTAACAGCACATAAAAATAGATTTTGAGAAATTTTGTTATTTCCTGTGATTCTGTTGTAGATATTCTTAGTGATGATCATTCTTCAGAGGGGAAAAATGAAACAGAAATGTTTACTGTTATGTATTAAAATGAAATTTAAGTGTTTTATGGGATGAGGGGGTGAAAACATCCAAAAATGAAAATCCACCTACTTCCAAACAATTAAAACCTTGCTAATTGAGAATAAGCTTCAGAATATTAAGATCATTCTGGACCTGCCTGAAGTCCTGTGTATTTTACATCTGTCACCCCAAATCTGGTCTGTGAGTGAATGGAGGGACAGAAGGCCTTTCTTAATCTCTCCAGCTGCTCCCACTCCTACCAGAGCATCTCTGGGCTGTGCATAGAGGACAAGAGGCAAATCAGAGGAGCATGAAATCAACCCCAGCTTCTGCTTCTTCTTCTTACCACTCTCCCATCCCATCAAGGCCTCCAATTCCGAGTGGCTGGAGGAACTTCTGATGCCGGCCAGGTCCACTCTGCCAACTGTGCACATGGGCAGCCTCTCGGGAAGAACACATTCCAAGCTGCCAAACATTCAGTGTCACTTCCTCAGCACTAAACTTTTAGTTGACTTTCCAAGCAGGCAATATTTGGGTGAATTTTGCTGTCACTTCCTTAGGAAGGGCTAAGTAGGATAGGTTTTTAATATCCTTACAAGGAGCTGTGTTTAATAAGTTAATAAATAATACTGGCAGATAAAATGCACTATAAGCATGACAGTAAAGGGTGAAAAAATCTAATATGTCAACTTTATTTTCTTAATTTTTATTTTAAATTGAAGTATAGTTGATTAACAATGTTGTGTTAGTTTCAGATGTATAGCAAAGTGATTCAGTTATACATATATATGTATCTATTCTTTTTCAAGTTCTTTTCCCATTTAGGTTATTTAGGTTACAGAGTACTGAGCAGAGTTCCCTGTGCTATACAATAGGTCCTTGTTGGTTATCTATTTTAAATATGGCAGTGTGTACATGTCAATCCCAAACTCCCGATCTATCCTCCCCCCTCTACCTTTCCCCCATGGTAACCATAAATTCCTTCTCTAAGTCTGTGACTATGTTTCTGTTTTGTAAATAAGTTCATTTGTATCATTTTTTCAGATTCCGCATATAAGCAATGTCCTGTGAAATTAGTGTTCCTCTGTCTGACTTACTTCACTTAGTCTGATAATCTCCATGTCCATCCATATTGCTACAAATGGCATTATTTCATTCTTTTTTTTCTATTTTTAGGGTTTTTATTTTTTTGAATTTTATTTTAATTATTTCTTTATAGAGCAGGTTCTTATTAGTTATCCATTTTATACATGTTAGTGTATATATGTCAATCCCAATCTTCCAATTCATCACACCACCACCACCGCCGCCACCCACCACTTTTCCCCCTTGGTGTCTATACGTTTGTTCTCTACATCTGTGTCGCTGTTTCTGCCCTGCAATGGTTCATCTGTACCATTTTTCTAGGTTCCACATATATGCATTGATATACAATATTTGTTTTTCTCTTTCTGACTTACTTCACTCTGTATGACAGTCTCTAGATACATCCACGTCTCTACAAATGACCCAATTTCATTCCTTTTTATGGCTGAGTAATATTCCATTGTATATATGTACCACTTCTGCTTTATCCATTCATCTGTCAATGTGCATTTAGGTTGCTTCCATGACCTGGCTATCGTAAATAGTGCTGCAATGAATATTGGGGTGCATGTGCCTTTTTCAATTATGGTTTTCTCTGGGTATATGCCCAGTAGTGGGATTGCTGGATCATATGGTAATTCTATTTTTAGTTTTTTAAGGAACCTCCATACTGTTCTCCATAGTGGCTGTATCAGTTTACATTCCCACAGACAGTGCGAGAGGGTTCCCTTTTCTCCACACCCTCTCCAGCATTTGTTGTTCGTAGATTTTCTGATGATGCCCAGTCTAACTGGTGTGAGGTGATGCCTCATTATAGTTTGGTTTTTTTTTGTTTTTTTTTTTTTTGCGGTACGCGGGCCTCTCACTGCTGTGGCCTCTCCTGTTGTGGGCTCTGGACGCGCAGGCTCAGCGGCCATGCCTCACAGGCCCAGCCGCTCCGCGGCATGTGGGATCTTCCCGGACCGGGGCACAAACCCGTGTCCCCTGCATCGGCAGGCGGACTCTCAACCACTGCGCCACCAGGGAAGCCCTCATTATAGTTTTTAAATTTCTTTTTAACATCTTTATTGGAGTATAATTGCTTTACAATGGTGTGTTAGTTTCTGCTTTATAACAAAGTGAATCAGATATACATATACATATATCCCCATATCTCCTCCATCTTGCGTCTCCCTCCCATCCTCCCTATCCCACCCCTCTAGGTGGTCACAAAGCACCAAGAGTAATTCCCTGGCTTCCGACTTGAGAAGATACCCGTCTCCACGCCAAGCATTCTATCAGCTTTCAGTTTTGGATTTTGGCTCCCTGAGACTGGTCACTGCTGATCTGCCTCATTCTCTTTGTCCTAAAGAACGTCCTTAGGCGCTACAGAAATACAGAGGCGGCCACCACCACCTCTGAGTGATGACAAGAAGGAAGCACCACCGCCTGTTTCTCCCTGCCTGGTCTACACCACCTTCAGCAACCACGGCAGCAATCCTGTAGATGGCGCCCATTTTAATTCTGTACACAAATAATTAATCGAACTATAGTTATTATGGGCCCCAGGAGCACAAGGCACTACGGAAAATAAAAGCAATGTGCAGGTTTCTGCCGAGTTATGCAGGAAAGCAATACAGCGCAAAGCAGTGGTCAGTCAGGTGCAAGTCCGAAATCCAGCTCCATTACTGTTATTGGTTATATGACCTTGGGAAACTGATGTTCTTGGGCCTTGGCTGCCTCTTCTATAAGATATCTGGATAATATAGCCTATCTCATTGGTAAAAACTAATGAGATAATACATGTAAATTTCCTACTAGCACCATGCCTAACTTATGGTAGATTCAAGAAGTAATAAGTAAATATCCTCCTTTATTTCCCATCCCCTTTTGACTACTCAAAGCCTTTCTGCTTCCAAACAGAATCCAGTTATCACCAATGGGCGTTTCTCTCTACTTCCCCATGTCTACTGTTGGCAAAAATGAAGCTTCTAGAATTAACACAGGATGGTATCTATATCACAGACTGCTTACAGGCTATCCAATATTCATCATCCCTTTCTTCCTTATTACTGGACCCTGATTTTGCTGAAGGTGGTAAAATACTAAGCAAAAAAACCATTTCCTAGGGTCCCTTGCCTCTAGGGGTAGCCTAGTGTGTGACACAGTAGAGTCAGTAAAACTCTTGTTAGAGATTATTTGGAAAGTTTCTGGACATAGGTATTTTTATTCTCCCTCAGCTAGCTTCCTTTTTCCAACTTCCTGGAAAGTCGGTATGATGGCTGGAATTGCAGTAGCTATCCTGCAACTATGAGGAAAAGATCAAGACTCATAATATGAGCCTTGACATACTTGAGCTCCTGAAAAATGCTTCCACCACCTTCCACTGGTCTTCATATCAAATGGGAAAAATAAAGGCTTAAACTTAAGCTACTGCCTTTCAGGTCTCTGTAACTCTTCTGAGCCCAATTCCGAACTGACTGAGGAATTTCCTAAATTTAGGGATTTGCTTCAATCCTATTTTGGCACGAGTATCAAGCCATCAACCATAATTTCCTTCCAATTTAAAAAGAAACCCTTATTGAGTGTCCAGTATGTGAGATACTGTGTATGTAGACATAGAAAAAAGTATTACCTACTGACTCATTTTTTTTAAACATCTTTATTGGAATATAACTGCTTTACAATGGTGTGTTAGTTTCTGCTGTATAACAAAAGTGAATCAGATATACATACATCCCCATATCTCCTCCCTCTTGTGTCTCCCTCCCACCCTCCCTATCCCACCCCTCTAGGTGGTCACAAAGCACCGAGCTGATCTCCGTGTGCTATGTGGCTGCTCCCCACTAGCTATTTATTTTATATTTGGTAGTGTATATATGTCCATGCCACTCTCTCACTTCGTCCCAGCTTACCCTTCCCCCTCCCTGTGTCCTCAAGTCCATTCTCTATGCCTGCATGTTTATTCCTGTCCTGCCCCTAGGTTCTTAAAAACCATTTTTTCTTCTTTAGATTCCATATATATCTGTTAGCATATGGTATTTGTTTTTTTCTTTCTGACTTACTTCACCCGGCGTGACAGACTCTAGGTCCATCCACCTCACTACAAATAACTCAATTTCGTTTCTTTTTATGGCTGAGTAATATTCCATTGTATATATGTGCCACATCTTCTTTATCCATTCATCTGTTGATGGACACTTAGGTTGTTTCTATGTCCTGGCTATTGTAAATAGAGCTACAGTGAACTATGTCATACATGACTCTTTTTGAATTATGGTTTTCTCAGGGTATATGCCCAGTAGTGGGATTGCTGGGTCGTATGGTAGCTCTATTATTACTTTTGTAGGGAACCTCCATACTGTTCTCCACAGTGGCTGTATCAATTTACATTCCCACCAACAGTGCAAGAGATTCCCTTTTCTCCACACCCTCTCCAGCATTTATTCTTTGTAGATTTTTTGATGATGGCCATTCTGACTTCTGTGAGGTGATACCTCACTGTAGTTTTGATTTGCATTTCTCTAATGATTAGTGATGTTGAGTATCCTTTCATGTGTTTGTTGGCAATCTGTATATCTTCTTTGGAGAAATTTCTATTTAGGTCTTCTGCCCATTTTGGATTGGGTTGTTTGTTTTTTTGATATTGAGCTGCATGAGCTGCTTGTAAATTTTGGAGATTAATCCTTTGTCAGTTGCTTCATTTGCAAATATTTTCTCCCATTCTGAGGGTTGTCTTTTCATCTTGTTTATGGTTTCCTTTGCTGTGCAAAAGCTTTGAAGTTTCATTAGGTCCCATTTGTTTATTTTTGTTTTTATTTTCATTTCTCTAGGAGTTGGGTCAAAAAGGATCTTGCTTTGATTCATGTCATAGAGTGCTCTGCCTATGTTTTCCTCTAAGAGTTTGATAGTGTCTGGCCTTACATTTAAGTCTTTAATCCATTTTGAGTTTACTTTGGTGTATGGTGTTACGGAGTGTTCTAATTTCATTATTTTACATGTAGTTGTCCAGTTTTCCCAGCACCACTTTTTGAAGAGGCTGTCTTTTCTCCACTGTATATTCTTGCCTCCTTTATCAAAAATAAGGTGACCATATGTGCGTGGGTTTATCTCTGGGCTTTCTCTCCTGTTCCATTGATCTATAGTTCTGTTTTTGTGCCAGTACCATACTGTCTTCATTACTGTCACTTTGTAGGATAGTCTGAAGTCAGGGAGCTGATTCCTCCAAATCCATTTTTCTTTGTCTTGATTGCTTTGGTTATTTGGGGTCTTTTATGTTTCTATACAAATTGTGAAATTGTTTCTTCTAGTTCTGTGAAAAATGCCACTGGTAGTTTGATATGGATTGCATTGAATCTGTAGATTGCTTTCGGCACTATATTCATTTTCACAATATTGATTCTTCCAATCCAAGAACATGGTATATCTCTCTATCTGTTTGTGTCATCTTTGACTTCTTTCATCAGTGTCTTATAGCTTTCTGAGTACCAATCTTTTACCTCCTTAGGTAGGTTTATTCCTAGGTATTTTATTCTTTTTGTTTCAGTGGTAAATGGCATTGTTTCCTTAATTTCTCTTTCTGGTCTTTCATTGTTATTGTATAAGAATTCAAGAGATTTCTGTGCATTAATTTTGTATCCTGCAACTTTACCAAATTCACTGATTAGCTCTAATAGTTTCCTGTTGGCATCTTCAGGATTCTCTATGTATAGTATCATGTCATCTGCAAACAGTGACAGCTTTACTTCTTTTTTCTGATTTGGATTCCTTTTATTTCTTTATCTTCTCTGATTGCTGTGGCTAAAACTTCCAAAACTGTGTTGAATAATTGTGGTGAGAGTGGGCAACCTTGTTATGTTCCTGATCTTAGTGGAAATGTTTTCAGTTTTTCACCATTGAGGACAATGTTAGCTGTGGGTTTGTGATATATGGCCTTTATTTTGTTGAGGAAAGTTCCCTCTATGCCTGCTTTCTGGAGGGTTTTTATCATAAATATGTGTTGAATTTTGTCAAAAGCTTTCTCTGCATCTATTGAGATGATCATATGGTTTTTCTCCTTCAATTTGTTAATATGGTGTATCGCATTGACTGATTTGCGTATACTGAAGAATCCTTGATTTCCTGGGATAAACCCCACTTGATCATGGTGTATGATACTTTTAATGTGCTGTTGGATTCTGTTTGCTAGTATTTTGTTGAGGATTTTTGCATCTATGTTCATCAGTGATATTGGCCTGTAGTTTTATTTCTTTGTGACATCTTTGTCTGGTTTTGATATCAGGGTGATTGTGGCCTCGTAGAATGATTTTGGGAGTGTTCCTCCCTCTGCTATATTTTAGAAGAGTTTGAGAAGGATAGGTGTTAGCTCTTCTCTAATTTTTTTTTTTTTTTTTTTGCCATACGCAGACCTCTCACTGCTGTGGCCTCTCCCGTTGCGGAGCACAGTATCCGGACGCGCAGGTTTAGCGGCCATGGCTCATGGGCCTAGCTGCTCCGCGGCATGTGGGATCTTCCCCGAATGGGGCACGAACCCATGTCCCCTGCATCGGCAGGCGGACTCTCAACCACTGCACCACCAGGGAAGCCCTCCTCTAAATATTTGATAGAATTTGCCTGTGAAGCCATCTGGTCCTGGGCTTTTGTTTGTTGGAAGATTTTTAATCACAGTTTCAATTTCAGTGCTTGTGATTGGTCTGTTCATATTTTCTATTTCTTCCTGGTTCAGTCTCGGAAGGTTGTGCATTTCTAAGAATTTGTCCATTTCTTCCAGGTTGTCCATTTTATTGGCATATAGTTGCTTGTAGTAATCTCTCATGATCCTTTGTATTTCTGCAGTGTAAGTTGCTTCTTTTTCATTTCTAATTCTACTGATTTGAGTCTTCTCCCTTTTTCTCTTGATGAGTCTGGCTAATGGTTTATCAATTTTGTTTACCTTCTCAAAGAAGCAGCTTTTAGTATTATTGATCTTTGCTATTGTTTTCTTTGTTTCTGTTTCATTTATTTCTGCTCTGATCTTTATGATTTCTTTCCTTCTGCTAACCTTGGGGTTTTTTTGTTCTTCTTTCTCTAATTGCTTTAGATGTAAGGTTAGGTTGTTTATTTGAGATGTTTCTTGTTTCTTAAGGTAGGATTGTATTGCTCTAAACTTCCCTCTTAGAACTCCTTGTCTCTTGTAACATTCTTTATTTTAAAGTCTATTTTATCTGATATGAGTATTGCTCATCTAGCTTTCTTTTGTTTTCCATTGGCATGGAATATCTTTTTCCATCCCCTCACTTTCAGTCTGTATGTGTCCCTAGGTCTAAATTGGGTCACTTGTAGACAGCATATATACGGGTCTTGTTTTTGTATCCATTCAGGCAGTCTATATCTTTTGGTTGGCACATTTAATCCATTTACCTTTAATGTAATTATCAATATGTATGTTCCTGATACCATTTTATTAATTGTTTTGGATTTGTTATTGTAGGTGTTTTCCTTCTCTTGTGTTTCCGGCATAGAGAAGTTGCTTTAGCATTTGTTGTAAAGCTGGTTTGGTGGTGCTGAATTCTCTTAGCTTTTGCTTGTCTGTAAAGGTTTTAATTTCTCTGTCAAAGCTGAATAAGATCCTTGCTGGGTATAGTAATCTTGGTTGTAGGTTTTTCTCCTTCATAACTTTAAACATGTCCTGCCACTCCGTTCTGGCTTGCAGAGTTTCTGCAGAAAGATCAGCTGTTATCCTTATGGAGATTCCCTTGTGTGTTATTTGTTGTTTTTCCCTTGCTGGTTTTAATATTTTTTGTTTGTTATTTAATTTTTGATACTTTGATTAAAATGTATCATGACATGTTTCTCTTTGGATTTATCCTGTATGGGACTCTCTGTGCTTCCCGGACTTGAGTAACTATTTCCTTTCCCATATTAGGGAAGTTTTCAACTATAATCTTTTCAAATATTTTCTCAGTCCCTTTCTTTTTCACTTCTTCTGGGACCACTATAATTTGAATGTTGGTGCAGTTAATGTTGTCCCAGAGGTTTCTGAGACTGTCCTCAATTCTTTTCATTCTTTTTTTTTAATTCTGCTCTGCAGGAGTTATTTCCACTATTTTATCTTCCAGGTCACTTATCCGTTCTTCTGCCTCAGTTATTCTGCTATTGATTCCTTCTGGAGAATTTTAAATTTCATTTATTGTGTTGTTCATCGCTGTTTGTTTACTCTTTAGCTCTTCTAGGCCCTTGTTAAACATTTCTTGTATTTTCTCCATTCTATTGCCAAGATTTTGGATCATCTTTACTATCATTATTCTGAATTCTTTTTCAGGTAGACTGCCTATTTCCTCTTCATTTGTTAGGTCTGGTGTGTTTTTACCTTGCTCCTTCATCTGCTGTGTGTTTCTCTGTCTTCTCATTTTGCTTAACTGACTGTGTTTGGGGTCTCCTTTTTGCAGGCTGCAGGTTTGTAGTTCCCTTTGTTTTTGGTGTCTGCCCCCAGTGGCTAAGGTTGGTTCAGTGGGTTGTGTAGGCTTCCTGGTGGAGGAGACTGGTGCTTATGTTCTGGTGGATGAGGCTAGATCTTTCTGGTTGGCATGTCCACATCTGGTGGTGTGTTTTGGGATGTCTGTGGCCTTATTATGATTTTAGGCAGCCTCTCTGCTAATGGATGGGGTTGTGTTCCTATCTTGCTAGTTGTTTGGCATAGGGTGTCCAGCACTGTAGCCTGCTGGTCATTGAGTGGAACTGGGTCTTGGTGTTGAGATGGAGATCTCTGGGAGATTTTTGCCATTTTCTATTACGTGGAGCTGGGAGGTCTCTTGTGGACCAGTGTCCTGAACTTGGCTCTCCCATCTCAAAGGCAAAGCCCTGACGTCTGGCTGGAGCACCAAGAGACTGTCATTCACACAGCTCAGAATAAACAGGAGAAAATAAAGAAAGAAAGAAGAAGATCAAATTAAATTAAATTAAATTAAAAAGCTATTAAAATAAAAAAATAATTAATAAAAAAGTTTTTTTAAATAATAAAAAAAAAGAAAGAGAGATGAGAGCAACCAACCAAAAAACAAATCCACCAATGATAACAAGTGTTAAAAACTATACTAAAAACAAAAACGGGTAGACAGAACCCTAGGACAAATGGTAAAAGCAAAGCTACAGACAAAATCACATACACATACACACTCACAAAAAGAGAAAAGGGACTTTGCTCCCAAAGTGCACCTCCTCAATTTGGGATGATTCGTTGTCTATTCAGGTATTCCACAGATGCAGGGTACATCAAGTTGATTGTGGAGATTTAATCCACTGCTCTTGTGGCTGCTGGGAGAGCTTTCCCTTTGTCTTCTTTGTTTCCACAGCTCCTGGGGTTCAGCTTTGGATTTGAACCCTCCTTTGCATGTAGGTCGCCTGTGGGCGTCTGTTCTGTGCTCAGACAGGATGGGGTTAAAGGAGCAGCTGATTCGGGAGCTCTGGCTCACTCAGGCCGGGGGGAGGGTGGGGTACGGAATGCGGGGTGAGCCTGTGGCAACAGAGGCCAGTGTGATGTTGCACCAGCCTGAGGCGTGCTGCGTGTTCTCCCAGGGGAAGTTGTCCCTGCATCACAGGACCCTGGCAGTGGCGGGCTGCACAGGCTCCCAGGAGTGGAGGTGTGGCGAGTGACCTGTGCTTGCACACAGGCTTCTTGGTGGCGGCAGCAGCAGCCTTAGCGTCTCATGCCTGTCTCTGGGGTCCGCACTGATAGCCTCGGCTCGCGCCTGTCTCTGGAGCTTCTTTAATCGGTGCTCTTAATCCCCTCTCCTTGCGCACCAGGAAACAGAGAGGCAAGAGAAAGTCTCTCACCTCTTCGGTAGCTCCAGACTTTTTCCCGGACTCCTTCCCGGCTAGCTGTGGCGCACTAGCCCCCTTCAGGCTGTGTTCCTGCAGCCAACCCCAGTCCTCTCCCTGGGATCTAAGCTCCGGAGCCAGATCCTCAGCTCCCAGCCTCGTGCTCCCTGGAGGCTGAGCAGACAAGCCTCTCAGACTGGTGAGTGCCGGTCGGCACCGATCCTCTGTGCGGGAGTCTCTCTGCTTTGCCTGCTGCACCCCTGTGGCTGCACTCTCCTCTGTGGCTCCGAAGCTCCCCCCTCCGCCACCCACAGTCTCTGCCCGCAAAGGGGCTTCCTAATGTGTGGAAACCTTTCCTCCTTCACAGCTCCCTCCCACTGGTGCAGGTCCCGTCCTTATTCTTTTGTCTCTGTTTTTTCTTTTTCCTTTTGCCCTACCCAGGTACGTGGGGAGTTTCTTGCCTTTTGGGAGGTCTGAGTTCTTCCGCCAGTGTTCAGTAGGTGTTCTGTAGGAGTTGTTCCACATGTAGATGTATTTCTGATATATTTGTGGGGAGGAAGGTGATCTCCACATCTTGCTCCTCCACCATCTTGAAGCCCCTCTCCCTCATTGTAGTTTTGATTTGCATTTCTCTAATAATTAGTGATGGTGAGCAGCTTTTCATGTGCTTCTTGGCCATCTGTATGTCTTCTTTGTAGAAATGTCTATTTAGCTCTTCTGCCTATTTTTGGATTGGGTTGTTTGTTTTTTGAATATTGAGCTGCATGAGCTCTTTATATATTTTGGAGATTAATCCTTTGTCTCATGATTCGTTTGCAAATATTTTTTCCCATTTTGAGGGTTCTCTTTTCATCTTGTTTGTGTTTCCTTTGCTTTGCAAAAGTAAGTTTCATTAGGTCCCATTTGTTTATTTTGTTTTTATTTCTATTACTCTAGGAGGTGTATCAAATAGATCTTGCTGTGACTTATGTCATAGAGTGTTCTGCCTATGTTTTCCTCTAAGAGTTTTATGGTTTCTGGTCTTACATTTAGGTCTCTAATCCATTTTGAGTTTATTTTTGTGCATGGTATTAGGGAGTCTTCTAATTTCATTCTTTTCTACAGGTAGCTGTCCGGTTTTCCCAGCACCACTTATTGAAGAGACTGTCTTTTCTCCATTGTATATCCCTGTCTCCTTTGTCATAGATTAGTTGACCATAGGTATGTGAGTTTATCTCTGGACTTTCTATCCTGTTCCATTGATCTGTATTTCTGGTTTTGTGCCAGTACCATATTGTCTTGATTACTGTAGCTTTGTAGTATAGTCTGAAGTCAGGGACTCTGATTTCTCCAGCTACACTTTTTTCCCTCAAGACTGCTTTGGCTATTTGGGGTGTTTTTGGTCTCCATAAAAATTTTAAGATTTTTTGTTCTAGTTCTATAAAAGCTGCCATTGGTAATTTGATAGGGATTGCATTGAATCTGTTGATTGCTTTGGGTAGTATAGTCATTTTCACAATATTCGTTCTTCTAATCCAAGAGCATGGTATATCTCTCCCTCTGTTTGCCTCATCTTTAATTTCTTTCATCAGTGTCTTGTAGTTTTCTGCATAAGGTTATTTTGTCTCCCTACATAGGTTTATTCCTAGGTATTTTATTCTTTTTGTTGCAATGGTAAATGGAAGTGTTTCCTTAATTTCTCTTTCAGAATTTAAATCATTAGTGTGTAGGAATGCAAGAGATTTCTGTGCATTAATTTTGTATCCTGCAACTTTACCAAATTCATTTATTAGCTCTAGTAGTTTTCTGGTGCCTTCTTTAGGATTCTCTGTATATAGTATTATGTCATCTGCAATAAGTGACAGTTTTACTTCTTCTTTTCCAATTTGTATTCCTTTTATTTCTTTTTCTTCTCTGATTGCTGTGGCTAGGACTTCCAAAGCTATGTTAAATCATAGAGGTGAGTGTGGACATCCTTGTCTTGTTCCTGATCTTAGAGGAAATACTCTCAGTTTTTCACCATTGAGAATGATGCTGTGTGTGGGTTTGCCATATATGGCCTTTATTATGTTGAGGAAGGTTCCTTCTATGCCCACTTTCTGGAAAGTTTTTATCACAAATGAGTGTTGAATTTTTGTCACAGATGATCATATGGTTTTTATTCTTCAATTTGTTAATATGGTGTATCACATTGATTGATTTACGTATAATTAAGAATCTTTGCATCCCTGCGATAAATCCCATTTGATAATGGTGTATGAGCCTTTTAATGTGTTGTTGGATTCTGTTTGCTAGCATTTTGTTGAGTATTTTTGCATCTGTATTCATCAGTGATATTGGTCTGTAATTTTCTTTTTTTGTAGTATCTTTGTTTGGTTTTGGTATCAGGGTGATTGTGGCCTCATAGAATGAGTTTGGGAGTGTTCCTTCCTCTGCAATTTTTTGGAAGAGTTTGAGAAGTGTGGGTATTAGTTCTTCTCTAAATGTTTGATAGAATTCACCTGTGAAGCCATCTGGTCCTGGAGTTTTGTTTGTTGGAAGATTTTTAATCACAGTTTCAATTTCATTACTTGAGATAGGTCTGTTCATATTTTCTATTTCTTCCTGGTTCAGTCTTGGAAGGTAATACCTTTCTAAGAATTTGTCCATTTCTTCCAGGGTGTCCATTTTATTGGCATAGAGTTGCTTGTAGTAGTTTCTTAGGATGCTTTGTATTTCTGCGCTGTCTGTTGTAACTCCTCCTTTTTCATTTCTAATTTTATTGATTTGAACCCTCTCCTTCTTTTTCTTGATGAGTCTGGCTAAAGGTTTATCCATTTTGTTTATCTTCTCAAAGAACCAGCTTTTAGTTTTATTGATCTTAGCTATTGTTTTCTTTATTTCTGTTTCATTTATTTCTGCTCTGATTGTTATGTTTGTTTCCTTCTACTAACTTTGGGTTTTGTTGGTTCTTCTTCCTCTAGTTCCTTTAGGTGCAAGGTTAGATTGTTAATTTGAGATGTTTGTTGTTTCTTGAGGTAGGATTTTATTTCTATAAACTTCCCTCTTAGAACTGTTTTTGCTGCATCCCATAGGTTTTGGATCGTCATGTTTTCATTGTCGTTTGTCTCTAGGTATTTTTTGATTTCTTCTGATTTCTTCAGTGATCTCTTGGTTATTTAGTAATGTATTGATTAGCTTCCACGTGTTTGTGTTTTTTACTTTTTGCCCTGTAATTGATTTCTAACCTTATACTGTTGTGGTCAGCAAAGATGCTTGATATGAATTCAGTTTTCTTAAATTTACTGAGGCTTGATTTGTGACCCAAGATGTGATGTATCCTGGAGAATGTTCCATATGCACTTAAGAAAGTGCTGTGTAATCTGTGTAAACACAGTGTAATCTGCTATTTTGGGATTGAATGTCCTATAAATATCAATTAAATCTATCTGGTCTATTGTGTCATTTAAAGCTGCTGTTTCCTTATTTATTTTCATTTTGGATGATCTGTCCATTGGTGTAAGTCAGGTGTTAAAGTCCCCCATTATTATTGTGTTACTGTTGATTTCCTCTTTTATAGCTGTTAGCAGTTGCCTTATGTATTGAGGTGCTCCTGTGTTGGGTGTATATATATTTATAATTGTTATATCTTCTTCTTGGATTGATCCCTTGATCATTATGTAGTGTCCTTCCTTGTCTCTTGTAACATTCTTTATTTTAAAGTCTATTTTATCTGATATGAGTATTGCTACTCCAGCCTTCTTTTGATTTCCATTGTCATGGAATATCTTTTTCCATCCCCTCACTTTCAGTCTGTATGTGTCCCTAGGTCTGAAGTGGGTCTCTTGTAGACAGCATATAGATGGGTCTTGTTTTTGTATCCATTCGGCAAGCCTGTGTCTTTTGGTTGGAGCATTTAATCCATTCACGTTTAAGGTAATTATCGATATGTATGTTCCTATTACCATTTTCTTAATTGTTTTGGGTTTCTTTTTGTAGGTCCTTTTCTCCTCTTGTGTTTCCCACTTAGAGAAGTTCCTTTAGGCTTTGTTGTAGAGCTTGTTTGGTGGTGCTGAATTCTCTTAGCTTTTGCTTGTCTGTAAAGCTTTTGAATTCTCCATCTAATCTGAATGAGATCCTTGCCAGGTAGAGTAATTTTGTTTGTAGGTTCTTCCCTCTCATCACTTTAAATATGTCATGCCACTCCCTTCTGGCTTGTGGAGTTTCTGCTGAGAAATCAGCTGTTAACCTTATGGGGGGTTCCCTTGTATATTATTTGTCATTTTTCCCTTGCTGCTTTCAATAATTTTCTGTGTCGTTAATTTTTGCCAATTTGATTACTTTGTGTCTCGGCATGTTTCTCCTTGGTCTTATCCTGAATGGGACTCTCTGCACTTCCTGGACTTGGGTGGCTATTTCCTTTCCCATGTTAGGGAAATTTCAGCTATAATCTCTTCAAATCTTTTTCAGGTCCTTTCTCTCTTCTCCTTCCGGGACACCTATAATGCAAATGTTGCACTTAATGTTGTCCCAGAGGTCCTTAGGCTGTCTTCATTTCTTTTCATTCTTTTTTCTTTGTTTTGTTTTGCAGCAGTGAATTGCACCATTCTGTCTTGCAGGTCACTTATCCATTCTTCTGCCTCAGTTATTCTGCTATCGATTCCTTCTAGTGTATTTTTCATTTCAGTTATTGTATTGTTCATCTCTTTTTGTTTATTCTTTAATTCTTCTAGGTCTTTGTTAAACATTTCTTGCATCTTCTCGTTCTTTGCCTCCATTCTTTTTCTGAGGTCCTGGATCATCTTCACTATTCATTTCATTATTCTGAATTCTTTTTTTGGAAGGTTGCCTATCTCCATTTCATTTAGTAGTTTTCCTGGGGTTTTATCTTGTTCCTTCATCTGGTACATAGCCCTCTGCCTTTTCGTCTTGTCTATCTTTCTGTGAATGTGGTTTTTGTTCCACAGGCTGCAGGATTTTAGTTCTTCTGGCTTCTGATGTCTGCCCTCTGGTAGATGAGGCTATCTCTGTTTCACTCTTTTTAATGGCTGAGTAATATTCCATTGTATATATGTACCACATCTTCTTTATCCATTCATGTGTTTATGGACTGAGGCCAATGGAGATACAGGGAAGTTGTGGGGATTTGAGAAGTGGCAGTGGATTCCTTTTGAGTAAGTTTAGTGGTAGTAGCTGTTTTTGGACCTTCCATATGTTTTATGTTAGATGAGAAAGTAGCAACCTAGGAAGTCGAATGGATCTTTATTCTTGGAATGGCAAATAAGCTTCTCCCCTCTTTTAAACTGAGAACCAGCAGGCAAATATCATTGTTACTAGAGAGAAATGTAAGACTTTCTAGAAACTTCCTCAAAGAGGTTCAGATGGAGAAGCCCTGGAAGGCTCTCTCTTGAAATTGGGATCTACATAAGCCCAGAGAAACAGTGAGTTTAGATTACAGTGACTGGAAATAGCTAAATGTTAGTGAGGTACTAATTTGTACCTGGATACATGTATTTCTTTAGTCCTAGCACTATATATGACTTTTATAAAAAGTATGTTTAAAATGTAGAGTGTAGGTTTTATTGTGTGGCTTTTAATTTAACAGAATGTTCCTTTATATTTGTATTTATGTGATACACTAAAGTTTTATTTTATAGGAGAAAATAATAATTGTTCTTTGGCTAGGTTGATACCATGCTGAAGGAAGTCCTAACCAGAATGATACCACGCAGCACCAAGGCACTGGCATCCACCAGGCCGAACTCAAACTGCATGGTGTGTCAAATGATATAAGTTATGCAAATAAAGTAAATAGTTAAAGGAGCATTTATTATTACATTAAGAGATATTTCCTGAGCATCTCTATTCATTCTACTCCATTCCAAAGGCTGAGATGTTAGAATTCCTTACCATATCCAAGAAACCAAAAAGGGATGGATAGATAAATCTAGACAAAGTGTTTCATCTGGGTCTAAGGAAACCTACCTCAAATTTTATGAAATTCCTCTTTGGGGCTGTATATTTTTCTTCTTCAGTATAGATCATCTCCAACCCCACTGCACCTTAGAATAAAGGAGATAAAGTAGAAAGAAAAAAAATGAACCAGAAATTCCAAAGTTAAAGAAATGGTTGAACACAATTATGCAAAAGCTAGGAAGCCAAAAATTAATGTTTTCCTATAAAGGATGGAGGATGATGAGTTGGGCTATTAAATGAGTACTGGAGGATGCAGAAAGGGCCATAAGGAGGATTTACTGTTGTTGGGAGAGCTTTCACCTAGCATTTCATGACATTTGTGCTTTCAACTTTATAGTCAGCCAATTCCATTTCTGCAGTAAAAAAAAAAAAAAAAAAAAAAAAAGCTGATATGTGATAAAATTAATACTACAAGGAGATGAGAGAAGAGGTGAATTAGGTGATTTGAAGGAAAATGTTTCAGAAGAGATGAATATACCTACTCAATTATGTATTTTGAGATGATGGCTAAAAGGCAATAAGATTTCCAAGTCCCAGAGCTGGGACCAGCAACAATTTCAAGTCAAATGGTGGGAGGAATTGTACCAGTGACCTCTAAGCCAGAAGAAATCCTATAAGGACTGGTACAATGTCAAAGAAGATAAATCCAATGCTTAGGCATGAACATTTTGTAAGATTATCCTGTGACTCTTCATGTGTTGGAATTAATAGCAGTTCCCTAAGCCAAAATTTAGCCTAGAATATGTGCCTTTCTAGTAAATAAAGTGGTTTGTAGTTGTTATAGTGATTTTAAACGAGTATGGTCAGTATAAAAGTGACTGCTAAAGTGATCTTTTATAAAAGACATCTATTCTCTGAACACTTTATTATACAAAATCAATAGGCAACTGAATTGTGTACCCAGGAGCATAGCTAGTTCTTCATACAAACCACCTACTTCAGACACCCAGACAACAATGGGCACCCACTTCCCTCAGGCCATCAGTCAGCATGACACTGCTAAGGTGTATTTTAAACTGATAATGTTTTGGAGAGTAACAAAACAACAAATAAACAATTGCCATTTTTTTGATAGTTTACTATGTGTTAAGCACTAAGCAAAGGGTTTTAAATAAATAAGAAAGATCCTCTGGCCAGTGGATCAAATGTAAACTGTGTGAGTAGGGACTGTGCCTTTTTCTGCCTTAAACAGAATAGATATACATGAATGAGTTCATTTGCTCTGCACAAACAATCTCATGAGGAGAGAAAGGCAGGTACCATCCTCCTAATTTGTTAAAGGAGGATGCTGATAAATAGATGTTAAGTGACTTGCCGAAAGTGGTGGACAGCATCAGCTCTAGGGAGGGGTACAAGGGAGATAGGGTCCAGTGTTGCCTCTTTTCTACGTGGACATTAGGCATCTTGTCTTTGTGCTTGGCAGGAACCATGGTTAGATTCAGAACAGGTAGAGTCAATCCTGGCATACAGTCCTGAGGCAACCACTGAGTGAAGAGGAACCTCTTAGATCACTTTGATTTGAGCCAGTCCATTCTCATACTACCATCTATTTTTTTCTATCAGAAAAAAATTGCTTTACTAAATATTATTTACAGACACTATTTCCAGTAGTTGCCACATATTTGCCACTTAACTACTGGCTAGGTTCTCTGCTAAGCAGTTGACATATAATATCTCCTTTAACTCTTACCTCAACACTGTGAAGTAAACATTATGCCCATTTCATAAGAAAATGGTCATATAACTTGTCCAAAGTCAAGGAATCAAACTTAGACCTACTGAATTTCATGGCTCATAAACTTGCTTGCCTCACTATCTTTACTTATTATTCTATGATGTGAGTGATCAGCTGCTGATCCAGACACATTTTAATACTGTGGGTGTATTTCTAGACCATATTTCTTAAAGAAAACATTAGAGAGATGCCTCTTTGAATAATGCAGACATGAAGAAAAGGGGGGGGATTTACTTGTTTGAAAGGCATATTCCAGTGAAACTAGTGTGATGAAAAAGAGACAAACATAAAAAGGTATTACATTCATGAATAGAGAGACATGAAAGTGAATTAACTGGGATGACTAGTGACTGCAACAATAGTCAAAGAGATGCATCTAATGAAAACACCCAGCAGGATGCCTAAAATTAACTCACCATTCACAATCTAGAGATCCCACATTATCTTATTTTACGTAATAGTATTTCTCACCTTTTCTGAAAAATATTCCTTGTTCCACCTAGTTGCTTAGGCTATTACAATGTTTCTCAACCTTTTTAAAAAAAATTTTGCTCCTTCAGAGAGAAAAAAAAAAATTTAAATGCTGCCTTATACAGAAATGAAATACTGGGATAAGATCTGTTGGGTAAGGAGGGCCACAGACCATTTAATATCTAAGACATATTTGCTTTCCCAAGAAACAAGTTGCCCTGTTGAGAATGTTTGGGTTATAAAGCTACTTGATCCCTTCTCCTACATCCTATATCTGCTGTTACTTCTAAACTGTAAGGGGTTATGGCTAAATAACAAGCGCTCAGGAAAAGCATACGGATGGTCAGCATAGCATTTCATGGGTGTCTCATTAACTCAGTGTATAGCAAGTTAGTCCAGTTGATCCATAGCTCCTGTTAACTACAAGGCCATTTGTTCAACTGCATAGGCTGCTCAGAAGAAGAAAGGCTGTAAAGTCAGATGTTCGGGTTCAAACCTCAGCTCCACCACTTCTCAGCAATGAGACTTTGGCCCATCATTTAACCTAGTGGTCCTCAACTGGGGGCATCTTTGTGCACCCTTCCCCCAAGACATTTGGCAATGTCTGGAGACAGTTTTGATTATCAAAACTGGGGGATGGGAGACTACTGTTACCTAATGGGTAGAGGCCAGGGATGCTGCTAAACATCCCCCAATACACAGGTCAGCCCCTCACAACAGGGAATTAATTATCCAGTCCAAAATGTCGACTGCCAGGTTGAGAAACTTTGATTTAACTTCTCTGCTGCTCATTTTTGTCATTGTGCCAGATGGTGTTCATTCCTTAACAGACATTTCCAATCCATCTCTTTGTTGACTCCACTGAAGAGGTTGGGAACACTAAATACTTATTTTGCCAGCCTTCCTTGCCTTGCAGCTAGGGATAGCCTGGAGGCACAGTTCTGCCCAGTAAGAGATAAGTGGAAATCTATTAGAAGCATAAGGAAAGTTTAGTTTTTTTCCTGAGACAAGAAACAGATCAGACTGGTGTCATCCCCTTCTTAGCTGCTTTCTACCTCAAACGTGGAAGAAATATACAGTTGCAGCCATCTTCTTACTATCATTAGGGAAAGGCAAGAGATTCAAAGAGAGGATGGCCTAGATATTGTTGAGGCCATGAACCAATGCCATATCACCCTCCTGTACTTCTTGTTATGTTAGAATATATAACTCCTATTTGTTTAAACATTCCTGATATACTCAAATTTAAAATTAGGATAATAATAGGTTTTTTCACTAATTTTTATTGAGGTAAAATATATAATAAAATATGCCATTTTAACCATTTTAAATGTACAATTCAGTGGCATCAATTACAATACATTTGCAATGTTGTGCAACCATCACCACTATCTATTTACAATTTTTTTCAACACCCCAAACAAAAACTGTGTGCTCACTAAGTAATAACTGTCATCCACCTTCTCCCCAGCCTGAAATCCCTGCTAACCTCTAATCCACTTATTATTTTTATGAATTTGTCTATTCTAGACAGTTCATATAAGTGTAATAATACAATATTGATACACAAGGCTTATTTCACTTAGTATAATGTTTACAAGGTTCATCTATGTTGTAGCACATATCAGAACTTCATTGCTTTTCATGGCTGAATGATATTCCAATGTATTCCTCATTTTGTTTATCCATTTACCTGTTGATGGGAACTTGGGTTGTTTCCACCTTTTGGCAATGACAGGGTTTTAAAAGATTAAATGAAATAATATACCTAAAGCACTTAGAACAGTGCTTGGTACCTAAGAAGAACTTAGCAAATGTAAGCTAAAATTATTACTGCTATCACTAAATACCAACCTGTCACATCCACCCTATCAACTGTCTTTTGTTCCAAGGGGGAATGTACTAGTATGTATGTGCACTGGCATAAAACTGTGATCAGAACCTACTGTACAATTCAAAGCAAATGATACTCTCATGGATCTGTGACCATACTCTCATGGATCTGTGATCATGATACTCTCATGATCATGTGCAGGTGTGATGGACAGCAGCCCAATTTCATTTATCCATTCATCCTTCCATACATCTATCCATTCCGAATTTATTGAGCATCTCCTATGGGAGAAATCCTATGCTTCAAACCTAAGCTGAAGTGACACATAATTGATTTGTTAAAAAAGACAAAGAAGAAAAGGAGGTGCTTAATAAACATTTCTAGTGATTATGGAATAGTTCTACACTCAGTCATGAGCTTCAAAAATGTCTCTAGGACTGTGTTATTTCTCCAGAGTTATCAATGAACCAGGCACTTGCCTTATGAAGTCCTCATCCTGCTAAGTACTTTTTAAACAGATTCATAAATATTGTTGACTTTCATCCTTTACACCTAATGTCTCAAGGTACAAAATAAAAGCTCGGTATAGTGACTATCATGACTGGTGCCAGGAAGAATGCCATTGCCTAAGTGAGAAAAACTTCTACCTTCAAGTAACAGGGATAGGCAGAGAGTAGAGGCATGTGCACAGCAGGCCAACTCTTTAGCTGGCGAGAGATAAATTTTTGGGGAGAGGATTTGGTGTAGGGAGGGGGCTTATACTGATGAGCACATTAAAACAAGGAGTAGGAAAAAAGTGTGGAGGAGGAAATGAGTAAATCTGATGTCAGTGGTGATAGCAGATCTTACTTTGGCATAGAAGACCTTTTAGATGAGTGTGGATGGTCAACATTTAAGATCAACTCCTGGAATGTTTGGAAGTGAGGTATTCAAGGAGCATTTGCTATGTGCAACGTGTTTTATAACATAAGATAATTATCAGCTTGCCCTGGTGTAGCTTACAATTTATTTAGTCAAAATCCACCCACACAATATCTTCAGAAAGCAAGTGGAAGAAATAGTGAGGAAATAAGAATGCCATGGGGTTCTGAGATGGTACATGAACTCCACACTTAGAGAACATTCATGAGGGAGCTAGAAACTGAACTGCAATGAGTAGTGGTTGGCATGCAGGAAAGAAAGGAAATACCACCAAAAGAGGAATGACAGAGCACTAGAAAGGAGGTGATGGGCTGACTAGGCAGTAAAGAGGTTGGCCTGACTGGACCACCACGGGAAATAAGGTTTAATGGGAGAGTGGTGCCCAGAAAGAGACAGGCACTAAGTAGCTCATTATTTTCAGGTCAGTCACAAGATAATATGGCTTCATTTCTAGGTGCTGGAGATTCTCATTCTGTTTCACTAGTCCCTCTCTTGCCCACTTTTTTCATATCTTGTTGTAGTTCATCTCACACACTCTAGGCAAGGGGAAAAATATTAATGTTTCAAAAAAATAAACTAGCTCCCAACAAATTTTCTCGGGCTCCTTTGAATAACTACCACACACCCTCCCAGTCACATCTTTACATGATTTTCATTTAAATTGGCTCACTTACCTGGCATTTCCTAATGATCTAACCTGTCACTGGTGCTCCAGCTGATACTGTGATTGCTACCGGCTATTTTATACTCTGCAATGAAAAGTGGTAACAATAGAGCCTCTTGTGTTTTATGTTTTGTCAAATGCTGGGTACATTTCTGGCATTTCGTACGTAACAAGTGTAACAAAGCAGGCCCGGGCCGAAGGATATGGCATCTGCTGGCCGCTGGCACAACAAAGGTGGCAAGCCCAGTGGTCTCCAACCTGTAGGGTAGTGATAGATGGCCCTGGGAAATGAGGCCTTTATCACAATCTACATGAAAAAAGAAATAGTGCCTCCAGTGTATCTCCAAGAACACTAGAAAAGCCTGAGTGGAAATAAACTACACCCAGGAGACAAGTGCTTTGCGTAATGAGGGTTTTAATCCTACAGTCGCTCTCTGATAGGTGAACATTGCCAAGCATAGAAACTTAGAGTCACTTAAAATTACTAGGGTGTATGGTGTTAGGGAGTGTTCTAATTTCATTCTTTTACATGTAGCTGTCCAGTTTTCCCAGCACCACTTATTGAAGAGGCTGTCTTTTCTCCACTGTATATTCTTGCCTCCTTTATCAAAAATAAGGTGACCATATGTGCGTGGGTTTATCTCTGGGCTTTCTATCCTGTTCCATTGATCTATATTTCTGTTTTTGTGCCAATACCATACTGTCTTGATTACTGTAGCTTTGTAGTATAGTCTGAAGTCAGGGAGCCTGATTGCTCCAGCTCCATTTTTCTTTGTCAAGATTGCTTTGGCTATTCGGGGTCTTTTATGTTTCTATACAAATTGTGAAATTGTTTCTTCTAGTTCTATGAACAATGCCATTGGTAGTTTGATAGGGATTGCATTGAATCTGTAGATTGCTTTGGGTAGTAGAGTCATTTTCACAATATTGATTCTTCCAATCCAAGAACATGGTATATGTCTCCATCTGTTTGTGTCATCTTTGACTTCTTTCATCAGTCTCTTATAGTTTTCTAAGTACAGGACTTTTGTCTCCTTAGGTAGGTTTATTCCTAGGTATTTTATTCTTTTTGTTGCAGTGGTAAATGGGATTGTTTCCTTAATTTCTCTTTCTGGTCTTTCGTTGTTAGTGTATAGGAATGCAAGAGATTTCTGTGCATTAATTTTGTATCCTGCAACTTTACCAAATTCATTGATTAGCTCTAGTAGTTTTCTGGTCACATCTTTAGGATTCTCTATGTATAGTATCATGTCATCTGCAAACAGTGACAGCTTTACTTCTTTTCTGATTTGGATTCCTTTTATTTCTTTTTCTTTTCTGATTGCTGTGGCTAAAACTTCCAAAACTATGTTGAATAATAATGGTGAAAATAAACTCAAAATGAATTAAAGACCTAAATGTAAGGCCAGACACTATAAAACTCTTAGAGGAATATATAAGCAGAAAACTCTATGACATGAATCACAGCAAGATCCTTTTTGACCCACCTCCTAGAGAAATAGAAATAAAAACAAAAATAAACAAATGGGACCTAATGAAACTTAAAAACTTTTGCACAGCAACGGAAACCATAAACAAGATGAAAAGACAACCCTCAGAGTGGGAGAAAATATTTGCAAATGAAGCAATTTACAAAGGATTAATGTCCAAAATTTACAAGCAGCTCATGCATCTCAATATCAAAAAAACAAAGAACCCAATCCAAAAATGGGCAGAAGACCTAAACAGACATTTCTCCAAAGAAGATATACAGATTGCCAACAAACACATGAAAGGACACTCAACATCACTAATCATTAGAGAAATGCAAATCAAAACTACAGTGAGGTATCACCTCACACCAGTCAGAATGGCCATCATCAAAAACTCTACAAACAATAAATGCTGGAGAGGGTGTGGAGAAAAGGTAACCCTTTTGCATTGTTGGTGGGAACGTAAATTGATACAGCCACTGTGGAGAACAGTATGGAGGTTCCCTACAAAAGTAAAAATAGAATTACCATATGACCCAGCAATCTCACTACTGGGCATATGCCCTGAGAAAACCATAATTCAAAAAGAGTCATGTACCACAAAGTTCACTGTAGCTCTATTTACAATAGGCAGGACATGGAAACAAACTAACTGTCCATCGACAGATGAATGGATAAAGAAGATGTGGCACATGTATACAATGGAATATTACTCAGCCATAAAAGAAATGAAATTGAGTTATTTGTAGTTAGGTGGATGGACCCAGAGTCTGTCATACCGAGTGAAGTAAGTCAGAAAGAGAAAGACAAATACCGTATGCTAGCACATATATATGGAATCTAAACAACAACAAAAAAAAGGTTTTTAAGAACCTAGCGGCAGGACAGGAATAAAGACACAGACCTACTAGAGAATGGACTTGAGGATATGGGGAGGGGGAAGGGTAAGCTGTGACAAAGTGAGAGAGTGGCATGAACATATATACACTACCAAACATATTAATTTTTTTTTTTTTTTTTTTTTTTTTGCGGTACGTGGGCCTCTCACTGTCGTGGCCTCTCCCGTTGCGGAGCACAGGCTCCGGACGCGCAGGCTCAGCGGCCATGGCTCACGGGTCCAGCCGCTCCGCGGCATGTGGGATCTTCCCAAACTGGGGCACGAACCCGTATCCCCTGCATCGGCAGGCGGACCCTCAACCACTGCGCCACCAGGGAAGCCCTCAAACGTATAATAGATAGCTAGTGGGAAGCAGCCGCATAGCACAGGGAGATCAGCTCGGTGCTTTGTGACCACCTAGAGGGGTGGGATAGGGAGGGTGGGAGGGAGATGCAGGAGGGAGGAGATATGGGGATATATGTATATGTATAGCTGATTCACTTTGTTATAAAGCAGAAACTAAAACACCATTGTAAAGCAATTATACTCCAATAAAGATGTTAAAAAATAACAATAATAAAAAAATCAATCATCCTTGGAAGGCATTACTTGGACTGTTTACTAAACAGAGCAAGTAGAGAAAATGGATCCCACAGTGGCTAATGTTAATGTTTTCTTCCTTTTTCTCCCCCTAATCAAATATAGCTTTCTTTTAAAAGTAAAAAAAAAAAATAATAATAAAAAAATAAAATAACGTTTCTAGGGTGGTAAACCTAAGCTGAATAGAGATAGTTTCAGGAGACAGTCTTTCAATTAGGAAAAGAAAAGAAACTGTTGACCCTTGATATTCATTTAACACAATGTTTTAATCAAGAATAGGAAGGTAATAAAGATTAAGAACTTCCTTTCAAATTTATTTTGGGAGACCGTTTTTGCTGAAAAGGTGTCTAATGAAAAATTTTATTACTTCTTGATGTTATAAAGTATTTGCAAGCTGATATTTAGACGACAGAAATGCAGAATTTTGTTAACCAACATAATAGTGCTTTTTTTCCTTTTGCTTTTTATAGACTAAATGAAAGTTTTAAGAGATTGGCTACTATTATTTTCTCCATCTGTTGAAAACGATGTATATCTTCATCTTTACATCTAGGGAGAAGGAAATATCCATGAAAATGATGAATTTAGAGGTTACAATAATTTATGTGGTGACCACAGTGGTTAGAAATGTGATTGACTAATATTGTACAAAATCATTATAATCCATTACAGAGATTAAAAAGTTGAATTCATGCAGTAAACTGGCTACAAAAGAAATGGACCAGTTAAAGAATATTTTAGAATGTTTTGATTGCATGAAAAATCAACATGATGGTTGTCTTAGGTAATTATTTGTTTTTCCTCAAAAGTAAAATAAAAAAAAAAGTAAAATGAGCTTGTCCTACATAAATGTGGACTACTACCAAAAGGGTTAATATTTCCAAAACCTTCAGTAAGATTAGGTTACATAAAAACAAATGCCACAGCCCATTAAAAAAGCAGGCATTTAATTTTTATGGTGTATATTAAAATCTACACAAATCTATGATTTAAAAAGAGCCATGTAATTTAATTAGTATTAATCAGTGTTGATTTAATAGAAGGCAGAAGAAAGTTTCTGCTCTGTATACATTAAGGAAAACCAAAAAACAAAACCCAAGTTATGATAGATGGATGCATAGTCACTTAAACCCCCCAGATTTAATCTAAAGACTTAATCAACACTGTCTAAAAGGTTATTATATTAGTACTAATACAGCTAACCAAACCAAAAGTATATTTCTACTTTCAGAAAATTTAAGAGCTTAATTATTTAGGATTCAAGATAAATTTGGCAGCATTAAGGAAATGTAGTATATTCTAGTACAAAACATCTAAAATGTTGCGAAAGTCTTCCGACAGAGACTCAAAGGCAAATATAAATGAATAATAACCTCATACATTTCCTTGAATCAATGGTGATTTTAATATAGATGAATAATAACTTCATACATTTTCCTTGAATCAGTGGTCATTCCATCATGTGCCCATTTGACCAACTTGTACTGAGCACACACTATATGTCAGGCATCATGTTAACCATGGAAGTATATATATGTTAGGATCCATGCACAGAGCTATGCAGTAGACAAGTGAACAATTACAATACCTGTGGGTCAAGAACCTTGAAAGAAGAGCACACAGGTTAGTACGGGACCATGGAAGGACATCCAGTCCAGCTTAGGAGGAGTAAGAAAAGGCTTCCCAGAGGAGGTGCTGCCTGGTTGAAACCTTGTAAAAGAATTTACCGCAGGTTGGGTCACGAGATCGTTGGAATGAATGCAGTTTCTGTAGGGCGCATAATACTTTTCAAAAATGTCTCATGGGAGGGAGACGCAAGAGGGAGGGGATATGGGGATATATGTATACATATAGCTGATTCACTTTGTTATACAGCAGAAACTAACACACCATTGTAAAGCAATTATAGAGATGTTTTTTAAAAAAAGTCTCTTCTTCCGTTACAGTGTGTGTTTTGCAAGGACACATTCATTTTTTTAGCCCATTTTGTGAGCTCTATTGTGCTGGTATTTTATGCAAGTTGATGACTAGTGACTAATGAAAACAATGTTAGTACATTGTTGCTGCATAAGTGTAATGTGATGTGGTTTCGCACTTAACAGAAGCTCTAGTTGTGAATACTCACAAAAAGCCTCTTCTGTGATGAACTGCTTTTAGTGAGTCTCACTAGTGGTTTTACACCTGCAGAGCATTGAGGGCTGGGCTGACTTTTGAGAGCACTGAAATTGCTTCATATTGTGGTCCTAAATGTATATTCACTATATTCCAGAGTATCCCTTCATAAGTATTTTATGACTGGAAAACAAATAAACAACAACAAAACATAAAAAAAAACAATAAGAAGAAGGAAGGTCAGGGCAGTACAGGCAAAGAGAAGAGAATGTGAGGATGGTGAGAGAAGGCAGGGCATGTTCAGGAGTGTAGGGCATTGCTCACTAGGGCAAGAATGCAGAGGACTGGGTAGGAAGAGCACGAGGTGATGTTAGAGAGGCAGGTGGGGGCCCCTATTTGCCTTAAGTTGCTTCAATTCTCTGGAAGATACCAGAAAGCTATTGAGGGATTTAATCTGTTTTTCAATAAGTTCCTTTTGGCTTTAGTGTAGAGGATGAATGGGAGAGGGCTAAACTGGGTACAGGGAGATCAGTTAGGAGAAATGACACTAGCCTGGACCCAGGGGCAGTAGGTATGGAGAAGAGAGTACCCGTTTGAGAGACAAGCCTTTAAGATATATAATTAACAAAAGTTTATCATCGATTTAGTTTGGAGGGGCGTAGGAAGGAAGAATGGATAGAATCCTAGATTTCCTGCTTGAGTAATCCAGGGCCTCAAATGATATGGTCAGGACCTTGAAACTTGGAGGGAAGGATGGCTGTCAGCAGTATGCCAGCAAAAGAGGTGCTGCTTTCTCCTTACATCTAGTATCAGTTGATGGAGAGATGCGAACTGGACCAGGTCAGGCTATGTGTCTGCCTGACACATAGTTACTTCCCATCAGGACCACATGGAGTGAAGAAGGAATTCCCAAAGAAAAGGGAAGCAGAAGGGAGTGTGGGTATGTGAGAAAGAGTGTGGAGCAAACAGAAACAACAGCTACCATGGTCTGCTGTACAAGCTGAGAGTAAGAGTCAAGAGAGATGTCTGATAGCAAATTATGGCTGTGGATATGGAAGTTAAGAGAGTTCTGGGCTAGAGATCAATTTGGGTGTCAACACTGGCAGAGAGGCCTGAATATGATTGTGCAGGGAGAAGTCAGAAAGGGAAGAGAAAGGCCAAAGATGGAATGCTGGAGTGAGGAAAAGAAGTCCCTAATGGTCCAAGATGGAATGGTCTCAGAGATGGAAGGAAAACCAGAAAAGCAATGTCACAGCAATCAAGGGTAAAGACAATTTCAGGAGAGTAGACTTAATCAACAGTGATAACTGCCTCGAAGAAATAGAGATAAGGCATTTGGCAGCTTGGAGGTGACTCTCATAGGAACCAGCTCCGTGCAGGTTCTAAGCAGGGATGGGAAATCAGATTACAGAAAGTTGATGAGTGAATAGAAAGGAAGTGGAGACACACATACAAACCACTCTCCTGAGAAGCTTGACACTAAAGAGAAGGAAAAAAGTTTATAGCTGGAGTTGGGGTAGAGAGATCTAAACATGTCTATATAAGGGAAGAGAAGTGGTTGAGTAGGAGATGTGAGACAGGTACAGAAGAGTACTGACATAAAGGTGCAGTACTGCTCCTAGAAAAACACTTTTTTTCTAAAGCAAGTTCATTTAAACCCAAATGTGCTCAAAGGAAACCATGTGAAAAGGAAAACATTTTCAAGAACAGGTCAGATAGGATTAATAAACTCTGGGACAGGAATATACATAAACACAACCAAAAACGTACAAGGGAAAGTAGGCTGCTGGATAAAACCTCAAATGAGTTAGTCCACAGCACCAAAATACACTGTGTTGTCTAGCATCAGTTCTTACTCATCACGAGGACATACACAGTCATTATGGGCAGAGGAAAACACAACCTGAAAAACATGGAGAATACCCGAAACAGACAAAAGGCACAATTTGTAGAAGCTTGGTAAACTAAGCATTACTTTCGGCTGTGGAAACATAGCATGATACCTTGGGGAACTTACTGGGGCCTGAAAAACGACAAAAGTTTTGAAATTCTATTCCGTTGCTTTTGGGAAGTCTCCTGTATAGATAATTTCATGATTTATTTCATTGGTTCACTCAACCATTCAACGAATCCTGTTGGAGGATTTATTATGCGCTAAGCATAGTCTGACAGAACATCAATAAGAGAGCACAGGTTCTTAAGGAAAATGTGGTGGTGGCTGTGCTTAGAAAAAGCTTATTCAATTCATCTACTGTCTTTGGAATAGAAAATACACAGTAAAACCTGTCACAATTCTTCTTGGCTGTTGGAATATAGAGAGGATACTGTGTAAAAGACATTGTAGGGCACATTGGCTTTAAAAGATGGAGAACCACTGGCCTAAGGATTCAGGTATTTCTCTTTAGAAAAGATTCAGTAAGACGAAATCTGAAGATTCATTCCTCCTCTATTAAATTCAATTTCTAATTACAGGCTATGAAGCAGGCAAAACAAGGAGAACGTGTATGTTTGTGGAAACATAGATATAAATGCTATTGACTATTAGCTCTTCATTGCTCTTACCAGTTTAGTTCCCTTCTCTTAATCAACCCATTTCTACTACTGCCCATAACTTTAGGGTTAGGAACCTCAAACACCTATCTGAGATAGCAACTTCTAGATTTGCCTCATAAACAGGAGCCAAGTCTCCTGAAAGGGGAAGAGGAGAGCTTAGTGTTACTGCTTTAAGCTGTGTTAAGTGATGGGTATAGCTGGTATAGTGTGAGATAGAAAATGGGATACAGTCTGTTCCAGGCTCAGAAATACACATTGATAAACACACATTCTCATGAAGATCCAAAACAAGGATGGCAGGGGAGACTATAGGAGGAAAATAAGTGTTTAGGCTTTGTCTTAGCCCAACTGCCTGTTTGCTTTTCCGCATCCATTTCTGTCTTTCTGGTCCTGAGAAGGCCTATTCAAACGACTAAGCTAACAATGCCACACACAGCATATGAGTGTACAGTGTACCCTGTAGGTGTAAGAGCTCGGCTTTGTTTTGCCCTTGTTCTTGAACAAAAGCTTCTTCTTTGATAGCCTCCCAAATGTTCCTTGTCATAAGGCAGAAATACATTAATTGCGAAACAAAATAAATTATGTACCTTTTGGGAGACAAAATTAAAAGAAAAAACCATACACATAAACACACATATGCACGATGAAACTGTTCCTTCTTCCATGTGTCTCAGAGTTATAGCCAGCACCTGTGGCCACACAAGGGGCAGACTTGGCAGCTGCAGAACCCAGATGTCAGACACTGGATTGTATGTCCCTGGCAGCACTCCTAAGTGGGAGGCCGTCTCCTTAACTGACCTCTGAAATGGTCTATTGTCTGACTCCCTCTCTGGCCTGGGTAGTAACTAACAAGCTGTCTGTGAGCCTGGTTCAGTTAGCATACTGATGGGTTGTTCTGGATGCAATTATCCTTTGCCTTACCTTTGATTGTAAGGAATTTATTTCCTTTGTAGGGGTGAAAATTGGGACCGGGCAAATTCTTGACAAAGAACTATATTCAGGTTTCTTCCAAGGACAAATAAGATGCTTTTTGCTTTGATTGGTATTTTTCGTCACAGAAATTGGATGAGATCAACTTTATGTTTTAGCACACAGTGTTTTGGTTAATCAGAAGTAAAAATAAGAGTTTCTTGGGCACCTCCCCCCTCTGATAAAAGACTGAGTTTCCTTATACTGCTTCTTAAAATTACTTCTCAAATGTTGAAAATGAACCATTTCTTTCTTTAGAAACTTAAGGAGCTACAACTTTGTCTTTGCTATTACTAAAAAAAAAAAAGTCTATGTATTGTGGAGAAGAGCTCTTTGTATCATGAATCCTCTTGTTTCTTTAAAGAGGAACATGGTTACACTATAACCTTGCCTCCACACCACTTGCTGAAGAATGGCATTATGTGTACGATGCAATCATCACGGGAATGAGATGGGAAAAGGCCAAGTATCTAAGAGGGCTCCACTCACAATGCAACACTTGTAGCCTTGCAGGGAAGGTCTATTGTGGACACAGTTACAGTCATGGCCAGTTAAGGAAAAACACATCTGATATTTATAGGAAGATGAATTCTGGGGAAATTATAGAATATATTATCATATCCAATGTCAAATAGTATTCATCTGCACCACGTAAAATGTTCCAACTTATCTTTATTGACTTTTATAAAAATGTAAATATGTATCTTGGCCACCACTGATTTATATTTGGGGGGAAAAGGGATTGAATATTCATGAGTTCCAATATGAAAAAGTAAGTGATTGAGAAAGAAAGAAAGAAATAGATAGGTAGATAGGAGAGAAGAGGCATATCTCTCATAGGGAAGAATTCCAAATAATTTATGTGGCTATTCACCCCTCAAGAAGGTGAAGCTTAATTTCCTATCCCTTGAGTGTTGGCTATGCCTTGCGATTTAATTCCAAAGAGTAGAGTTTGAAAAGGATGGGGAGAGAGGTACTTTACAGTGGAGAAACCTGGCGAAAACGACCTTGGCCAGGTGATAATGGTTAACAGCAGTATGTCATGTTGATAGCATGTATCCTTGATATGATATGATCTCATCGAAGGGCACTTTACCTTTGTAGTCTTCCTCCCAAAACCCATAACCGTAGTCTCATCATTTGAAAATATTAGGGTTAAACCCCAGTTGAGGGACATTCTACAAAACACTTGACCGGTACTCCACAAAACTGTCATGGCTGTCGTAAACAAGAAATGTCTGAGAAATTGTCACAGCCAAAAGGAGGCTAAGGAGACATGACTAAATGTAAAGTGTTATGCTGGATGGATGCTGGAAGGGCAAAAGGACATTAGAAGAAAACAGAAATCCAAATAGAGTGTGGACTTTAGTTAATAGTAATGTCTCAATTACTTAGTTGTAGCAAATGTATCGTAGTAATGTAAGATGTTCAAAATAGTGAAACCTGGGTGAGAGGTATACAGGAGCTCTGCAGTATTTTTGTAACTTTTTAATAAATCTGTAACTATTCTAAAATAAAACATTTCTTAAATTAAAAAAAAAAAGGTGATCAACATATTGCTGTATTGACTGTAGCAGAGTTCCTATGCATCCTTTTCTCTTTTTCACCCCACCTATCTACCAAGCTATCTGGCATACAGAGTCATTTTCCTGACGCATAAGCATTCTCTGTCTTTCAGGCCAATGTAGTAAATGACATGAAACTTATTGTGAAAATTTTAGATTTCCCAATAATATTTAGGTCATGCCCTTAGTAATATGACACTAATGCTCAAAAGATAATATCCACAAACCCGTATTTCTCAACAGCTTAAAAGGTGTAACATCCTTTAACCACGTATCCAGTATACTTATATTGCATGTGAATGTTATTAATGACGTTATTAATAAGACAATGTATTAACCTCTGAAGGTAACATACTCTTTGTTAGATTACAGTGTTCATTTATTGATCTGTTGTTGTTATCATGAGAGGTAAGGGGGTAGGGTCCCTACACCACTGTTTTAGAACATGGATGAGATTATTTCATTGCTACTCCATTCTGTCCTTCAGAATGATAATAAATCAGGTCTCTGGGAATTTTAGAAAATATTTCTTTCTACATACTGTTTTCTTTCTTCCTTTTTTTTTTTTCTCCTGAGTTTGCAAGACTTAAATTGCATCAGCCAAATAGTTGCGTTATAAGATGTTATAAGGGAGTGGTGTTTTTTTTGTTTTGTTTTGATGGTTAGCATTTTTTTGCAATATAGTATTGTTTAATCATTAAAAAAATTTATTTTATATTGGAGTATAGTTGATTAACAGTGTTGTGTGAGTTTCAGGTATACAGCAAAGTGATTCAGTTATACATATATCTATTCTTTTTCAAATTCTTTTCCCATTTAGGTTATTACAGAATATTGAGCATAGTTCCCTGTGCTATACAGCAGGTCTTTGTTGGTTATCTATTTTAAATATAGCAGTGTGTACATGTTAATCCCAAACTCCCAATCTGTTACCCCCCTCAACCTTCCCTGCTGGTAACCATAAATTCAATCTCTAAGTCTGTGAGTCTCTTTCTGTTTTGTAACTAAGTTCACTTGTATCATTTTTTTAGATTCTGCATATAAGCGATATCATATGATATTTGCCTTTGTCTGACTTACTTCACTTAGTATGAGAATCTCTAGGTCCATCCATATTGCTGCAAATGGCATTATTTCATTCTTTTTAATGGCTGAGTAATATTCCATTGTATATATGTACCACATCTTCTTTATTCATTCATCTGTCAATGGACATTTAGGTTGCTTCCATGTCTTGGCTGTTGTAGGCAGCACTGCAGTGAACATTGGGGTGCATGTATCCTTTCGAATCAGGTTTTTCTCTGGATATATGCCCAGGAGTGGGATTGCTGGATCATATGGTAGCTCTATTTTTAGTTTTTTTAAGGAACCTCCATACTGTTCTCCATAGTGGCTGTACCAATTTACATTCCCACCAACAGTGTAGGAGGGTTCCCTATTCTCCACACCCTCACCAGCATTTACTGTTTGTAGGCTTTTTGATGATGGCAATTCTGACTGGTGTGAGGTGATATCTCTTTGTTGTTTTGATTGGCATTTCTCTAATAATTAGTGATGTTGAGCAGCTTTTCATGTGCCTCTTGGCCATCTGTATGTCTTTTTAGGTCTTCTGCCCATTTTTTGATTAGGTTGTTTGTTTTTTGGATATTGAGCCACATATCTTTAATCCATTTAGGTCTTTATGTCTGTATATGGTGTTAAAGAATGTTCTAGTTTCATTCTTTTACATGTAGCTGCCCAGTTTCCCCAGCACCATTTATTGAAGAGACTTGTCTTTTCTCTATTGTATAGTCTTGCCTCCTTTGTCGTAGATTAATTGACTAGAGGTGCGTGAGTTTATTTCAGGGCTTTCTATCCTGTTCCATTGATCTATATTTCTGTTTTTGTGCCAGTACCATACTGTTATGATGATTGTAGATTTGTAGTATAGTCTGAAGTCAGGAAGCCTAATTCTTCCAGCTCCGTTTTTCTTTCTCAAGATTGCTTTGGCTATTGGGGGTCTTTTGTGTCTTCATACAAATTTTAAGATTTTTTGTTCTGGTTCTGTGAAAAATGCCATTGGTAATTTGATAGGGATTGCACTGAATCTGTAGATTGCCTTGGGTATTATAGTCATTTTGACAATATTGATTCTTCCAATCCAAGAACATGGTATATCTTTCCATCTTTCTGTGTCATCTTTGATTTCTTTCATCAGGGGCTTACAGTTTTTGAAGTACAGGAATTTTGTCTCTTTAGGTAGGTTTATTCCTAGGTATTTTATTCTTTTTGATGCAATGGTAAATGGGATTGTTTCTTTAATTTCTCTTTCTGATTTTTCATTGTTAGTGTATAGAAATACAACAGATTTCTGTGTATTAATTTTGTATCCTGCAACTTTACCGAATTCATTGATGAGCTCTAATAGTTTTCTGGCAGCATCTTTAGGATTCTCTATGTATAGTATCATGTCATCTGCAAACAGTGACAGTTTTACATCCTTTTCCAATTTGGATTCCTTTTACTTCTTTTTCTACTCTGATTGCCAAGGCTAGGACTTCCAAACTATGTTAAATAGAAGTGTCAAGAGTGGATATCCTTGTCTTGTTCCTGATCTTAGAGGAAATGCTTTCAGCTTTTTTACCATTGAGCTGTAGGTTTGTCATATTTGGCCTTTATTATGTTGACATATGTTCCCTCTATGCCCACTTTCTGGAAAGTTTTTACCATAAATGTGTGTTGAATTTTGTCAAAAGCTTTTTCTGCATCTATTGAGATGATCATATGGTTTTTATTCTTCAATTTGTTGATGGGGTTTATCACACTGATTGATTTGCAGATATTGAAAAATCCTTGCATCCCTGGGATAAATCCCATTTGATCGTGGTGTATGATCCTTTTAATGTATTGCTGGCTTCAGCTTGCTAGTATTTTGTTAAGGATTTTTGTGTCTAATGGCCTGTAATTTTCTTTTTTGTGATATCTTTGGTTTTGGTATCAGGGTGACAGTGGCCTCATAGAATGAGTTTGGGAGTGTTCCTTCCTCTGTGAGTTTCTGGAATAGTTTCAGAACGATAGGTATTAACTCTTCATTAAATGTTTGATAGAATTTGCCTGTGAACCTACCTGGTTCTGGACTTTTGTTTGTTGGGAGTTTTTTGGGCTACATTTGGTCTTTGTTGCTGCACATGGGCTTTCTTTAGTTGTGGCGAGCGGGGGATACTCTTCGTTGCGGTGTGCAGGCTTCTCCTTGTGGTGGCTTCTCTTGGTGTGGAGCATGGGCTCTAGGCATGTGGGCTTTAGTTGTAGCACATGGGCTCAGTAGTTGTGGCTCATGGGCTCTAGAGTGCAGGCTTAGTAGTTATGGCACATGGGCTTAGCTGTTCTGTGGCATGTGGGATCTTCCCAGACCAGGGATCGAACCCATGTCCTCTGCACTGGCAGGTGGATTCTTAACTACTGCACCACCAGGGAAGTCCTTGTTGGGAGTTTTTTTTTTTTTTTTTTTTTTTGCGGTACGCGGGCCTCTCACCGTTGTGGCCTCTCCCGTTGCAGAGCACAGGCTCTGGACGCGCAGGCTCAGCGGCCATGGCCCATGGGCCCAGCCGCTCCGCGGCACGCGGGATCCTTCCAGACTGGGGCATGAACCCGCGTCCCCTGCACCGGCAGGCGGACCCCCAACCACTGCGCCACCAGGGAAGCCCCTTGTTGGGAGTTTTTTAAGCACAGTTTCAAATTCAGTACTTTTGATTGGTCTGTTCATATTTTCTGTTTTTTCCTGGTTCAGTCTTGGGAGATTGTATCTTTCTAAGAATTTGTCCATTTCTTCTAGGTTTTCCATTTTATTGGCATATAGTTGCTTGTAGTAGTCTCTTATGATCATTTGTATTTCTGTGGTGTCCACTGTAACTTCTCCTTTTTCATTTCTAATTTTATTGATTTGAACCCTCTCCCTCTTTTTCTTGATGAGTCTGGCTAAAGGTTTATCAATTTTGTTTATCTTCTCAAAGAACCAGCTTTTAGTTTTATTGATCTTAGCTATTGTTTTCTTTGTCTCTATTTCACTTATTTCTGCTCTGATTTTTATGATTTCTTTCCTTCTACTAGCTTTGGGTTTTGTTTGTTTTTCTTTCTGTAGTTGCTTTAAGTGTAAGGTTTGGTTATTTATTTGTGATTTTTTGTGTTTCCTGAGGTACAATTACATTGCCATAAACTTCTTAGAACTTCTTTTGCTGTGTCCCATAGGTTTTGGATTCATCCTTTCATTTTCATTTGTCTCTAGGTATTTTTTGATTTCCTCTTTGATATCTTCAATAATCCATTGGTTGTTTAGTAGCATATTGTTTAGCCTCCACGTGTTTGTGTTTTTTACAGTCTTTTTTTCTTGTAGTTGATTTCTAATCTCATGTCATTGTGGTCAGAGAAGATGCTTGATCTGATTTCAGTTTTCTTAAATGTACCAAGGCTCACTTTATGGCTCAGCATGTGATCAGTCCTGGAGAATATTCCATGTGCACTTGAGAAGAATATGTATTCTGCTGCTTTTGGATGGAATGCTCTATAAATATCAATTAAGTCCATCTGGTTTAATGTGTCATTTAAGGCCTGTGTTTCCTTACTGATTTTCTGTCTGGATGATCTGTCCATTGATGAAAATGGGGTGTTAAAGTCCCCCACTGCATATTATTGTGTTACTGTCGATTTCTCCTTTTATGGCTGTTAGTGTTTGCCTTATATATTGAGGTGTTCCAATGTTGGGTGCATATATATTAACAATTGTTACATCTTCTTCTTGGATTGATCCCTCGATCATTATGTAGTGTCCTTCTTTGTCTCTTATATTTGTCTTTATTTTAAAGTCTATTTTGTCTGATATGAGTATTGGTACTCCAGCTTTCTTTTGGTTTTCATTTGCATGGAATACCTTTTTCCATTCCCTCACTTTCAGTCTGTATGTGTCCCTAGATCTGAAGTGGGTCTCTTCTAGACAGCATATATACAGGTCTTGTTTTTTTATCCATTCAGCCAGCCTATGTCTTTTGGTTGGAGCATTTATTTTTAAATGTTTTTTAAGTATTAAAGAAAATAACTTTACTTAAAAAATTTTTTATTGGCGTATAGTTGATTTCCAGTGTTGTGTTACTTTTTTCTGTACAGCAAAGTGTGTCAGATACACATATACATATACATATATCAACCCTTTTTGGATTCTTTTCCCATATAGGTCATTACTGAGTAGAGTTCCCTCTGCTATACAGTAGGTCCTTATTAGTTATCTATTTTATATATAATAGTGTATTTATGTTGATCCCAATCTCCCATTTATCCCTCCCCCACTTCCCCCCTGGTAACCATAAGATTGTTTTATACATCTGTAACTCTCTTTCTGTTTTGTAAATAAGTGCATTTGTACCATTTTTTTAGATTCCACATATAAGCAATATTATATTTGTCCTTTGCTGACTTACTTCACTCAGTATGACCATCTCTAGGTCCATCCATGTTGCTGCAAATGGCATTATTTTGTTCTTTTTTATGGCTGAGTAATATTCCATTGTGTATATGTACCACTGGTTGGAGCATTTAATCTATTTACGTTTAAGGTAATTATCGATATGTATGTTCTTATTGCCATTTGGTTAATTGTTTTGGATTTGTTTTTGTAGGTGTTTTCTCCCCTTCCTGTTTTGTTCTCTCGTGATTCGATGAGTAACTTCAGTGCTGTGTTTGGATTCCTTTTTCTTTTTTTGTGTGCATATCTATTGCAGATTTTTGGTTTGTGGTTACCATGAGGCTTTGATATAGCAGTCTATATACAGACAAGATTGTTTTAAGTTGCTGGTCTTTTAATTTCAAATGCATTTCCAACATCCTGCATTTGTGCTCTCCTCTTCTCACAATTGCTGGTTTTGATATCATATTTGTGTGTGGATGATTTCCTACCTTTACTTATGTTTGCCTTTACTGGAGAGCTTTCCCAGTCGTAATTTTCTTGTTTCTAGTTGTGGCCTTTTCTTTTCCGCCTAGAGAAGTTCCTTTAGCTTATGTTGCAAAGCTGGTCTGGTGGTGCTGAATTCTCTTAGCTTTTGCTTGTCTGTAAAGCTTTTGATTTCTCCATCAAATCTGAATGAGAGCCTTGCTGGGCAGAGTATTCATGGTTGTAGGTTCTTCCCTTTCATCGCTTTAAATGTCACGCCACTCCCTTCTGGTCTGCAGAGTTTCTGTCGAGAAATCGGCTGATAACCTTATGGGGATTCTCTTGTATGTTATTTGTTGCTTTTTCCTTGCTGCTTTTAAGATTTTTCTCTGTCTTTAATTTTTGTCAATTTGATTACTATGTGTCTTGGCATGTTCCTTCTTGGATTTATCCTGCCTGGGACTCTCTGTGCTTCTGGACTTGGGTGACTGTTTCCTTTCCCATGTTAGGGAATTTTTCAGCTATTATTGCTTCAAATATTTTCTCAGGTCCCTTCTCTCTCTCTTCTCCTTCTGGGACTGCTGTAATGCCAATGTCGGTGCATTTAATTTGTCCCAGAGGTGTCTTAGACTGTCCTCATTTTTCATTGTTTTTTCTTTGTTCTGTTCTGCAACAGTGATTTCCACCATTCTGTCTTCCAGCTCACTTATCCATTCTTCTGCCTCAGTTATTCTGCTATTGATTCCTTCTAGTGTATTTTTCATTTCAGTTATTGTATTGTTCACCTCTGGTGGTTTGTTCTTTAATTCTTCTAGGTCTTTGTTAAACATTTCTTTAATCTTCTTGATCCGTGCCTCCATTTTTTTCCCAAGATATTGGATCATTTTTATTATCATTACTCTGAATTCTTTTTCAGGTAGATTGCCTATCTCCACTTCACTTAGTTGTTCTTCTGGGGTTTTATCTTGTTCCTTCATCTGGGACATAATCCTCTGCCATGTCATTTTGTCTAACTTTCTGTGACTGTGGTTTCCATTCCACAGGCTGCAGAGTTGTAGTTCTTCTTGCTTCTCCTCTCTGTGCCCTGGCTAAGAGGCTTGTGCAGGCTTCCTGGTGAGAGGGACTGGTTCCTGCCCATGGTGGGTGGAGCTGGGTCTTTTCCCTCTGGTGGGCAGGGCCAAGCTAAGGGGTGTGTTTAGAGGGCTGTGGGCTCAGGAAGACTTTAAGCAGCCTGTCTGCAGATGGGTGGGACAGTGTTCCTGCCCTGTTGGTTTGGCTTGAGGTTTCCCAGCACTGGAGCCTACAGGCTGTGGGGTGGGGCCATGTCTTTGTAAGAAAATGGTGGCCTCCAGGAGGGCTCACGCCAATAAAGTATATTTTAATAGAAGTAATTTACAATGTTTTGTTAATTTCAGGTATACAGCAGTGATTCCATTATACATACACATAAATTTTTTTCAGATTCTTTTCCATTACAGGTTATTACCAGATATTGAGTATAGTTCCCTGTGCTATACAATAGGTCCTTGTTGTTTACCTATTTTATATATAGTATGTGCTTGTTAATCCCAAAATCCTAATTTATCTCCCCCCACCCCCGCTATCCCCTTTGGTAAACCATAAGTTTGTTTTCTATGTCTGTGAATCTATTTCTGTTTTGTAAGTCAGTTCATTTGTATCATTTTTTTAGATTCCACATATAAGTGATATCATATGATATTGGCTTTATCATACTAAGTAAAGTAAGATAGAGAATCTCTAGGTCCATCCATATTGCTGCAACTGGCATTATTTCATCTTTATGGCTGAGTAATATTCTAGTGTGTGTGTGTGTGTGTGTGTGTGTGTGTGTGTGTGTGTGTATATATATATACCACAACGTCCTTATCCATTCATCTGTTGATAGACATTTAGGTTGCTCCCATGTATTGGCTAATGTAAATAGTGCTGCTATGAACATTGGGGTACAGGTATCTTTTTGAATTACAGTTTTCAGTTTATACTGTTTTCAATTTATCATTTTACTTTGAGAAAGAGAAAAAAAGTGTTGGTGTCAATGAATGTTTACTTAAAAAAAGCTGTTTGGGTTTCCAGAATTGTTAACAAGAAATGTGCTCTTGTTAATATTTAATGGTACAATTTTAAAAGTTCAGTTAATCAAAGTTTAATTCAACAGATTAATAGATTGGTCAGAATCTCCTCTCTAATTCTGTTTTTAGGAAAGAATGCAAATGTTGTTAAAGAAAGCTGGAAAAAAAGAAAAAGAAAAAAAACATGAAACTTCCTGAATGTGTTTTAGGGTTAAAAATAAGATTCAGTAAAATTGCTTGTACATTCTATACCTACAGTACTTTACAACGATAACCTGTATTGAGGAAAAGGACCATGATGCTTGATAAGGAGAGGGAAAAAAGTGTTCCCTATGGAATTCTTAACTAAGGAATTGCAGAAGAGTCAACCAACATATTTTAGCAATATTTTTCTTAGTGAGGTATTTAGTATAGAAAAAAATAATGGGGCAGGAGGGATCTACAATATAAATGTAGGTAGCTATATATTCTTACATTACTCGTTAAGCAGTTCAGTTAGTATGTATTTTGCATTTCATTAGACTGTTGTATGTGTGGTTAGTAATGGGAATTATAAGAGCTCCCTTTCGCAGAACACCTATGGTGTGTTCAAGCTTTATGCTGCCAGGCATTTTACAGACACCATCTAAAACCTAACACAACCCTGCAAGAGGCATACAATTACTATTTAACTGGAGAAGGAACTAAGGACACGAGAAATCAAGGGACTAACTCCAAATCACACAGCTTCTAAGTGAGGTAGCCATTACAAACTCTGGCTGCCTCAAATGCACCAGAGCATACAAGCTTTGTCATAATTCATATTTTAATTATTAACACTATTAAAGGAAATATTTATCACTAACTAGGTGACTTAAATCATTTAACCTTTCTAGATTTCAGGTTTCTCTTCGGTAAAATGGAGTTGGCTAGTTGATTTGTAATGTTTTTCCAGTTTTCAAAAAGTAACATTGATTTATATAGAGTAAGAAAATTAAAATGGACATTTTTACAATGTTTTTTGTTAAAAATAGGTCATTAACACTGGCCTTTACTAAATCTTGTGATGATGGGGATCTACCTTAAGATGTTCATGTGATTTCTCCCAAATCTCTAGTCTTATTAATCCAGGACTAGTGATCTTACCATTTTCAATGTTATTCCTTAAAACTTACATATAAGAGGAAATTTCATAATTTTCTCTGGACTACAAAAACTATGTACTTAAATCTTGGCCTTTCAAAGAATCAATAACTTGCACTCAGATATGAATAATGCAAAGAAAACCATTTTTCTGATCTGAAAATAATAAAAATATCAGTTTTTTAAAATTCATGTTTATTTAAATATCTTTTATAGACAAATGAAAATACTTATAAGCATATTTATAACATGGTAGACATACATATAAATGAAATGTATAAGTAGACAAAATTTAACACATAGACAAATTGATAACATGCTTACATTTGGCTTTAACATTGGCTGTACATTAACACGGATGTTGAAAAAAAGACATGTTTTCACAAAAACTGCTATAAAATGGTCACATTTGTCTTAGTAATAAGTTAGATTTCTTAGACTGATGTTTTATGAAAACTATGTGAAGCTCTAATTTAATCATTCACCTCATATGGTAGCATTATTTGTAAGTGAAGCATATTTCTGTCAATAGAAATGTACATTTACATTATAAATAATATAACATTTTATCAAGACCATGCCACATATATTAAACCAACATGCATGACACATTAAAACTTGAATAATTCACGTACCTTTATGCACAGTATTTAGTTTTGCTATGGCACTCTACCTTTGTGAAACATATAGTTAAGATTTGGCACAGAATCAATAAACTGTATTGCCACTAATCAGAACAAATGTGATTTAAATTTTCCATGGCATAGAAAATGCTCTATCACAATTTACCTCTTCCCTTTACAGTTTATGGACCAATGGCAGTTTTCTGGAATAAATAACAGGTATTCACGAACTAAAAGTCCTGTTTAGGTGTTTTGCCTACGCTCTAACTGGAAATGAGTCAGTTGCAGTAAAACATTTCCATCTGTATTGTGGCCAACGAATTTCTAAATAAGGGCTTTATCAGCAATAATACATATCATTATGAGATGCTTTTCTTTGGGAGGCAGAGAGGTTGAAAGGAAACATGGATCTCTTCATAAACCAGGAACATAGGTGTTAAGGAGAACAAATGCCAACTGAGGCAGAAGCAGGGAACGTTCTTTGGAAAGCTGGTGAGAGAGCAAACCGTGAAGTAGCAAAAACCAAAGGCAGGAACTCAGGACTCCACCAAGGTGGAACAGACTGCCACGGGATTAAGGAAACCAAAATCTGTCATTCAAAAGAAACAGTATCCAGAGCATTCTTCTTACAGCATTCTTACATCAGCAAACTACCATTGCTTTCTAGGAAAAGTTGTAAATTTCCACATCAATGTCTAAATCAAGACTGAAGAAATTAAGCTAACTGCCAACTTTTTTTCTGAATTCATTAATAAACACAGTGGAAGGAGAAAGGGGATAACATTAAGTAAGTTTCTTCCAAACCAGAGAAGAGAAATCACACTCCCTCTAAGTGGAGACTTCAGTTTCTTGTGGTAACTAAGAAAAATGCCTCAGTTCTTTTTCACAGTTTTTCTAAGATAAATATGAGGTGTTGTATTTTGAGAGACCGGTTGACGGAATCTACTCCTTTCATAAAACCTTGATAAATTAATATTTGTATTTATTATTAGGGGGAAAAGGAAGTAGTAGATCTTAAGTTTACTTTTTATACAAATATGCTTTATTCTAAAAAAAATAGAGCAATGAATGTAATATTATTTGCTTTATGATCCTTGCTTTTCTGAGGGCCTTTAAGGGCCTTTAAACAGGGAAATGTCAAAAAACATCACACAGGTTAAATAAAACAGGCAAACTTTTGTCTTAAAGCTGTTAAGGTGCAAACAGACATAAAGATTACGAACCATAGAGCACTGAGTTTTCAAGAGTGAAATCATACCAAAACCTTGATAAGTTTTCGCTGACATCATAGGAGAGTAAGTGGTCGGGAAGGTCACTGATGGTGCCCTGCACGGCCAGCACATGCGGGGCCAAGGTGAAGGGTACGTCGCTCAGAAGCTCGGCCATTAATGAGCTGTTTTCCAGAGTCTGGCCTGCCTTATTTTCCATCTCGGGGCCTGCTACAGTCACACTGGATGAGTTTTCTTTGCCAATCTAAAAATACATATATATTTAAGTCATTTAGACCTTATGGACTTTGAGGTTATATGGCGTTATCAAAATGTGGCATTAATATATCAAAGTGGTTGAGAAATGTGGAATATATAAACATTCCCAGATTAGAACGCAGCTATTTACTTACTTGAGAAATAAATCCATCTATATCTCTACTAGGTTTTATTTATTTATTTTTTAAATTAATTAATTAATTTTTGGCTGTGTTGGGTCTTTGTTGCTGTGAGCGGGCTTTCTCTAGTTGCGGCGAGCGGGGGCTACTCTTCGTTGGGGTGCACGGGCTTCTCATTGCGGTGGCTTCTCTTGTTGTGGAGCGTGGGCTCTAGGCGTGCGGGCTTAGTAGTTGTGGCTCGCCGGCTCTAGAGCACAGGCTCAGGAGTTGTGGCGCACGGGCTTAGTTGCTCCGCGGCATGTGGGATCTTCCCAGACCAGGGCTTGAACCCATGTCCCCTGCATTGGCAGGTGGATTCTTAACCAGTGCGCCACCAGGGAGTCCTCTACTCGGTTTTAAAATGAATCCTAAGCCCTACTCTTATTCAGATGGACCACCTACGGGCCCCTCCAATACAAATGGGCCCTCTTGCTGTTTCGCTAGCCCAGATAATGTCCACAAAGTCTTTCTCTGCTTTTCCAAATCTGATGTCAGCTTTCAGGCTCCACAGAATCCCCAGCTTCCCTCTGAAATCTTATATCAACATAGTTCAAAGTGACCTTGCTCACTTGAGAATGACTATGGGACAAATTGCCCAGGATATTATTTGGCATTTCCTTTACATGTCCTTGCTAGTTGCTGTTTCACGTGCTTATGTCTTATCCCCAACTAGAATCTAGGGTCCTTGAGGGCAAATAATCTATTTTACCTATCTTTGTATTCTCTGTCTTTCATACGTTGCTGCTTTACCCTAATACATACTTGGAATTTACCTCTAATGTGTACCGTACGTAGTGGTTGATAACCTGCCTTTCGCTGGAAGTAAAATCCTATGTTATGTAAGTTATTAAAAGAAGAATTGATACATCTTGTTCAATTTCTTTAAAGTTGGTATGTCTTGCATACAGGAGTTTACCAAAAGACATGCAGCACTAGGGTGTTCATAGTAGCACTCAATGCAAGCCCTGAGCTGGTAGAGTGAGCTGGTATCCATTCATCAATAGTAGAATGGATAATAAACAGAAGTATATTTACAGCAATGAGAATGAACAACCTGCCACTACAAGCAGCTGAAACCTAACTCAAACCAGGTCAGGCAAAAATTTATTCCCCCCCCCCCCACCCCCAGTCTCATGCAGAATCAAACTCCCGAGTCTTTACAAGGCCCATTGTGATCTGGCCTCGGGTACTTCTCTGACCTTAGCCCGGCTGGTCTGCCCTTGCTCAGGCCCCTCTAGTTCCACTGTCTCCTTGCCGTGGCTCGTGCAGTCTGCCTGCTTCTGCCTCAGGCCTTTGTTTTCCAGATCCTCCGCCCAAGAGGTTCTTCTCCCACATAAACACAGGGCTCTTTCCCTCCCCTCCTTTCCAGTGGTGGCCCAAATGTCACCTTCTCAGTGAGGCCTTTCCTGACTGTTTCATTAGACTGTTTCCTGCCACCTTACCTCGTCCACTCCAGCATTCCCTGCCTGCCTCTCCTGCTTCTGTCCTCTCCATAGTCCTTGGCACCTGGTTATAATGGTATATAATTTATTCTGATTATCATCCCTCAGAAGCTTAAGGAGTTTTTGTCTCTCATGTTCACTGCTATATCCCAAATGCCAGGATGAGTGTCTAGCGTTCAGTAAATATTTGTTGAATAAATGAAAGCAGACAAGACTTTTGCCTGAATAGGGCTTATATTATAATGGCTATAAATGCAGATAAATTCCTATCTCTAAGTCTAGAGGAGAATGATTTTCTGTGTAAGAAATAACAATTTTGTAAAACTTTTTATGGAAGTGCAAAATACAAACAGAAATGGGGTACATCATAAGTGTATACCTGGCTAAGTTTTTTGTTTTGTTTTGTTTTGTTTGCGGTACGCGGGTCTCTCACTGTTGTGGCCTCTCCCGTTGCGGAGCACAGGCTCCGGACGCGCAGGCTCAACGGCCATGGCTCATGGGCCCAGCGGCTCCATGGCATGTGGGATCTTCCTGGACCGGGGCACGAACCCATGTCCCCTGCATCGGCAGGCAGACTCTCAACCACTGCGCCACCAGGGAAGCCCTAGCTGGCTAAGTTTTAACCAGCGAAACACCTATGAGCAACCGCTACCCAGATCAGGAAATAGAAATGACCCTATTTCTATAGGGTCATAGAAAGAGAGTGGTGCTCTCTTTCAGTCACAGTCAACTCCCTGACCCCTAGATCACCATTCTGACTTGTAACAACATAGACTGAGTCACCTATTTTTATATTTTAAATGAAGGTAATCATACATTTTTGTTTGCAGCTTTTTTCACTCAACATTATATGTATGAGATTCATCCATGTTGTTGCATGTGGGATTAAAAATTTTTGAAGAATATATTTTTGCAGAGGAGATACATTCTGACTGATGGCTTAAAAGAATTGTTTGGTTGCCATGTTGACAGCAGGCAGTGAGGGGTAACAGGGCCAGGGAAGGAAGTAGGAAGACCAGCTGGGAAAGAGAGATGATGGTGATGTGGATTAGCGATGTGATAGTAAAGGTGAGAGAGAGCGGTTGGGTTTTAGATAGACTTAAAGGTTAAAGTCAATAGGGTGTGCTGATGGAATAGATGGTGGGGTGTGAGAACAAGAGTGGAGTCAAGTATGAGGCCAAAGTTTTTGGCCTAAGCAATAAGGATGGGTTCTCCATTCACAGGGATGGGGCTTGGACAGGAAGGTCAACAGTTCAGTTTTGGATGTTCCCCGTGCCTAGCAGACGTCTACGTGGAGCTGTTAGTAGGCAGAGGGATGTAACTCAAGTCTGGAGCTAGTGCAATCTGGTGGAGAAAGTCGGCTTGGTGTGTGTTTAAAAGAGGACGGGAGGAGAGAAAATGAAGACAAATACGAGAACAGACTGTTTTCCAGACATTATGCTGTAAACGGCAAAAGAGATGGCCAGTAGCTGGAAAGGGAAGTGGGGTCATGAGAGCTGTCTCTTGATTTTTCTTTTTCTTTTTTAAGTTGGGAGAAACAATGTCTGTTTATATGCTAAAGAGAAGAAGCTCCTAAGAAAGGAAAACACAGAGATTCTGTAGAGAAGGAACTGCTCTCTTCACAGTCATCCCCCAACACCTAGAACAGAGGCTCTCAAGAAATACCTGTGTAGTAAAATGACTCTGGATGAATGAAGTTACCAAACACATCCCTATCAAGAGTTGTTTTACAGCTTCATGTGAAAATAAAATACCAGAATACTTTCTTAGGATGGCAACTAGAACAAATGTAACCTCACCCGGTGATGACAAAGCTTTTTTTTTTTTTTTTTTTTGTTGTACGTGGGCCTCACTATTGTGGCCTCTCCCGTTGCGGAGCACAGGCTCCGGACGCGCAGGCTCAGCGGCCATGGCTCACGGGCCCAGCCGCTCCGTGGCACGTGGGATCTTCCCGGACCGGGGCACGAACCCGTGTCCCCTACATCGGCAGGCAAACTCTCAACCACTGCACCACCAGGGAAGCCCCGACAAAGCTTTTTAGACAGGTCCATGCAGGCAATGAATGGATAGAATCTGCTTCCTGAAACCTGACTGGGATTTAAATAGTAAGTGTCCCTGGGTCAGCTGAGAGCACAGGTATCAGTGAGTAATGATGCCACAATTCCAGCTTCTTTAAAGGGCATCACTATACACTGGTTTCCTGAAGATTACAGATGCACCAGGGCTTTGGTTACCATGGGCCAGCATGGCAGAGTGTTTAAAAACACACAGCATAGAGCTAGACTACTTGGGTACAAATCCTGCCTACTAATAAGCAAATGGCCTCGGACAAGTTATTCAACTTCTCTGCGTCTGTTTCCTTAGCTGTATTAGGAAATCAGTAGTAGTACCTATTTCATAGAATTGTTATGAGAATTATATGAAGTAATATAAGTAGTAATTTATGAGTAAGTAGAATAACGCTTAGCACATGTTAAAAGTCAGTGATAAATAAAAACTTTAGTAATGTCAGACCCCTCTTGGCTTTAGATAAAGTCTAGGATCCATCCATTTCTTTTGGGTTTTTTTGACATTCACAGATGGTTCAAACAATCTTACCTTCCCCTCTCCTCTTATATCTTGTCTTCTCTCTTAATCTCATGGGCAAATGTTCCCTAGATCTGTTGATCTCATTCCATACCTGAACTTTCTTCTCTTTCTCCCTTGAGTACAGAGTGTTCTCCAGTTTCATTAGCCAAATCATCTCCTTTCTTAAACAAAAGCATTCTTAAAATCTCACCTTCTCCACTAAAAAGGAGGTATGTTAACCCGGAGCACTCTGCTTTCTAAACATACAACTTATAAGGTTTACCTCTCTGGCAGCAATGGTTATTCCTTTGTTCATGCTTTTATTAATGCTCTTCCCTTTCCTTTACAAATCATTCTTGTCTGTCAGAGCATAATTCCTTGAGGACAAGACTATATCTAGTATAATAAAGGAATTGAGCCATGTGGTTTCTTGTTCAAGGTCTCCTGATAAAACTGCCATATGCCATAAGCAGAAGGGGGCTGCTTCATCCACCTGGGCCTCAGTTCTCTATTCTGTAAAATGAGTGGTGAGGGGCAAAAAATGATGATGATGGTGGTGATGGTGACAGCAACTAGCGTACATTGAACACTTTGTGCCAGGCTCCATCTAAGCGGTCTAAGTATATGAACTCATTTAAGTCTTGCAACAGCACTGTAGGGCGTGTCCTATTACTAGTCTCATGTTAAATACAAGAGAACACTGAGGCACAGAAAGGTTAAGGAAGTTGTCTCAGGTTACACAGCTAGCTAGTCTGTGGTAAAACTGAGAATCAAACTCAGTGATCTTGAAAGTTCTGTGTTCTAAGGTCTTGTACCTTTCAGCCATGCTTTGGGTAGACTGGCTGACTGGATGAACAAAGCCTCGAAAATTTAGGGGATAGTACTGGAAAATATGACAGTTACTAACATAGCATCTTGGCTTAATTTAGAAGGAAAAAACGACTCTACTAGCTTTTACCTTTAGGAAGAAAGGATTGAGAAAATCATTAAGGTGATAGATATTAGACTGAGGAAGGATGGAAAAGGAACTATAACTTAAGAGATATTTATCCCTGGAAATGAATCTACCAGTAGCCTGGATAAACCATGGGGAAAACACCATGGACAGTGAAACAAGATTGTCTATGAGTTGATCATGGGTGAAAGGGAGAGATAGGAAGGTATGTGGGCATGTACTACAGTATTCTTTCTACCTTGGTATATGTTTGAAGACTTTCCATAATAAAAAGTTTCCAAAATTTAAATTAAGTTAAAAAACACTGTGGACATAGTGTTCCACTAAATGCCTCCTAGAAGGCTCTGAGTATCAGCGGTGCTATATGTCTTACTCCAGTATCTATTTCTTAACCGTTGGCTAGAGTGCCACGTTCCAGCCTCCAAGGAGGCTGCCTGCCCTCTTGGCAGCAAGGGTGAGTGCCATGATGCAGCTGCTGTTGGCATGCTGAGAGTTGGAAGGGGAGAAATTATAAGACAAAATAAGAGTAAGTCACAAAGAAAATGGGAGTCAAAATTCAAGGACCCTACACCCACTAACCCTGATCACTGAGTCCCTAGCTTGGCAGCCAATGGCACCAGAGGTGGGGGGGGTGAAGGCTGAGACAGGTGCATGAGTCCCCCTGCAAAAAGCAGCTTTCTCTCTTAGACACAAAGTCTTTCAATTTTTTTCATTTGCATAATACAATGGGTCTTTAAAGGGAAGAATGAGTATGTTAACCACAATGGAGCAGGAAGAAAAGAATCAATTAACCTTATGGTTAATAGCCAAATTTAAAAATAATACTTCAAATATTATGTTCATAAAGCATACTTGTTACTTTTGTGATTAATCCTGTTCGCAGAAATGCTGCTTTGATAATATTCTTGAATGTAAGTTCCTTCATATAATCTAGCTTTAATACTTCTTTTTCAAATGAACGTTTGCCCTTACACGGGTGAACATGAGTATACCATGTCAGAATCTTTTTTCATCTCAGGGAGAAAATAAATTTCCTTATCTGTATCATGACAACAAACAAAGTTTACAATTAATCAGCTGTTTTCATAAAAATTATTTCTTGTTCATCAGTTAACCTGTTAAAAATGGGCTGGCCAGAGCTTCCGTGGTGGCGCAGGGGTTGAGAGTCCGCCTGCCGATGCAGGGGACGCGGGTTCGTGCCCTGGTCGGGGAAGATCCCACATGCCGCGGAGCGGCTGGGCCCGTGAGCCATGGCCGCTGAGCCTGCGTGTTCCGGAGCCTGTGCTCCGCAACGGGAGAGGCCACAGCAATGAGAGAGAGGCCCACATACCGAAAAAAAAAAAAAAAAAAAGGGCTGGCCAGGTTTATCTTGGGTTCCTTACATTCTATTATCTTTGTTTCGAATAATTCAAAGTGGTTTATAGGCACTATTCTTCCCTTTCTTGCAGAAGGGCTGTAAAAATTCATGAGGTTCAATCTGTAAAATCTTCTTAGAGCTTAGGAAAAAACACACTCCAAGAGTACAAGGCACATCACACTTTTTCGTAAAGTCTTAGAAAGATGAAGTCACTTTCCCAGAGCAACAGAAGGTTCGTGGCATCCTTGTGAACCTCACTCTTGGGTGTTTGGAAGCAAGGAAATGGAGGTTTAAGAACAGACTACTACATTTTTCCTGGCACAGAGGCTCCACTAACCGCCATGAAATCTATTAAGGGGAGCCAACTTTGCAAACGTGCTAACAATTTGGAGACTTCATCTACTTAGCCATACCAGACTAAAGTATGAATAGTTTATTAATATGAACATCACCTATATTTGGCATCTTTTAAAACCTCCTGCCTTTTTCTGCAACTCGTGTCTCAGATAAGTAGAGATAAAATAGTGTCCTATAAAAGCAAAATACTGAAGCATTGAAATTTAGAAACCAGCCTTAACCCCAACAGTAACAGAACCTATTAAAAGAACATGAAACCAAGTACAAAACACCCATCTATCACATTCAATTTACATGCAAAGAAGGTAGCTATATCAAGCATACTTCTAGGAAACGAGTTATAGTAAGAAGAGGTAATATCCAGCTCTGGCCGTCTATGCCTTTAAATTCTACGTCTATAAATAAAAGACACGTTCCCTTGAACAATAGCCTGAACAGGGAACACCGTCACTTTATCTCCTCAGATAACTATCCATTCTATTTTGGCTTCAGCTGCTATCTGCTTGCATTACATCAGCGTCTCGATGGGGGTGGGGTAGGGGGCAAATCTGAGTCAGAAGCATCAGGGGACAAGAGGTTAGGAAAAGGTGATACAAGTAATGGCACAGTTAAGGCAGCACTCAAGCTTCTTACTTCTTCTAAGAAGTTACTTGCCAATAAATGTCCGGCTAGCTGGTAAAAGCCAGAGGATTGGGCTCTTCCACCTACGTAAGTCCTAAGCAATAGTCTCCTTTCAATTGGGAGAAATTATATTGCAAAGGAAGAGACTATTTCCTGTTTTCTGCCAATCCCCACTATCCAGAACAGTCATACCTGCACATGACAAGCACCCATTAAATATTCCGAATGGCACTGAATCTGGTCCCCTTGTTCCTCATACCCTAGACTTGATTTTTAAATTAAGGGGTTGGTCCAAAGAAACAAACAAAAGCCCAGAATACTTTACCACTGATACAGATAAATTAGGCAGAAGAGAGCTGAAGTCACTCAAAACTTCTGTGTTCAGTGTGACTTGGGCTCCTAGTTTAAGGATACTGCATATTTTGGTAGCAAACTAAGAGGCTAGGTTAGAAAGCAGGTATTTTCTTTGCTCCCTTTTCTTTCTGATTTATGACATTTCAGTTTTCATTTCTTTTGTTTCCTTATTTGCTCCCCTTTTCTCTTTCTTTTTTCCTCAGTGTTTCCACCTGCTCAAGCTTCCTGATGCTCCCGTCTTTCTTTAAAAAAGAAAAAAAGTTCTCCTGACTTCCTCTTTTCAGAACTCCAGCTGACTGTACGTGAAGACGGAGAAGCAAGCCGGCTGTCACTTGCTTCTGTAATCTGTTCCATGTATTCTTGGAAAAGTGGCTTCACTAAAGCCAGAAAATCTTCTGTACTAGCCAACTGGAGTGGGGGAGCAGTGGGAATAGGAAAGAAGAGCATTTTAGGAAATGAACCTGGAAGAAACAGTGTGTTCAATGTGGGATCCTGTTTCATACTGGTTTTGAAAATACAAAGGGCTGTTGCAGTGATTTTTTTAAAAAAAACATTTAAAAAGTTTATAAAAATTCGTGATCTTTAACCTTAAGCTGTCCAGACATCTGCTATTTTCCCAGTAAGCCTCCCCCATTCGTTCTTTACAGCACGGGTTTCACCCCTTCTCTTCTCTCGTCCGACATCATCACCTTCCTCCTTGCTGTCAGCAGGTGGTTAGCCTCCTACTTAATAGAGAAAATAGGAACCATCAGCTGAGGATCTCCTCTACCTGCTGTATCCAAAAGACTTATCTACATTTGAACCCATCTGTGCTTCCCTCCTGCCACAGAGGGCAAGTTGCCCTCCTCCTACCCAAAGCGAACCCTTCCCCGGTGCTCCACGTTCATCTTGTCCCCACTCTTCAAGGACATGGCTTCATCAGTCAGAAGCTCCTCTAATTGCTCATCTTTCATATAATCAGTTCACCATTTACAGAAAATTCTCCTCAAGTCTATATGGCCCATTGACATCTCACCCACTGAACTCCCCTCCCACACTATCTTTCTACTTTGTTTCTCAGCCCGGCTGAGACCATGGCTGACACTGGCTATCTGCTTCATTCCTCACCCACTGCCATCTGCCTCTATCTCTGCCCCTCCACTGCCACTGATTTCTCCAAGGTTACTCATAATCACTCTTTTGCTGAACTCAGAAGATGACGTGAAGTGCTAAACTTACAGGACCTCTTCGTTGCACTTAAAACAGGTGACTCTTTGAGTTTTTATTTCTTGGCTTCTGTAACACTTGTTAGTTTTTCCTTCTGTTTTTTTGCCTATTTCTGAAATGGTATTTTCCAGGGCCTCATTTCTGTTCCTTTATTCTTAGTCTCAACACACTTCCCTGCATGAGCTTATCCATATCCAAGGTGCCTACTGCCCTACTCTTCCACCCAAAGTACATAAGTATGTTGATACATGTGTGTGTACACACACACACACACACACACACACACACACACACCCCAGTCTCGAACCCAGCTTTCTATCTAGAGCTCCTAACCCATATGTTCAAACCCTATTATACATTTTCTTTCAGATATTCAACAGGGATCTTAACTCAGTGTGTTCTAAACCTTGCTCTCATCTTTTCCCTAAGTCTACCCCAAACCTAATGCTCTCCTAATAAATATTTTCTGTATTGGTGAAGGGTACTAACACAGCTGCCCAACACAGAAACCTGAATTATCTTCGACTTCTCTTTCCCTCTCACTTCCTCTATGCAGTAAATGACAGAGTCCTACTGACTTTGATGTCTTTAATGTCTCCCCAAGTCCATCCATTCCTCTTTAGGTCCACTGTCACTCTCTTAGTGCAGGCCGCCAGGGCCTCCTGCTGTGAGTGTTACCAGAGCTGCCCCTATACTACATTCTCCCTATCACTGGTGATGTCTAAAACCCACGCTCTTCCTTGCTTAAAACTCCTCAATGTCTTTGGAGAAAAGCACAAACTCCTTATCATAGCATATAAGGTATGATCTGGCCTTGCTCATCCCTCCAGTTTCTTTTATTACTGTTCTCTAAGCTCTTTACTCCATTTAAATGATTGCTGTTATCCAAACACGCCAGGCTCTCTTTTTAGCTCCGAGCCTTGTCTTATTTTCAATTACTTTTGCCTAAATTAGGACATCTTTCTCTCTTTTACTACTCCCTTCATCTTGCCTATAGGATGCACTTCAGGACTCTTTTAGAAAGATTTCCCCAACTAACTCCTCAAACCTGGGCCATGTCCCTGTCCGTGTGTTCCCTTAACAGTCTGCATACCTCTCTCACAGTATATATCATAGTGGAATCGAATTCTCTGTCACCATCATAAAACTATGGGCAGCTCAAAGCCAGCGACAATAGATTTCCTCTCCATTTCCCTAGCAATCAGAGCAATGCCTGGCTCATGATAGGTGATCAATGCATGTTTAGTGAATGGCTAAGTAATTTAAATTTCTTCATATTATGTTAATCCTGGATTTCTGCATTTGTTTGTTTGCTCCTAATAAGACTTTACCACCTCTTTTCCACAATATCACTGACATGTGATACATGTCAGACTAGTTGGAGACCCCAGCTACATCTATTTCTTGAAGAAAGAGATGGGTTGTTCTTGCCTTGCCAAATGAACCATTTCACAAATACGTCTTCCAAAGGAAGCTCAATGTGGTCCTGCCACAATAGAGATGAAACTGTTTGGGAAATATTTTTACCAGAGACCTACCTTTCTTTCACTGAGAGAAGGACAGAAGCTAACCTTAGCTACTCCAAATTCCCCTTAATCAACTGTCTTAGTCTCTTCAGGCTGCTTAGACTAGGTAGCTTATAAACAACACAAGTTTGTTTCTCTTGGTTCTGGAGGCGCTGAGGAGACCAAGATGAAGGTGCTGGCAGATTCAGTGTGTGGTAAGGCCTGCTTTCTGGCTCACAGACTGCCCTCTTTTTGCTGTAACATCAAATGGCAGAAGGGTCCAAGGAGCTCCCTGGGGCCTCTTTTATAAGGGCCCTTATCTCATCTATGAGGTCTTTTACCCTCATGACCTAATCACCTCCCAAAGGCCCAGCCTCCAAATACTCTCACACTGGAGATTAGTTTCAACATGAGAATTTGGGGGGGATGCAATCAGTCTATAGCTTCAACCTGCCTTGCTTAGGAGCCAGTATTTCTCCACAACTATGTGGTACAGTCTGACGGAGCTGCAGGGGAGCCTGTGCTTGGGGGCAGGGGTATGGGGTACAGGGCCAGCAACAGGGCAGCAGGACTAGGTAAGCAGTGTAAGGGGAGGAAAGCCTGAGAGACGACAGCTGAAGAGGTGGGTAGGAGAGGGGATGGGGAGGTAAATGCCATTTATTTAGTTTCTGTTCACCTCTGTTAAAGAGAAAAGCCTCTTTCTTCTTTGGTTTCCATAAAGACGGATTTTTCTTTAAGCACCCTGGCCTTCTGCCCACCCCCTACTCCTCCCCAAGGAGGTAGGGTGAGTTACCTGGTTGGTGGAAGATAGCCAAGGATCCATGTTTCTAGATGGGGGAAATTGAACCACCCAAGATCCTGAGGCCTGGGGAAAGTCTCTTTCTCCTTCTCTCTCTACTTGGACTAGGGGAGACAAGTAACCTGGGTAAGAGTGCATGCTGTGCTGGCTTAAACTTTCCCCACAGTCTAGACGTGGGTTATTGGGACCCTGGAAGTCCATTTTAGCTGTCACACTAAGCTGCCTCCTCCAACCTAGGCTCTATCAGTCGAAAGGGTGAGCGCCATCTTGTTTCTCTGTTTGCTGGCTCTTTGGTCTTATTTCTCCATTGGCTCAGGATGCAGGTGAGGAAAAGCAGTGCCCTGTATTAGGACGTTAGGACCCCACCGATTTCTACTTCCCAATGCAACTCCATGTACAGTAAAAAAGAGAGGCATCTTAAACACACCGAAAAATAGAAACAAACCAGCAAAAACAAAGTCATGCAGATATGAAATGATCTGGAAATTTAAAACATAACAAAGTAGGGCTTCCCTGGTGGTGCAGTGGTTGGGAGTCCGCCTGCCGATGCAGGGGACACGGGTTCATGCCCCGGTCCGGGAAGATCCCACATGCCGCGGAGCGGCTGGGCCCGTGAGCCATGGCCGCTGAGCCTGCGCGTCCGGAGCCTGTGCTCCTCAGCGGGAGAGGCCACAACAGTGAGAGGCCCGCGTACTGCAAAAAAAAAAAAAAAAAAACAAACAAAAAAAACTTATGTGCCCTATAATGCTCTATGAAACAACTTATTGGTATGATTTTATCAGTTTCATAATTCAGTTAAATCTATGAGATCAGAAAAGTTCTAATCAGAATCTTGGAAAAATGGCAATTAATATTTGCTTAGTGCTTTACATGGTTTTTGAAGTTGTCTCACATACGTTATTTCACTTGAGCCTCACAACCCACTAAATCTGATTGGGAAGCTATTGTTTCTATTCTCATCTTCCGAGGCTCAGAGTTTAGTGATTATCTAAGGTCACACCACTACGAACTGACAAAGACTTGTACTCAGGGTCTCCTGACTTAGAATCTGATGTTCCCACTCCAATATAAAGGTCATCATCAAGAGAAATAATTTTAAAGTTTACCTGTCTGGTTGTTTTATTTTTTAAAGAACTTAAATTTAACAATTTCTCTATGGACAAGTGTTTTCTGGAGTAGAGGATGAAGTTCCAAAAATACAGACTGTGCCACTCTAGAAACAGCGTTTAAAGTAACGGTTCAGCTAAGCATCTTATTACTAGGTTAAATCTATCAAGCTGGATAAAAAATGTAATAGCTTAGAAACCTGCAGCACCTGATCACCGCCAAGGTTACACAATGGCTCAGGCTTTTGTGCACAAATTCTTCAAGCTTGTTATGCACCCCACAGTTTTGAAGAATTTGATATCGCTTAGTAGTCACACTGGAACCTACTTAACTTCCCATTTACATAGTTTTATTTATTTCAAATATCTATTCAACTTCTTCAGAATGCAATGCAACAAGATCATATTTTTTCTAGGTAATTTCAAAGGAAAACAATGAAAAGTGATCTTGCACATTTCCTCAGCACACTGAATATTAATTTCATTGTAATGATTTTCATTTTGTGAAACAATAAAGTACTTCAACTGTCTGCATATATAATCAGAAAGAAAATGGAATACTTTTCTACTTTTAAAGCTGGTAAGAGAATATAAATCTATATATTTGTTTTTATATAACTAGATGTTTAAATGTATATCATTAGATGTTTATAATTAGATATAAAAACAAATGTTTTATACTTATATAATATTGATTGAATGGAAATAATACCATAGGATACTAGTAGGAAATACAAAAAGAAAGTAAATCTAAAAATATTAAGTAATAGCTATATGCTGGCTTTTTTGGCATGTGCTTTGATGAAATGAACATTTAATAAATGTATAACCTAAGTATAATATACCTTTTTAAGAACATTTAGAATTTAATCAATTCATGTTAAGGTTGTTGTTTGAAGACAGAAAGCTAATCTGTTTTGCTGCTCTTTTAACTGCAAAATTTATATTTTGTCATTGTTTTATCATTATTATGTAAAAACATAAATACATAATTTTTAGTATGCACTTCAAATTGTCATGTTCATAGCCAGAATTCAAAGACAATTATCAGTAGGATCTCATGCTCACACTGCATATAAACATCTTTCTAATCTCAGGAAACAAATAATTCTTTAAGAAATAGAAAAATACTAGTTAAGAAAAGCCTTAGTTTCTTTGTAAATTGAATTTGATGTGTGGAATGGTCCACACACTTGAAAATACTATGGTTGGTGAATACACAATCGTACGTTTTCACATACAGATGCAAGTGAAAGAGAAATGCATCATACCAAGTTGAGTACAGAAATTATGAAGGTAGGCTAATTAAATTCCACTCAGAGGGCATTTGGGTGATAGTGTTACCAAGGTGTGCTGTACCTAACCCAGAACTTCACTAGAAAAACAGTGTTTGGAAAACTGAAGAGGTGAGCAGAAAGCTGTGTCACTTGACTTTGGCTCTCATTTGCAAAAAGGTTATATTTCAAAATAGAAGATGGGGCTGGAAAAGTAAACACAGCTGTGTTTTCTCCACCCCAGTGTGAGAATGAAGGGGCTCTTAGGAGTGGCAGGAGGCTACGTCACTGCTTGGTGCACACTCAGAGCCCCAAACAGAATGCTATTATTTCATTTTATGGCTAACTCAGGATAATATTTTTTATTGTGGTAAAATATACACAACATAAAATTTATCATCCTAACCATTTTTAAGTGTATAAATTCAGTGGCACTAAATACATTCACAACGTTGCACAATTAACACCATTATCCATCTCTAGAACTTTTTTATCAGCCCAAACAGAAACTTCATTCTGCTCTTGATAATAAGAAACAAGCATTTAGGAGTCAAATACGAAAAATACAGGCAGGTACTAATCTTTTAATAATTCACCATTATATTACTAAGAACTCTGACTATATTTTCTCAGGCCAATGAGTCCACAACAGAGGTGAAATCCTATATATCTTCAAGAAACAGATGTAGGAAAATTATTATTATAGTATTCATATTATAATTAGAATAACAATAAATAAGATAAAACATATTAAAATTATCTTGAATGTCAGTACTTGAAAAAAGGCAAATTAAGTTGTACGAGCTGAACGTTGGTAGAGAATCTGAAAGGTACTTCAGAGCACTGTGAAGATTGCTGGTGTAGGTTTGTTGTGGGGTATTTTAATTAGAAGTATTTCTAGGAAATCTGGAGAGCTGTGTTCATTAAGGTTTTTTTGTTTTACTCCCATAAATAGTAAGGTAACATGGTAGAATTTTCCCGAAGTTAAGTGGCAAAATCTGATAGAAGGGGTATAAGAAAGATGTATGTGCATGAAAGAAAGCAATTCATTGGAAGTAAGAATGACTCGTTATCAGCAGTGAAAGTGAGAGTACAGTCCATCTGCTAAGTGACAGAAATGGAAGATGGGATGTGATAGGAAGAGCGTCACACAGCTCCTTTTTGGCCACCAGGAGACTTTACCATGGATCAACTTGGTTTTCACGATTGCCAACCCAGGGAGCAGAGAGGCCTCATGGAGGGTGGGAGGAAGAAGTAGCACCATGTAAATCTAGGACCCAGCTATTTGCATGGTGGTTCTTGGTAATCTGAGCACTAGTTTCCAAAGATCTAGTATTTCACCAAAGTTTCTAGGTAGTCAATTTTCAGAACACAGTACAGATTTTCCTTTAGCCTTCTAGAAATAATTCCTATGGCTTCAACTGCCAAAGTGGCCTAAAAATGAACACCTGTAATTTCCAAAAGTGTTCTTAAATGTACAGATTCTACACTCAGAATCCAACAGAGCTCTGTTTTCCCCTCCTAGGCCTTTTTTGCAGGTGAGTTGATGATGGGAATTCTCTGAAGAAAGTAGATAATTTATGGCTACCCATGAGGATGGAAATAAGGGTCTAGATTATGAACTCTGATATATACTAATAAGTAAACTATATTAGTTACTAGTGACTAATTATATTAACTTCATTTTGGTTCAGTCCTAATGTTCTAATAGTGTACTTATGTCTACTACCACAGATAGTTCACATTTCATGAGCACTTATTTGCCAGTCACTATTCTAAGTTTTTTACCTGTGTTATCTCATTTAATTTTTCCATTTAAGAGATGGGAAATACTGAAACGCAGAGAATTTAGTCTAACTCCAGAATTAGACTTTTAGCTGTTTTTCTATTCTGCCTCACAAGTACAACACAGTCTAAGGAAACATCACTTTGTGCCTTTTAAAATGTGGTGTAATTGCTTCTAAAGACCAAAAAAGTATCTTCTCCTTCAGAAAGGGTTGTAGGATACTGTTCTAATAATCATACTTTCTTTTTCTTTCAAAACAGAAACAAAAGCACATGGGATGGTAAGATACCAATTAAAAAAAAGAAAGGAAAAAACATTGGGTGTTGTATTATGTCTCATTTTTATATCTAGCTGGATACGCTAATTCTATGTGGATCTTAGAAACCCTGAAATTATAGACTGTTCAGACTATTTTAATCCCTAAAAGCACCGTTGTGAAGCCTCAGTAATATATTTTTAAAATAACATTTTTACCTTAACCAAATATATTCCAGTTAAATTTAAGAACCTAAAGTAATCACATACTGTCCTTTGTTCAATGAAGATGACTCTTCCTGAAACACACCCTCTGTGGTCAGTTTTCCAGTGACAGGGACTGACTGCATTCAATTGCCCACATTTCCCAGCTCATGGCACTTGGTGAGCAACGGCAAAAAGGTGCCAGGTGGCTGGAACCTGGGTTGCAATTTGTTCTCAGGAAACAGAGAAGATACGTTGCCTTTAACGGGCCCAAACACATGATCTGGGTCTACTTAACATTATTCTTGAACCAACTATGCTAAGAGATTATATCACAGGCAAGAGAAGAGAATGAGAACATTTCCGGGACTCAATATAGTTGCAGACTTCTGGGTGGACCCTTAAATGCAGAAAAAAAGGGAAGTACATCATCACTATTTATGCCCAAAGTAGCACAAATAAAAGTGGTGCTTTCATGCTCAAAGTGCACAGTTGATTTTAAAAAGGCCCACGAGTGCATTTTTACTTCCTATTTATTCAATTGCTTTGAACTAAAACCTAAACAAAAATTGATTAAAGTGTTGTAGTTCAAAATAGAAATTTCATGGTGATTGCTTGAAAAGATCTGGATCATCAACTAGAAAAAGTAAAGCAAATCACAAGTTTTAAAAACAATTTCAAATTACTGAGTAGCTAATCACTGAGAAGAAAACAAAGAATATTTTCACTTGCACAAAAATGTACCCAATTTATCCTACTCCTTCAGTTATCTTTTCCGCAACCCAAAAAAGTTAATCTGTTTTTGAAAAGAGACCGGGACAGACAATATACATAAAGTGTATGCTTTTTGTTGCATGAGGTTTGTACTGTCTCTTAGTATGATTTACATGAGCTTAGGGAAAATCAATTAATGTCATACATCACATCAATAAAATAAAAAATAAAAACCAATATCATCTCAATAGGCTCAGGAAAAAAATGTGAAAAAAATCTAATACCCCTTCATGATAAAAACACTCAACAAATTAGGAACTGAAGGGAACTTCCTCAACCTGATAAAGGACATTTACGGAAAAGTCAAGCTAATATCATACTTTACGGTGAAAAACTAGATGCTTTCCCCCTAGGATTTTGAACAAGACAAGGATGTCCACTCTTACCACTTCTATTCAAAATATTACTAAAGGTTCTAGTCAGGGCAGTTAGGCTATCAATAAACAACAACAACAAATAATAGATAGCATCCAGATTAGAAAAGAAGTAAAATTATCTCTCTGCACACATAACATGACCTTATTTATAAGAAAATCTAGGAAACCCACCCACCGAAATACTATTAGAACTAATAAGTTTAGCAAGGTTGCAAAATGCAAGATGAATATACAAAAATCAGTTGTAGTCATCTGTAGAATCAATGCTATCCCTATTAGAATCACAGCTGATTTCCTTGTTGAAGTTGACAAGCTGATCCTAAAATTCATATGGAAATACCAGGTATCCAGAATTGCCAGAACAATCCTGAAAAAGAAGAACAATGTGGGAGGACCCATACTTTCTGATCTCAAAACTCACTACAAAGCAACAGTAATCAAGACAATGTGGTACTTGCATAAGGATACACATATATATTAATGGAACAAAAAGTCCAGAAATAAACCTGTGTGTCATTGGTCAACTGATTTTTGACAACGGTGCCAACATCATTCAATGGGGAAAGAACAGTCTTTTCAACAAATGATGCTGGGATGCACAGTCACATATAAAGGCAAATTGGAGCCTTACAACACACCACATACAAAAATGAACTCAAAATGAATCAAAGTCCTATAAGAGCTAAACTATAAAACTCTTAGAAGAAAAAATAGGGGCAAATCTGCATGGCCTCAAATTTGGCAATGGATTCTTAAATATGACACCAAAGCACAAGCAACAAAAGAAAAAATAGATAAATTAGACCTCATCAAAACTGTAAACTTCTATGCTTCAAAGGACACTATCAAGAAAGTGAAAAGGCAACCTGTAGAAGGGGAGAAAATATTTGCAAGTCATATATCTGATAAGGGATATGCATCTAGAATATATAAAAAACTCTTATAACTGAATAATTTAAAAAGATAACCTATTTGAAGAACAGAAAAAGGATCTGAATAGACATTTCTTCAAAGCAGATAAATGGCCAATAAGCACGTGAAAAGATGCTTGACATTATTAGCTGTGAAGGAAATGCCAAAAAACCCCCCACACAACCCTCAGGATACCTACAGTGAAGCACTTCACACCCATTAGGATGGCTATAATCAAAAAGTCAGATAATAACAACTGCTGGCTAGGATGTGGAGAAACTGGAACTATCACACATGCTGGTTGGAATATAAAATGGTGCAGATACTTTGGAAAACTGCTTGGCAGTTTCTCAAACGTTTAAACAGAGAATTATCATAGTCCCGGCAATTCCACTCCTAGATATACACTCAAGAAAATTAAAAACAGGTATTCAAAAAAATACTTGTATATTTTTATAATAGCATTATTCATAATAGCCAAAAGGTGGAAACAATCCAACTGATGAATAGATAAACAAAATGTGGTATATCCACATAATGGAATATTATTCAACAATTAAAGGAGTAAAAAGAAATGAAATACTGGTACATGTTTCAAATGGATTACCCTTGAAAACACTATGCTAAGTGAAAGAAGTGTTACAAAAGACCACATATAATTCTACTTATATGAAATATTCAGAAGAGGCAAATCTATTGAGACAGAAAGTAGATTAATGGTGAAAATTTCACCTTTACTTCCAATAGATCAAAGCTACATCTTCAAGTAAAAGGAATACATATTGGTCATAGTGAGTGTTTTTTATTTTCTTGAACCCTCAATCAGACTCATATAGGAAACATTTTCATTCTTTTGCCAACATATTTTTGAAAATCATAAATCTATATTCATTTTTAAATTTCATCTAAGCAGTATATAATATTTAGATAAACTTGAAAAAGGAATATTGGAGATTCTACTATATCTAATGCACTTAAAAAACACTAACATCTTTATAAGTTCTTCCTCTACACTAATTACCATGGCCCAATTCCTTCTCTTCATTTTACTGTTAGCTTCATTGTAGTAATAATCATCCTTAGATACATGAACTTACTGAACTTATGGAAGAAAAAAATTAAGCTCTTCTATTAAGAGATACCCTTCTATAAAAATTTACCTTTCAAGTTTAGTAATTATAAAAATTTGTAGTATATTTATATTGTTTTGATTGATTACATATTACCAATAATTAAAATAATAATTCAGAAGAAATTTTCTAACACTTGGCCTATGGTCATAGTAGATATATATATACACACACACATATATACACACACATATATATATATTTAATTTATACCAATATTTTTTGTTGCTAAGAAATATGGTATAGTAATCAATAAAAGACCTTCAAGATAAAGGATTAAACTCAGTGGATAGAAATCTGAGTTCAAGTAGAAAAAGGAATGATGTAAAATTTCTGATTGTTAAAGAGCCTGTGCATGTAGTTTTTAGATGGATGATGTCATGTGTCAAATTGCTATGGGACTTCAATTTCATTGGACATACATGAAGGAATGATAAAATAGTTTTATGTTTAAATGTCAATATTTACAATATGTGGGAAATCCCATCCTTTGCAACTGTTAAACTTATGATAGAAAATTTTTATGACATCTTAGTATAAGGAGGTACATTGTTATTAGACTTCTTTTAAGAATAACTGGTCTAGAGTATATATACAAAATTGTTTTCACATTTGAGAGATTTTGCCCAATTGCTCTCTAGAGTAGTTGTCTAGGCTTATACTGGCTGTGAGCATTTTCTTTTTCATACACCACCACCAAAACTTGGTGATTTTCAGGTTTTTTAATCTTTCCCAATCTGAATGAGAAAAGGTATCATTTTAATTTGCCTTTGCTCCCCAGTTCTAACACTCTTTGCTTCAATTTAATGCTTTAAGTCTCATCTTAAATACTATTTCCTCAGAGAGACCTGCTCTGTCCACCTCATCTTAAAGTAGATCCTCCCAAGTACCTCTAGCTGTTCTCTATCTCATCGCACGGGTTATTTCCTTCACTATACTTCCAATGACCTGATGTAATTTTATATATTTGCATATTTTATTTATTTATTTATTTATTTATTGAGGTACACGGGCCTCTCACTGTTGTGGCCTCTCCGTTGCGGAGCACAGCCTCCGGACGCGCAGGCTCAGCGGCCATGGCTCACGGGCCCAGCCGCTCTGCGGCATGTGGGATCTTCCCGGACCGGGGCACGAACCCGCGTCCCCTGCATCGGCAGGCAGACTCTCAACCACTGCGCGACCAGGGAAGCCCTATTTGCCTATTTTATTTTAGATTAGTTTTTATCTCCTATTAAAATGCAAACCCTGTGAGTCAGAGCCCCTGTGCAGTCAATTGTATATGTAGTACGTAGCAGAATACCTGGCACACAGTAGACACTCAATAAATACTGCTGAATGAATGAGCGTTTCTGGGCTGAGTAATGGACTGGTGTTATCTTCCACCCTTCCTTCAGAAGACCTCCCACAATCCACTGGGACCATAATCCCTGCCTCCTGGTCTTCCCCTTGGCTACACTCCTTAATTTTATTCTGGATGAACTTCTATGTGCATACCGCCACAAATGCTTTTGCAGTGAACTGTGTTGAACTGTAGAAAAGACAATATAAACATACTGGATAAGGGCTCCCCAGCTATGTGATCTTGGAAAAGTTGCTGTATGTTTCTGCACCTTGGTTACTTAATCTTCATATGTCTCAGTTTCCTCATCTGTAAAATGGAAATAAGTGAGCCTACTTAGTGAGATGCTGTGAGAAATGAATAACACCAATAAAGCTCCTTAATATGGTTCCTGGAACACAGTAAGTAAGGACTCAGTAAATGTTAGTTATTATTTCCTTGCCAACTGTAATGAAATTTGAAAATATAAGTTAAGTCTATCTGCCACATTCAGTATTATCCTAAATATCAACATAAGGGAAATACGTTAAGAAATCCAGGTAATATAAAATCTAATCATAACTTGAGTAACAGGTAGACTAATATCACTGTAAGAATCTGGCATACGGAGCTTTTCAAAGAACAAGAGAAATTATTTTATTATCCTTGCAAATTGAGAAAGTAGTATAAATAGGGCTGGCAGATATGACAGACTTGCCAGGGTACATACAGCTTTTTAAAAACCTTTCCTTCAGAAATACAGATAATTGACCTAGTAATTTTAAAAGCAGTCTTTACTTTCTAGTTATCTTTTTCATTAAGTTTGATGACTGGATAATAAAAGAGCCAATAACAATTTTTTTTAACATCTTTATTGGAGTGTAATTGTTTTACAATGGTGTGTTAGTTTCTGCTTTATAACAAAGTGAATCAGCTATACATATACATATGTCCCTTTTTTTAACATCTTTATTGGAGTATAATTGCTTTACAATGGTGTGTTAGTTTCTGCTTTATAACAAAGTGAATCAGTTATACATATGTTCCCATATCTCTTCCCTCTTGCATCTCCCTCCCTCCCATCCTCCCTATCCTGCCCCTCTAAGTGGTCACAAACCACCTAGCTGATCTCCCTGTGCCATGCGGCTGCTTCCCACTAGCTATGCATCCTACGTTTGGTAGTGTATATATGTCCATGACACTCTCTCACTTTGTCCCAGCTTACCCTTCCCCCTCCCCATGTCCTCAAGTCCATTCTCTAGTAGGTCTGCATCTTTATTCCCATCTTGCCCCTACGTTCTTCTGACCATTTTTTTGTCTTTTTTTTTTTTTTTAGATTCCATATATATGTGTTAGCATACGGTATTTGTTTTTCTCTTTCTGACTTACTTAACTCTGTATGACAGTCTCTAGGTCCATCCACCTCATTACAAATAACTCAATTTCGTTCCTTTTTATTGCTGAGTAATATTCCATCGTATATATGTGCCACATCTTCTTTATCCATTCATCTGTCGATGGACACTTAGGTTGCTTCCATGTCCTGGCTATTGTAAATAGAGCTGCAATGAACATTTTGGTACATGACTCTTTTTGAATTCTGGTTTTCTCAGGGTATATGCCCAGTAGTGGGATTGCTGGGTCATATGGTAGTTCTATTTTTAGTTTTTTAAGGCCAATAACAATTTTTATAATGATTTCCTGGCTGCCAAACCCAAGTGGTAGAAACAAGGCAGCATTCCAGTCAAGATTTCACCAATTTCTCCCTTTCCCTTCCTGTAACAATGCTCAGAGAAATAACTTCTAGCAAGCATTTCAGTAATAGTAACCTTTATTCAGCATATCCTTTATGGTCATTTTTGAGACCATCAGAAATGTCACTTGACTTTGCCTTCCTTGATGGAAGTACTATATTTGGTACTGAGTATAATTTTAACTAACCTGTGAACACTTTAGATACTAGACCAACTGCTGATGTAGGAACTAGAGACTTCCTGGAGTGAAACCACACATTCAACCCAATGACCGAATTCACGGGAGTGAATTAACAATTGCCAAAATATATTCTCTTTTTGAAAACAGTAATATGTCACTTTATCTTGAGATGGAAAACTGAAAAACAGACTGACCATAAGGTGTACTTTGATACATTTCGTAGCATAACAGATTCTGTTAAATTCAGTTAAAGTCACTATGGAGGAATAAATAACACAGAGACTTGTCAAGCTGAAAGAGGTGTCAAACAGAAGAGGTGCTTCTGTTGCCTTTGCTCTTGGTGTCAAATCTAAAAAAATCATCACCAAGACCCATGTCCAGGAACGTACCACCTATGTTTTCTTCTAGGAGTTTTATGGTTTCAGGTCTGAGGTTCAAGTCTTTAATCCATTTTGACCTAATTTTTATGTATGGTGTAACATAGTGTTCCAGCTTCATTCTTTTGCATGTGGCTGTCCAGTTTTCCCAACACCATTTCCTGAAAAGACTGTCATCCCATTGTATATTCTTGCCTCCTTTGTCATAAGTTAACTGACCATGTGGGTTGATTTCCGAGCTTTCTATTCTATTCCATTGGTCTACATGTCTGTTTTTATGCCAATACCATACTATCTTGATTACTATAGATTTGTAAAAGTTGGAAATCAGGGAGCGTGACGCCTCCAACTTTATTCTTCTTTCTCAAGAATGCCTTGATTACCCAGGGTCTTTTGTGATTCCATACAGATTTTAGGATTGCTTTTTTCTATTTCTGTGAAAAATGCCATTGGAATTTTGAACAGGATTGCTGTGAATCCATAGATTGCTTTGGACATTTTAACAAAGTTAATTCTTCCAATCCATGTGCACAGAATATCTTTCCATTCATTTGTGTCTTCTTCAATTTCATTCATCAGTGTCTTACAGTTTTCAGTGTATAGGTCTTCTACTTCCTTTGTTAAATTTATTCCTAGGTATTTTATTATTTTGCTGCAAATGGAAAAAATACTACTGTTTAGATGAGCTTTTTAATAAAGTCTCATCTGTTTACATTTTATATTATAAATGTGATACTTTATGCCTATTGTATTTGTAATGAGAGTATCTCTGTCTATAAGTGTTGTAAGGATTGTGATATCTCTGATAACAATTAAAAACTTATATATTTCTAAGGAAAAGAAGATGTCCTTAATAAGCAGATTTGACCGAGAACTCTTACTTCAATGGTGGAAGATTTCTGGGAAAGAGGAGGAAGAGGCTAAAAATATTTTAAAGGTAAGAACAAACACTTGCTCTTTTATCTTCTCTTTGTACTAAGGTAAAATTGATAATATGAGATATTATGGAATATTATGCCATACATATATATTTTACGTATGTGTCATTCAAACCCGCACAACCACCCTATACATGAGTAGTATTATCCCTAATTTAGAGACAAGGAGAGTGAGGCACAGAGACATTAAATAACTGGTCCAAGGTCATAGTTCATACACCACAGAACACCACTCTATACCGCTCTTAAAACTGAACTCTGGATGACTTTTCTACACGTGAGCAATTCTTTAGCTCAAATAAAGGCTGTTCTCACAATACTAACATAGAGAGTTCTAAAGCTTAGCAAGAGAAAATAACTAGTTGCCTAGCAATTTACCAAGGAAATATATAGCCTGGAGGCCTCACTTCTTACTAGTATCATTTCCTAGTAATATGCTAACACGATAGTATGACTACAGCTTACCCAATAAGCAATTGAAATTTATGACATATCTGTATTACAAAAGTACAAATGAGATGGAAAATTCTAGTATGGTATTTACTGGATCTTTTAAAAAAATATTTTCCACTGCCCTAAGTGTTCTGTTTGCAAGATTTTCATAGGGAAAACTACCTGCATCTTAAGAAAAGCTAATAACTGAAATTTCAAATTCATAAAACAAAAGGATTTTTTACTTGCACTATAGAAAAAAAAAATCTTTGCTCTAACTAAAGGGTTCAGTGAAGACTTCTAAGGATAGACACTTCCTCCTATAAAAAAGTATAAGAGTCACAAAAAGCTGGTATCACTGAGAAGGGCACTGGTCGCTTTACTACTTACTACTATACTAAGATGCTTTGTGACTTAAAAAAAGCAAGTCACTTAATTTCTATGAATTCTATTTGATTTTCTTATCTCTAAAATGAAGGGGTTGGATTAGAGGATCTTTTTAGATCAGTCCTGTTAAATAGAAATTAATGAGAGCCATTACATGTAATTTAAAAATTTCCACTTGCCATGGTAAAAAAGGAAAAGGAAACAGGTACAATTAATTTTTAACAATATATTTTACTTAACCCAATATATCTAAAATGTCAGTTCGAAAAACAATATAAAAAAATTAATGAGAAAATTTAGATTCCTTTTTCCAGACCATGTCTGTGAAATCCAGTATGTATTTGACACTTAACAGCACACAGTTCAGATTCAACACAATCCATATTTCATGTGCCCAACAGCCACGTGTGTAGAGGCAGTTGTAGAAGTCCGTTCTCCAATAATTTACATAAAATGTTTCAGGAGTATTTCACTATTAAAAGGCACACCAGCAGAAATCAGGCTTAATGAAATTAGCTATCCACACAGTGTGGTTTAACAGCAGCACTGTAAAGGTCCTCAACTGCAGAAGCCTGGAAATCTACCTATGATGGGCATTCCTTTGTAGTACGCAGAAATTATCTGTGTTTCTCAATGTTTTACAATATAAATCGTAGAAAGATAACAAATTAAGCATTATGTAGTGCAAATTGAAAATCTTTTTAGAAGCATATGGGCTGTAAGTAGCAAATTAAAGGGTCCTTAATACTTGATGTGGATGTGAGTTTTGAGTTTTTCATATTAGTTGGATCACTAGCATCTTACACGACTTTGGGGCAGTAGGGATCAGAAATCTGTGGAGGGTAGATGCCTGAGAAAAATTTTACCTACTTATGATTTAGCCTTGCATTCGTATACTCTAACTTTACTGGGGACTTACAGCCTGAACTAAAATAGGAAAAATATAAAAAGAAAAAAAAAATTCAGACACTCACTTGCTAGGTGGAGTCACACCAAAAGAAAAGCTGTCATTCTGACCTAAGCATCAGTTAATGATAGAGCTGTGGCAAGAGTGAAATCGGGGAAGGAATTACCATCAGAAGTCAGTATTGTAAAATGCCCCTAGCCTCCTCTAAGAAGAGGTATTAACAAGACACATTAAAAGTTATTGATAGAAGCATAGTTAGGCAAACCACTTTAAAAGAATCAGGTCCTAAATGACGAGTGAAATTTAAACCTTGAGCTGCACCTTGACAGGAGAAATGGTAGGACTGTGGCATGGAGCTTACTGAAGGCAAAAATCTGCACGGCGCATAATTTGTGCCCTCTCATCAACCGGTTCCCACACCTTGAGATTCACATGAAGATTCTGCAGGAATCGTATCTGCAGGTGACCACATAATGAATGTGTGGGGAGGCTACGCCAGCCTCTTGTTAAGAGGAAGGAGGACAAGGAACCAGAGTGGTCACCAAAGCAACTTCAGCCACGTGGGTTTTTTTTAAAGATTTAATTTTTAAAAAATTTTTGGCTGCATTGGGTCTTCATTGCTGTGTGAGGGCTTTTCTCTAGTTGTGGCGAGCGGGGGCTACTCTTTGTTGCGGTGCGCGGGCTTCTCACTGCGGTGGTTTCTCTTGTTGCAGAGCATGGGCTCTAGGCACGTGGGCTTCAGTAGTTGTGGCGCACGGGCTCTAGAGCGCAAGCTCAGTAGTTGTGGCACACGGGCTTAGTTGCTCCATGGCATGTGGGATCTTCCCACACCAGGGCTTGAACCCGTGTCCCCTGCACTGGCAGGCTGATTCTTACCCAGTGTGCCAACAGGGAAGTCCCCAGCCACACATTTTTATTCAGTCAAGTGGACGGAGGCTATGAATTTAGGATAAGGATTCGTGTCATTACATGAAAGCGTTTACTCCCTCCCACGGGCAAGCAGGAAAGGATGCTTTTGTCATAAACCAAGAATTAGTATCTCAGTTTATTCTTGTTAGCAAAGCTCTATGTTAAACTTATAAAATATTATGTGTGAGGGAGGGAGAGACGCCCTGCTAATTTTTGAGATTGGAGGTAGGAATGGTTTGGGGGGATTACAGAATTTACATTACTGAGCCTGGAGCATGTTAGCTGTTCAAGTAATGTCAATTCAGTAAATTGTGGAAGTGGGATTGTAACCTAGGTCAGTCTGGCCCCAAAGCTGGAACTTTTTTTCCTAGATGGAAAAGATTTTATCTGAGAATCACGAGGTGGTAAGAAATCCTTACTGCAGAAAATACAGCAACCAAGTTGTAATAAATCTTCCTTCCTTTCTATATGCTCTTAAGGTTATCTCCAGCCTACTAGTCCCATGTTCGTGAACAGGTTTAAACTCAACTGAAATATATGGCACAATAAAACGTTAGGTTATATTAAATATCACAACTATAGGCAGTTTACTTGCTCTCCTTTCATTTATTCTCTAAGTGTAAGAACAAGAATAGGACTCTTAATTGCCAATCCATGCAGAGACTGGTTAAATGAAACAGGGGTGTACAGATGTACATAAAGCTCTAGAAGGAATCAGTAGAAAAGTACTCTAAGTTCTGAGAATCTTTCATTTTAAAATAAGGTTTACCGTTCCTCACAGAAGAATCTGCCAGATTTTAAGCAATCACTTTAGTTCTAGAAGCACCCACTAAGCAATTGATCGGGCCAAGAATAGACAGTGTGGGCCCTGACAGGGATACCTACGTGCTGAAGCAACTGACCTTTTACAAATTTTGCAGTCAAGTGCTCAACCTTAAAAGCAGGGGCCTTAATATGGCATCTTGTGTTTTTCTTAAAGTGGCAAGGAGACTTTATTTAGTTGCTGCAAAGTAGGTTCACTAAATAGGTTTTGAAATTTGTGCATCCAGACTGCTGTTTGAAGGGCTGGCAGTATGGGATGGGCCATCTTAAACATAGTCATATGTGACAAATGGTGAGATTCTCCACTTGGCACAGATGTGGGTGTCGCCACCTTTCACTGTCACAGAACAGACTGCAACAGGGTTTTGGAACTGCCTTTATACCTCAGAGACTGAGAGCTCTGGGAGGAAATGGACCGTATCTATCTTGTTCATAATTGTATTCTATCTCCAACCCTGAGAACCATGCCTGGCAAAGAACAGGTGCTTAAGAAATATTTGTTGAATGCAGGAAAAAAAGAATTTCTCAAGGAGGCTAAAAGACACAACAATGGACTTCCAGTGACCAAGATTTCTGAAGAATATGTATTGAATGAGAGATGTACTCTTTATATTTTTTTCCCCTAGCGTAATAATAGCTTTCTTCAGATAGTGAACTTTCTTCTCAATAAAAGAGTCACATAATAGCAGTCCAAAAAGTCAAAAGGCAACTTGATTTGCTTTGCTATATTTTACTGAGCACCATCAGAAAAATGCCCACAGGTTATCAGAAAACAATACTATTTTTCTTTTAGACCTTAATAAAGCATTCTAAATTTTTGATGGCTCGCAATAAAAACTTTTAAATGTCCTATTCTTATGCCCATATTGGTAATGCCATATCATGTTTTAAACCTGTCTAGGTCTTGGTCATGCTTATCAAAATAAATTAAGGTCCATCTTTTAGACTAGAAGTACAGCACTGACAACAGAACCTGAATGATAATGAAGACAAAAACCATTACATGTAGCAATTTCTAATTTATAAAGTATTCCACATCCATAACCTCATTTGCTTTTAATAGCAACCCTGTGAAGAAGCCAGAGAGAGAGAGAGTTACCCTCATTTTACAGAGTGAGAACTGGAGCTCACAGAGCTAGGTCAGTGTCACACAATTAGTCAATGAAAAGTTGGCAATTTCAGGTGTGAAATAAGGACAGAAACACAGCTGAAGTACTTAAAAGATGACTGATTTATAAAACAAACTTTGGTTATTCTACTGTCTTTGCTTACCTAACATACCCAACAGAGACGCTGTACAGGAATGACATTCTTTACTGGAAAGGATCATTATCCAGCCTTGTCATCACTACTTTTGCTTTATAGACGGCCATGGAGAAAACTGTATGTCTTCCTCTATCAGGTGATAGGTTTTTAGATTAGCTCTTTTATTTACTCGTAACACAAGCTGATAAGAACTATCACGGAGGACAGAAAGGATTGGGAATAAAACATAGGAGGTTATGTCTCTTTATAGCAAACTAAAATCTGGTTGGATATAAAGGGACAGATGTATCTTATTCTTCTTCAAACTAGAATAGAACTAACCTGGAATGTTCCAGTTGGGAATGTTTCCCAATTCTTTCTTTGACATTATCTTTTCTAAGGTGCTTGCCTGCTGGCTTTCCTGGTGAGCCAGTGAATCTACATGAAAACATGCTTTTGTGTGCAATAACACAAAAATAAGATTATTTATGTTACACCGTTTGTACCTAGTATTCTTTGTATTCTTTAGTGAGACTACATCTTGAGGAGTCACTAAGTACCTACAAGTACACATTAGCTTTATTTATTTATTCTTAAAGATTTTTTTGATGTGGACCATTTTTTTTAAAGTCTTTCTTGAATTTGTTACAATACTGCTTCTGTGTTATGTTTTAGTTTTTTGGCTGCGAGGCATGTGGGATCTTAGCTCCCTGACCAGGGATTGAACCCTCACCCCCTGCACTGGAAGGTGAAGTCCTAACCACTGGACTGCCAGGGAAGTCCCTACATTAGCTTTAAATAGTACTGTTCACCCTGACTGATAACACTCTCCCTTTGTGGAGGAAGGGGCAAGACTGTAAAAGATGCACATAAAGCAATTTGAAAACATAAAATACTAGTGTTGTATGTTTAACGTCTGTCTCCTCTCCTCACTCCCAACTCTGCGACAGGAACGCTGAAACACAACTAAGGCTTTTAGGTTCCTATTAGTGGGGCAACACTCATCAGCTTGTCTTAGCCTTTAGGTTTGACGAGAGAAAATAAGGTCTATTGGGCAATTATTTGGCTCCCAGGGCAGCGAGTTGCATCCAACTCCCGACCAGCTGGCTTCTGATGCCTGCGGACTGCCAAGTCAGGCAATGATGGGATGGAGCTCCTTCTTGCTTTAGTATTACTCTGGAAGGTCAATTAAGAATACTGCCAGCTCCTAGGGTTTTTTTCCCCAAACTCTATTAGGAACCCTTCTTGATGATCATCTAAAACTAGTGATTTTTAACCTTTTGTAAAGACCCTTTGAGAATTTAATAAAAGATCTGGACTCTTCTCCCTGGATAATACTACTGCTGTTGCTACTGTCAATAATAATGATAATAATAATAACAACAAAAATAATAGTAGATACCATTTATTGAGTGCACACACTATAAGAAATGACTTGAGCTAAGTGCCTTTCAAGGAGACTGTGATCCTCTGAATCATCCCTCCTTCCTCCTGTACTCCCCCAGCTAACCATACTTTTCTCTACCATTTCTCTTACGATCTTTCTTGGCGATGCCAGCATTCACGTAGACTCGTGGTTCTCAACCCTGAATGCACATTATAATCACATGGGGAGCTCTTAAGAAATAGCAGTTCCCCGGAAACTACACATAGAGATCCTGATTTAACTGGTCTGGGGAAGGGCCTGGGCATTGATCGATAGTCTTTGAAAGCTCCTCCGATTACGTGCAGCCAGGATTGAAAACCATGAATTCACAACCCATCCAATACTCCATCCTTTCAGTTCCATGACCCCTAAAATCCTTTTTGTTCAACCACAGCAGCCATGTACTTCCATGGTCATCTTAGACCTTGAGATTAATAATAAAAATTCTAATTCCAGAACTCTATTTCATGCATCGCACACGTTCACTACCACCTCCTAACAATCTACTTCACACACTCTAGAAGCTGTACCCTGGCAATTCAGTGACCCACAAAGATAGCCAAGCCACTTTTTCATTGTCCATGATATCATTGTATCTTTTGCTTCTTTATCCAGCATGGATTCTGTTTCATCACTGTAATTATTTCATTGTACACACCTTCCATTGCCTTGTTTGTTCCTACCTAGTTTTTATCTAGAAAAACCTCAAGCCCAGTTAAACCCGATTTTATGCCAACTGCAAACCTGCATGCACTTGAGTAGCTGGATGTGGGTTGGAGGAAAGCACAGGATCATGCTGACTAGTTTCATTTTAAATTTATGGCCAAAAATCTCTAGAGATCATCTTCCCTTCCCACCAATGAATCTACCAACCTACTTGCAACTGCACCATATAATTTCCCCCACCCCGCATTAAATGGGATGAACTGTCCCTAAGACCAAACCATTCATTTGTACACTGCATCACTCACTTCTTAAGAACTTTGTTCTTGAAATTACCCCTTCTTTGTCCTCATTATGACTTTTACCTCTTTACCACTCCTATTAGTATCCAATATGGTATAACATCTACTTTTTTTTTAAAAAGTTTTTATTCGTATCTCTCTCCTCCTACCGTTCTATTGCTCTGTTCTTCTGTGTGGTAAAATGCCTCGAAAAAGTCTCCATCCTTGTTGTTTCCACACTTCCATACTCCATCCCTACTGTGTATTTTATTTCATTTCTCAAACAATGAGGAGATAATATATTAAAAATATGTGTAAAGCACAAAGGATGAAATACAACAAACACCTCTATTTTACCCCTCAGTTTAAGGAACAGAACATTACTAGGAACTCTGAAGTTTACTCTGCGTCCCTCTTGCCCGCCCGCCCCCCCCCCATTCCCTTCCTTCCCTCACTAGGAAGTAAATGCTGTTCCTATTTTTCCAGCTATATTGAAATATAATTGACATAAAACATTATATAAGTTTAAGGTATACAATGTGATGATTTGGTATAAATATATATTGTGAAATGATTACTAGAATAAGGTCACTTACACCTTAATCACCTCACATTGTTACTGTGTTTCTGTGTGTATGTGTTGACAACATTTAAGATCTACTCTCTTAGTAACGTTCAAGTATACAATACAATATTGTTAACTTTAGTCACCATACTACAGGTTAGAGCCCCAAAACTTATTCATCTTCTAACTGGAAGTCTGTACCTCTGGCCAACATCTCCCTACTTCTGCCACCCCCTGGCAACCACCAATCTACTGTGTTTCAGTTCAGTTTTTTTAGATTCTACATATATGAGAGATCATACAGTATGTTTCTGCCTTATTTCACTTACTATAATGTCCTCAAGTTTCAGCCATGTTGTTGCAAATGGCAGGATTGCCTTCTTTTTTATGACTAATATTCCATAATACACAGAGTTGACGCTTGAGCAACATGGGTTTGAACTGCATGCGTCCATTAATACACAGATTTTTTTCAATAGTAAATACTGCAGTACTACAAGATCCAAGGTTGGTTGAATCATGAATACTGAGGACCCACATACACTGAAGGCCAGCTACAGGTTACAGGCAGATTTTTGACTGTGCAGTGGGTCAGCTTCCCTAAACCTCATGTTGTTCAAGAATCAACTGCGTGTGTGTATTTATATTTATAAAAATCATATTTTCTTTATTCCTCCGTCAATAGACACTTGGGTTGTTTCCATATCTTGGCTATTGTAAACAATGCTACAGTGAACATAGGGGTGCAAATATGTCTTCAATAGTGATTTCACTTCCTTCAGGTATATGCCCAGAAGTGGGATTGCTGGATCACGTGGTAGTTCTAATATATATATATATATATATATATATATATATGTTTATTTATTTATTTATGGCTGCACTGGGTCTTCATTGCTGAGAGCGGGTTTTCTTTTTAGTTGCGGCGAGTCAGGGCTGCTCTTCGCTGCGGTGCGCGGGCTTCTCATAGTCGTGGCTCCTCTTGTTGCAGAGCACGGGCTCTAGGCGCACGGGCTTCAGTAGTTGTGGCACGCAGGCTCAGTAGTTGTGGCTCGCGGGCTCTAGAGCACAGGCTTAGTAGTTGTGGCGCACGGGCTTCGTTGCTCCGCGGCATGTGGGATCTTCCCGGACCAGGGATCGAACCCAGGTCCCCTGCATTGGCAGGCATATTCTTAACCACTGTGCCACCAGGGAAGCCCTAGTTCTAATTTTTTTAAGAAACCTCCATATTGTTTTCCATAACAGCTGCACCAATTTACATTCCTACCAACAGTGGGTTCCCTTCTTTCCACATCCTCACCAACACTTGTTATATCTTGTCTTTCTGATAACAGCTATTCTAAAGGTATGAGGTGATATCTCATTGTGGTTTTGATCTGCATTTCCCTGATGATTAGTGATCACCCTTCCACGTGCCTGTTGGCTACTTGTATGCCTTCTTTGACAAAATGTCTATTCAGGTCCTCTGCCCATTTTTTAATCTATTGTTTGATTTTGTGCTATTGAGTTGTATGAGTTCTTTATATATTTTGGATGTTAACCACTTATCAGATATATGGTTTGCAAATACTTTCTCCCACTCTGTAGGTTACCTTCTCATTTTGTTGATGGCTTCCTTTGCTGTGCAAAAGCTTTTTAGTCTGGTGTAGTCCCACTTGTTTATTTTTGCTTTTGGCATCATATTCAAAACATCGCCAAGACCAATGTCAAGGAGCTTACTGCTTATGTTTTCCTTTAGGAGTTCTATGGTTTCAGGCTTTACATTTAAGTCTTTAATCTATTTTGACTTAATTTTTGTAAGCAGTGTAAGATAAGGGTCCAATTTCATTCTCTGCATGTGAAGATCCAGTTTTCCCAGAACCATTTATTGAAGAGACTATCTTTTCCCTATCGCATTTTCCTGGTTTCCCTGTCAAATACTAGTTGACCGTATGTGCCTGGGTTTATTTCTGAGTTCTTGATTCTGTTCCATTGGACTATGTGTCAGTTTTTAATGCCAGTACCACACTTTGACTACCATAGCTTCACAATATAGTTTGAAATCAGGAAGTTTGGTACTTCCAGCTTTATTCTTCTTTCTCAAGATTGCTTTGGCTATATGAGGTCTTTTGTGGTTCCAAATGAATTTTAAGATTGTTTTTTCCATTTCTGTGAAAAATTCCGTTGGAATTTTGATAGGGATTGTACTGAACCTATAGATAGCTTTGGGTAGTACGGACATCTTAACAATGTTAAGTCTTCTAATCATGAACAGGGGATATCTTTCCATTAATTTGTGTCTTCTTTCTTTCATCAATGTCCTATAGTTTTCAGTGTACAGATCCTCTACCTCCTTGGTTAAATTTATTCCTAAGTATGTTATTGTTTGATGCTACTGTAAACGGGATTTTTAAATTTTCTTTTTTCAGATAGTTTATTGTTGTGTATAGAAGTGCAACTGATTTTTTGTTTTAATTTTATTGAAATATAGTTGATTTACAATGTTGTGTTAGTTTCAGGTGTACAGCAAAGTGATTCAGTTATACATATGTATCTATCCTTTTTCAGATTCTTTTCTATTATAGGTTATTATACACATTGAGTATAGTTCCATGTGCTATACAGGTCCTTCTTGGTTATCTATTTTATATATAGTAGTGTGTATATTTTAATCCCAAACTCCTAATTTACCCCTCTCCTCCTTTTCCCTTTGGTAACCATAAGTTTGTTTTCTATGTCTGTGAGTCTATTTCTGTTTTATAAATAAGTTCATTCTTTTTAAAGATTATTTATTTATTTAATTTATTTTTGTCTGCGTCGGGTCTTAGTTGTGGCACACAGGATCTTCATTGAGGCATGCCAGATCTTTCGTTGCGGCACGTAGGCTCTTGGTTGCAGTGCGCGGGATTCTCTCTAGTTGTGGCATGTGGGTTTTCTCTTCTCTAGTTGTGGTGCACAGGTTCCAGAGCACATGGACTCTGTAGTTGTGGCACGTGGGTTCCAGAGTGTGTGGCCTCTGTAGTTGTGGCGTGCAGGTTCCAGAGTGTTGGCTCTCTAGTTGAGGCACGCAAGCTCTCTAGTTGAGGCACGCAGGCTCTCTAGTTGAGGCACGCAAGATCGGTAGTTGTGGTGCGCGGGCTTAGTTGCCCCATGGCATGTGGGATCTTAGTTCCCTGACCAGGGATCTAACCCACGTCCCCTGCATTGTAAGGCAGATTCTTCACCACTGGACCACCAGGGAAGCCCCTAAATAAGTTCATCTGTATCAATTTTTAGATTCCACATATAAGCAATGTAATATATTTGTCTTTCTTTGTCTTACTTCACTTAGTATGATAATCTCTAGGTCCATCCATGTTGCTGCAAATGGCATTGTTTCATTGTTCTTTATGGCTGAGTAATATTCCATTGTCTGGTTGATTTTGTATCCAGCAATTCTACTGAATTCATTTATTAGTTCTAACAGTTTTTGGTAGCATCTTTAGGGTTTTCTATATAATGATAGTCTGAATTTGTGTATAGCCTTGCTTTGCTTTTCTGTATAGTTGTATCACAAATATTTATAGCTCTAAGCAATATACTGTATAGCTTGGCGTGTTTCGAATTTCGTATAGTTGTATTTATTCTTCTGTGGCTTGCTTTATACCCTTAATACCATGTTAAGATTCATCCATATTGCCACGTGAAGAACTTTTAAATCCATTTTCCCTTCCTTTGAGTATTCCATTTATGAATAAGCACTATTTATTTATTCACTCTGTGGATGATGGATATTTGTATTGTTTCCTGTTCCTACTATCATGAATAGTGCTACTGTGATCATTCTTCTACATGTCCACTAGTGCATTAGGATATATGCCTAGGAGTGGAATTGCTAGGTCATAAAGGAATCACATGCTCAATTTATGAAGAAAGGCCAAATTATTTCTAAAAGTATATTCATGAATGTTCCATGCATCCTTGAGAAGAATGTCCATTATATACATCTTTGTGGTCAATATCAACCTTGTTAATTCTGTTGCTCAAATCATTTACCCTCTTCTTGACTGTTACTGTCTATTTCAAGGTCAGCACACTGTAGCCCATCAGCCAAATCTGACCCACAGCCTGTGTTGTACAGCTCAGTGAACTAAGAATAATGCAAAGAGAAATATATGACAGAGACAATATGTGCCCTGCAAACATATTTACTATAAAATATTTACTATATGGTACTTTTAAAGAAGAAGTTTGCTGATCCCTGGGCTATTTGATAAAACAATTACTAAAAGAAGTATAATGCAATCTTCAACTCCAGTGACAGATTTTTCTTTTTATTCTTGTGCTTGTGTTCCTTTCCATTTTTACTTTACATAATTTTAATCTATGTTGTTAAGGGCATGCAACTTCACAACGGTCATATTTTCCTTGTGAAATGAACCTTTTACCATGACCTAGTGACCCTCTATCTTTGGTAATACCTTTTGCCTTAATGTTTATTCTGACTATATTTGTAGTTATGTCATCTTTTTTCTTGAAACCTTTCTCTACCCTTAGAATCTACACGGGTTTCATATAAATCACAATACTGTTTGTAGAGTTCTTTTAAGCTAGTTTATCTTTCCAATCAATCTAATAAACTTTTTAACAGGAGGATTCTGTTAGTTTACACATATTATAGTGACTGATATATCTGCAATTATTCTGCCATCTTATGTGTGCTTCTCTTTCTTTTTCTATTCTTTTCCTTTCTTTTGGGTTGACTGAATGTCTTTATTCCTTTTAAAATCTCCACTATATTTAGAAGTTATGCTATTTCTTTTTAGTGATTACCCTAGAAATGTTAACATGCACTTAACAGAGAATAAATGCCAGTGATTTTACCATCCTCCTACATAAAACAAGGACCTTAGAATGCTTTAATTTCAGCTACTTCCTTCCTAAGTTATTTGCTATAAGCCATTACTATTTTTGTTTTATAAATCAACTTTAGCTTAGATTTATTCTCATATGAACCACTTTCTTAGTTCATCAATCTTTTTTGAAGCTCAGGTCTTCCATCTGGGATCATTTTCTTTTTGCCTGAGTATATCATTTAGAATTTCTTTTAGAGAGGGTCTCTTGGTGTATATTCTTCCAGGTTCTATATATCTGAAAATAATTTTATTTACCCTTATTCTTAAAATTTTGCTGAATATAAAATTCTAGATTGACAACTATATTTTCTCACCACTTTGAAGATATTATTTCACTGCCTTCTGGCTCCACTGTTGTTATTGACAAGTCAGCTTTAAGTCTACTTTCCTTTGAGGCAATCTTTCAAGATATCTTAGTTGTCTTTGGTGTTGTGTACATTCGCTATGATATGTCTAATGTGGATTTCTATTCATTCTTTTTGGAATTTTGGGGGGGCTTCTTAAATCTGAAGATTGATGTCTTTCACCAGTTTTGGAGAGTTATTAGCTCCTGTCTTTTCAAATACTGTCTTTGCCCCATTCTCTGATTTTGACCCCTCTGCTTCTGGAATTCCAGTTAAGATTCATGTTAGACCTCCACATTTCATTATAATATTAGTTATTATACTAATAGCTATTATTTTATTATAATATATATAATATTAGCATCCTCCACGCTACAATTTGCATTTCTGTATCTGTGTTACATTTTGAGTAACTCCTTTAGATCTTTTAACCCATAAAAATCTCATTTGTATCTAATATGCTAAATGTCAACCTGTGCATTGAATGACTATTTTTAATTCCTTATGTCTCATTGTGTTCTTTTCCAAATATGCTAGATCTTTTTAAAAAGTCTCTTGATTCTTATATTTTCAAGCCTGCTTATTTTTTAAATACAGTAAACATAATTATTTTGTATTGTATGAGATATACCGATATCTGAGACCTCTGTAGATCTGATTCTTCTATTTTTTGTTAACTCTCACTCATCCAGCCTTGTTTCCTTCTGTATTTTATGATTTCTGACTGAAGAACTAATATTCCTTGGAATTGTATCTATGAGAATCTTTTAGGTTTGACGAAAAGGGATTCCCTAGAAAGTATTTATGTTTGCTTCTGCCTGAGCCTGAGGACACTACCAACCCAGGAAAATTTAAGGTAAGTTCTTGACTTCAGGTTTCTTTGACCCTTTAAAAGGTATTATCAAGTAACTGAAAAATGTAATGGCAAAATTTTAAAAGAGACCAAATGACAAATAGAGTACAGAGGGAAGATAACTGAGATCTAAACTACTACTAACTTTGAAAAAGAATGAGTCTTGAGACCCACATACTATGCTATATATGATAAATTTTTAAATTTCAAAGGAAAATAAACTAAAGAATGAAACAGAAAAAACAAGTTACCTACTCAGAAGACAGTGGAGTGATATGTAGTTTTGAGCAAAACAAAAATTGTGACATAAGAATTTTATAGCCAGTAAAATTACTGTTCATATGTAAAAACAACAGAAAACCAGTGTTAAATATGCAAGAGCTTAAACCTATATTCAAGCCATTCTTAAAGTAATCTAGAGATGTTTAACATCATAATTAAGAAATTCAGAAAGATAAAATTATTGTATAAAGATTGATAGTAAGCATGAAAAGCAGTTAAATATGGAGATAAATCACTGTAATTGCTATAGATATAAAACCAGATTAAGAACAGTTATTTAATATAATTAATAAAACCTAACCTTTTTTTTTTTTTTTTTTTTTTTTTGCGGTACATGGGCCTCTCACTGTTGTGGCCTCTCTTGTTGCGGAGCACAGGCTCCGGACGCGCAAGCTCAGCGGCCATGGCTCACGGGCCCAGCCGCTCCACGGCATGTGGGACCTTCCCAGACTGGGGCACGAACCTGTGTCCCCTGCATCGGCAGGCAGACTCTCAACCACTGCGCCACCAGGGAAGCCCAATAAAATCTAACTTTTAAGATTATATTGATAAAGACTATAAGTAAGAAGGAGTGTGGAAGATTACATTTTACATGTTACAAAGGGGGAAAGGATACAATTATTGGATTTGACAGGCAAAATTTAGATTATAGAATGTTTTTAGCGACTATAAAATAACCACTTACATAAAAAAGAATAATAACATCTTCCATATCATTGGAGAAAAAACCAAAAAGATATTATCCATAGGAATGAAGAGAACAAAAACAAAAAGGAAGCAAGAGACTCCAGAAAACCTAAAATAAGAAAACTAATGTAAGATCACACATATCAGCTATTTTGATAAATGTGTTTTAAATCCCTTTATTGAAGGACAAAAATATTCCCCTCCGTTAACTAAAAGATAAGAAGGAGTAAAAGGATAAAAGATAAGACTTTTACCTTATCATGCTGCCTGTCATGCTAGCACATAATTCTATTTTATTTTCTTCATAGCACTTACAATACTATTAGAATTATTTTGTTTATTGCCCAATTCTCTGCACTAGAATATAAGCTACATAAGAAAGGACCATGGCTGTCGTGCTCATGCCTGTATTGTCAGGGAGCTCAATAAATATGTGTTGTATCAATCAGTGAATGAGTAAATGACTAGAAATCACAAGAAAGATTAAAAATTAAAAGGCAAACAAAAAGAAAATAGAGGTTACAATTAAAATTTCATGTAAAAAGTGAGAGCAAAACACTTTTAAAATATGTAGGAGAAATATAGGGTAGGGGGAAAAGGGTTATTATGGGATTATATGATATCATGTGTGTGAAACTTTTAAAAATTGTAAAGCACTATAGAATTTAAAGAATCTTTCATTCAATAATATATATATATATAAAAAATATTTTTGTTGTTGATGAAAGACAAAATCCATAATAAACTTTAAAGGTCCCAAATCTTGTTACATCAAATTAGAGGATTAACATAGACAAAACAAAACAAAAACATAGAGATACAGACAGAAAATGATAGAATTACAATGATGATGAGTGACTAGTAGTCACTAATATACTTCTAATAGTCTTTGATAGATTAGGTAGATAAAACATAAATAAGAATGTAGCATATCTGAATAATTTACCCCCTTGAATGTATATGTGTGTATTTTATATGCATAGAAATAACTTTGTACCCAAAACAGTATTTTCTAAGTATACATATATTGTTTAAATCAGAAAATAATCATTACTAAAGTACTTGAAGGTTCCATCAGAGAAAAAGTTTTTGACAAGCTTTTCTTCCCCAAAAGGTGTTAGAAAAATAATTCATGGAATTGAAATAAAAATTTGGAATAGACATTTTCTAGATGGAAAAAAAATTTAAGTCTGAGTGTCTGCAAACTGTTACTACAACTGGTCTAACGTTTTTGTAAATGTATTAACTAATACCTTCTAAGTAATACAATCTCAAACAGATAAATACATTGCAGGAAGACCTCATAAGCCTAAATGAGTGGACAGAAAAATGGAAGAATGCTTTCTGAAAACACTAGTGCAGTACAGTTCTATAGTCACATGTTAAGTAATGATGACTTTTCTGCATAAAAACTATGTTAAACTTGATTTCAGAATGCTGTGTGCAACTCCATATGCTATGCCTTGAAAAATGAAAGGGAAAGAATGAAGGTAACATTTATTGAGCAAATATGTGTTGTTCTGATGTATAACTGCATATAATAATCAGTGCCTAAAAGTAGGGCTGTTTTCATTCATTTAGGAAATATTTCCTGAGCACCTCCACTATGCCGGGCATTGATATACGCACTGGGAGGGACATATAATAAAATCATGTGAAATGTATTGTCTAGTAATAGATGGTGATAGGTAATATGAAGAAAAATAAAGCAGAAAGGAGGGATGGAGAGAATTGGGGAATTATATTTTAAATAAAGTCAGTCAGGAAAGGCTTTCCTGAGAAGATGATAATGGAACAGACACTGATAGGAGATGAGGGAAGTGTGTTCCAGGCCAGGACAGCCAATGCAAAGGTACTGAGACAGGGGCAGAACAGCTGGGAGGCAGTGAGGCTGGAGCAGCATGAACAAGGAAATTGGTAATGCGAGAGGGGCTATTGGGAGACCAGATGGTGTGGGGCCTTGAGGTTATGGCCGAAGACTCTGGCTTGTAATTGAAAGTGATCTGCCTTATGTTTGAAAAGAATCACTATGTCCTTTGCATAGTTGAGAATAGAGCACCAAGGATGGAAGAGAGAATTAAGAAGCTACTATACGCCAAAACCACAGGATATGAAATCATAGCACAGCCTGAACTCACACTCTGCGCTAGAAGTCCAGCTCTGTCATATGCACTGCTAGCATATTGATGGAAATGATATTAATAAAATTACCAGTATTATTACATAAAAACAAAAAACAAACATAAAAAGAAGCTACTCTAGTAATCCAGGTAGGAGATGATGGTTGCTTGGACAGAGGTGGGACTGAAGGGGGCAAGAAGTGATGGATTCTGGATGTAATTGAAGGTAGACTCAACAGAATTTGCTAGGGGATTGGATGTAGGTATGAGAGATAAGAGGAGTCAGCATAACTCCAAAGAGTCAGCCTAAACAACTGGAAGGATGAAGTTTCATTATTTGCATTTTACAGAACAGGTAACTAGATATTATCCCAAAGCTCACTGTCTTTCCACAATGCCTCATTACTAGAGGAAAAAGGCAACCAAAATTATGTGCATAGGGATTTCCCTGGTGGTGCAGTGGTTAAGAATCCGCCTGCCAATGCAGGAGACACGGGTTCGATCCCTGGTCCGGGAAGATCCCACATGCCGCGGAGCAAGTAAGCCTGTGCGCCACAACTACTGAGTCTGTACTCTAGAGCCTGCGAGCCACAACTGCTGAGCCCGTGCACCAAAACTACTGAAGCCCGTGCGCCTAGAGCCCGTGCTCCGCAACAAGAGAAGCTGCTGCAGTGAGAAGCCCGCACACCGCAACGAAGAGTAGCCCCTGCTCGCCGCAACTAGAGAAAGCCCGGGCACAGCAACAAACACCCAACGTGGCCAAAAATAAATAGAGCATCTACCATATGCATTACAGACTTTTCATTTTACAAATGAAGGTTGAGAAGACTTTTTAAAAGATAGTTGGTAATCGTTTCCTGAATTATGAGATTTATTGTTCAATGACATGGTGAAACCTGAAAATGTTAAAAGGCTGGAAAAAGGATAGGAAATTTATGGATGACAGAATTGTATCAGGTTATCTAGGGATGTTAGGGATACTCGGGTAGATCTCCACATTCTTGAACCTGATAGCATGATATATTATCCACAGAACCTCCTTGGAAACCAGTGCTGGACAGAATGAGATAGAGAACAGACTCTCCTAAGATTAGATATGAGAATACTATTTTGCTCTGGCTTCTTCATTCCAAGTGTTTCAAATAGAAACTTGAAAAACCAATGTTCTAGCTGCTTTTCAGTGACTAAATATATTCTTTAGGCATACACACAGAGCTATATTTTGGACATTTATCATATATGTATAGCTTGCCAATTAGTTTTTCATAGGATAAAGGTTAATAGGCTCCAAGAAATGTACTTGTTTAATGTCTTCAAGCTTTCTGTTTATATTCTCTCATTTGCCATGTTAATAGGATGCCTCAGCAATACAAGTTGATTTTGTTGTTGTTGAGATAAAATATAATTCTTTTCCACTAGGCTTACTGGAAACATTACACTGGCTATCTAGAATTAATCTTCTTCTGTCCTGCTATCTTTGTCTATTTGTATAAACATGCCATCATGTGGTAATTCCCAAGAGTGAGTTCTCTTAAATCTGCCCCCGCTCCTGACATCACTATTTCAATGAAAGCTACTTCCCTCTTTCTTCCCAGTCATCTTGACCCAGCTCCTTCCTGTGCTTTGACTCTATGTCAGGACAGTTGCCAAGATCAAGAAATACTAACTCATACCTCCTGGAGATAATAACTCTCTTTTTTACTCCCAGTGCCAACCCTCCAGAGATGGCTCTGGTCTTAATTTTGGCGACCTCTCTGAATGCATCTCCTCTTCTCTAGTCTGTCCTGGCTGCACTTCACCTGGCATGCTGGGGCCAGCTTCATTTTTTTTTTTTTTTTTTTTTTTGCGGTACGCGGGCCTCTCACTGCTGTGGCCTCTCCTGTTGCGGAGCACAGGCTCCGGACGCGCAGGCTCAGCGGCCATGGCTCACGGGTCCAGCCGCTCCGCGGCATGTGAGATCCTCCCGGACCGGGGCACGAACCCGTGTCCCCTGCATCGGCAGGCGGACTCTCAACCACTGCGCCACCAGGGAAGCCCCGGGCCAGCTTCATTTTAAAGTATGGCTCTGGTTATTTCACTCTATCAAAACCATATAGTGGCTTCATGTTGACAGCTGAGTTAAGTATAAATTTTTCTACCTACCTTTCAGGGCCCTCCACAGTGTGACCCCAGGCTCTCTCTCCAGTCTTATCTCCTGCCATTTCCTTTACAAGGTCACTACAGCTCTAGCAGAACCAATCACTGCTCCCTGAACCTGCCTCCTTTTTAGCAGCTTGGTACTTCTGCTTACACAAAAACGTCTCCTCTAGTCTATCAAAAGTTGACCTATCCTTCAGGTCCTAGTCCAAATGCAGCTCCTAAGAAGCTTCTGTGGACGCCCCTGGCCTGATCAGTGTGATCACTACCTCCCCGGAGCCCCGCCCCCCGCCCCCAGAACTTTGTTTGTACAGTGCTGATGGCAGTCTGCAGACCTGAGCACCTTTCTTATCGTCAACGCTTTATTCTAAGCTCCTAGAAGGTGACAAGTGTGCTTTGCTCATCTCTGAATCTCCCATGGTGGTAGGATCCTGCCTTACACAAAGTCAGGTTCAAGGATTATCAGTGACAAGAAGTGTTAAAGAGTCGACATTTCAAAAGAGGCTGTTTTTAAATGTATCATTAAAAGCCATGAACATTCCCCTCTCACTTAATTACAGGATATCAGTGGAGACAAACAGATAAAACAGTATCTTCCTGGTCTCTTCAGTAGTCTTTCTACTCTCCCTTATAAATAGAATTTACATTATAGTGATTAAAAGTCCCCTGTAAAATGATGTCACGAGGCCATATCTGGGAAGAGAGGATCAGTGCTAATCTGTTCCTGACTCGCTCTTCGGTGAGTAAGGGGAATATGAGATGATCTGTTTGGATTAAAGGCAGAAAGGAAATAGAGTTTTCAAGGGAGAAAAAAAGTTACCAAAGAAAAACCTGTTTCACAAAATGCAGTCTGTGGAAAATCTTTCAGCTGAATGTCAAGACTAAGAAAAATCAATAAAACCTTTGAAACCCGAACTATGTGAAAGGCTTTTTAGGCTTGATGGCAAAAGACAAAGCTATGGCTTCAAGAAAGTAAAATCTTTCTCCAGTAACGGCAAAAACAATTCTTCAATATTCAGGAGCCTTCATGGCCCCAAAATATGCTTAGCACAAATTGCTTATTACACAGATAGGGACAGTCAAGATTCAAAGGGCCAGCACTTCCAAAAGGACTTTTACCAAGGCTGTAATTAGTTCTTCTGGCAAAAACTGCATACACGTCTAATTGCACACACAATTGGCTAATTGTATCTTCAAAATAAAGGGTGAAGGGTTAATTGTATCCACATCTGGCCACAAAGGAAGAGACTGTCCTTTGAAAATATGACACTACACTTAGATGAAAATTTGCATTAAACAGCCATCCCTATTACTGCTAATAATTATAATAATACCACATGCTTACAAATTAATACCTTTCATCTTGATCCTGAAAACACTTTACAAACATTAATTAATCTCACAATACTACTATGAGGTATGAAAGGCAATTATCCCAACGGTGTCAATGAGGAAATACAGGAAAGTTAGGTAATTGTCAAAAAGCCACAAAGGGAATTGGAGTTCCCAGCCCCTGGCTCTGAACACTGGCCCTGGTTACCGGGGAGGGTCGATGGGAGTCTGGTTCCCATAATCAGCAAAAATGAGCCTGAAACCAATGCAAAAGTAAGTAATCACATTTAAGAATAGTGAAAACTGGTCTGTGATTTAGACACACTTTGACTTCTTTTATTGAAAGGAAAATAGCATTCAGAATGGAGCCAACAAGTAGAACTTTTTTGTTCCTTTTGGTTTTATGATCAAATATTTCAGATAATGAAAAAAAGTCCAGAAAATCATGTGATGCATCCCTAATAAACGGTACTTTCAAAAATATGTAAGAGGAATAAGTTTCTGCAAGGGATGGGTACTTAGAAAGTTCTGGCTACAGCAGCTGTGAGATGAGGACATGCTGGACATAAAGACATGAGGTAAGGGGCTAAAACCAAGTAAAATTAATGTTACCTTAATTCTAACTGTTGTGAATTTACATCAAATCACTAGTCAGAAGCATCTAATTAACACCAGCCCAGAGTATCTAATTTAGTACAAATAAATTTCCTTATAAATGTATATCATTAGTATTTGGGTCAGCTTAATATCTTCTTTAAGAATGAGTGATATGAGGATTCACGTTTAACAACAAAACGTACATTTTAAGGATTGACATAATTTATAATTATTTTTATAAATAATATGGCAGGGGAGGGGAAGATGGGAATACAAGTTTTTCTTTCTTTCTTTCTTTTCTCTTTTTTCTTTTAAAGTATAAAGCTCTGACACCATGTAAAGAACAGATCAGAAAGGCGAAAATCAAGAGTCAAAGATCTGTCAGGAGGCTAATACATTGGATGAGGGATGATGAGGGTCTGATCTCTGGTCCTGGCAGAGGTAAAGGAGAGGACAAACAAGAGTCTCTGACAGAACCTAGTGAATAATTAAATGTGAGGAAAAGGATGCATTGCACATGACTCGAACCCCTAAATCCTACCTGACCAAGGACATCCACGCTGATACTGCATGTTTGCTCTAATGTCGTACTAGGACTAGTGTCAGTTGAATTAACATATCATAAATATTTTTCATACATATCATATTTTTCATCAGTAAATATTTGTATCATATTTTTAACCAATGAAAAGTATAAAGCATTGCTTTTTAAAGTTAGAACATGAAATGTTATCTTTTTTTAAAATAAAAAAGAAATGTGCTATTTTTCAGCCAGACTCCAGATATGAGACCTAAAGCACCATGGTTATGTTTCTAGCTCATGTTTCTGCATTTTCCTTTTTCTGCTCATTTACATTTATAAGAAGGAAAATGAGCTTTAATTTTTTTCCCCCAGAGATTCAAAGGATTTGTACCCACTAAGTGTCTTTGTATCTCCCTCCCACATTGCCAGGGATAATGCAAAACTCTGATCAAAGCAGATGCTTAAAACTTACTGGTTAAATGAATAAATTTAAGAATTAAATAAAAATTAAAGTCAAATAGAAATCACCTGTTCCCCAAACATGTAGAGACTTATTGCTGTTAGTATTAGACTGCCTGTTAAATGCAGGTGTGTTAGTGACGGCTGCTGTTCATTAAATGACAGTTTAAACATGTCACCAGGAAAAATCCATTTCCTAAATAATTTACCCTTATCACCACATTTGTTATGAAAAATTGCTAGCTGCTAAATCCAAAAACAAATCCTCAATAGCAATAGTGCTAAGAATTGCCACAGATAGAAAAAACAGGAAAATATTTGAGAGATATTGCAACGCACTTAACGTTTCCCTAAGGAAATGACATGACTATATGGTCAATGTTATAGAATTAGAAATTCTACCCCTTATAATAGTGTTCCATCTTTGTGTTTGAAGGGAAACCACTGATTTTTTATCTACTCTAATTTAAAGATAACCTTATTGTCAATGACATCCTAGTCACATACAAAATAGAGGTCAACGTTTCAGATCTGACATTCAAAGGCCTATATGATCTGGGCTGATGGACTTCTAGTCCTAATTCCCTCTGATCTCCTGGTCAGTGATTCCTGAGGAATGAGGGTTTGTACCACTGGTTGTGCAAGTGCTGAGGAGGAGGGGCCCTGGGAGGCTGGGGTTCAGGAGGGCTTCATGGGCAAGAAGGTAGGCAGAGTGGAGGACAGGGTAGGTCAGGGGCCATCTCCTTTCTTCTCTGGATCAAAGCCTTTAGGGTCAGCCCCTCAGCTCCTACACGTGTGAGCATATACGTGTATACACAGAGGTTGGCGGGGGTAGGGGCCCTGGGGAGTGACCTAGCTGCAGTGAGCTCAGAATGAGGGGCTCTGGAAGGCCTGAGGCAGAGCTGTGGCCCCCGACTATGACTCAGTGACAGTGACTTGGCAGTTAGGTATTTGGATTGAGTCAATCTGAACTCAAGTTTGGGCCACATGTTAGCTAAGTGACCTGGGCAAGACATTTCACTTTCCTAACCATCAGTTTTCTCAACTGTAAAAATGAGAAGAATTAAATGATATATACATACACTGCAATCAGTACAGTACCTAAGCATAGAAGAAGAGCAATAAATAGTATTTTTTATTATTACTACTAAATGTAAATCCAGAACACCAGAGCTCTGGGAAGCAGTCTTCCAGCCTCATTTATCCATTTAACCAACCAGCAACTATCAAAAACCACTCTGCTTCTTAAAACACTGGGGTTGAAATCTCAAATGAAGAAGTCAGTAAAAATATTTTGAACTTGATAAAAGGTTCTCGAAAGTATTTTCCCAGGAAGATGCTAGTGGTGAATGGCAAAGAAACTCTTATTCTACCACTTTCACACTTTCAGAACATTATTCAATAACCTGACACATTCAAAGGAAGAGGACAGCTCTGAAAATGGCCTCACAACTTCCTGAAACAAATGCTTACCACGAAAGTCATCTACATCATTTTGGTTAAAAACTCATTCTACAAACAACCTATGAGACACGGTGTTACATTTATTTATGTATTTCTGACTTTATATACACGTGAATTGAAATTTTTGCTGCTGGTTAACAGTAACACTAAGAACCAGATTTAGCAACTAAGAGCTAATTGTCTTATTGGATGCAGAATCTCATCTTCGTCTGAAACACCAAGTCATTGAGCCAAATATCCCTTCACTACTGACTGATCACAGAACATTGCATTTCCCCTCTAAAAAACTCAGTCTGATTTGGATTTTACCATTACTTCTACTTCATTATGTATTTAAAAATTTTAATATCATCATTTTCTTAAGTCATATTTTAGCTGGCAAGGAAAGTTGGTTTTACATTTACAGTACTGGCGTGAAATTTTCTCTTTAAATATACGTATCGAGTTAAAACTTGGGTCAATTTTTAAAATATGAATAATATTTTAAAATACTAAAAGTATTTAAAGCATATAAGTATATAAAATACATTAATATAAATATCCTAAAAACAACAGGTGGTACAAGTCGAAGGTGGGGGGCTACCTCCGCCATTTTGTTTGCCTGTCCCCATCTATTCATCTCCCACCTTTTGCAGAAGGTCCTCCTTGGCCACTGCAGCCATGGTGATGACTCTCTGAAATCTGGACTTCTCCTATAAAATTTAGGCTATATTATATCATTTCATTTTTACCATATGATTAACACATAATCATATGCTATAATACACCATAATTTAAATTTTCATGTGTCTGTGTCCTGGACTATTAGACTGATAAAACACTTGAGGGCAAAAAGAATTCATTCATCTCTGTGGCACTGAGCATAGCACTATGCAAACAGTGGGCATGCTAATAAATATTTCCTGAATAGTTTTATAATTCCTTATATTTCATTTAAATAAGTGCACTTCAAAGGAAATTCTATCATAATTATAATGTTAACTAAAATAAACTAATTTTTAGTCCTAAGTATTTATTTGAATGATCCCATAAAGGCAAAAACTAACAGATTATTTGCCCTCATTTGGATTGGTGTAAGATTACTAGTTACATACCAGTGGGCTTTTCCCCTTCTTCCTTAGTTATAGATATAAATCATGGCAATGTGCCTAGCTACCAACATTTCCCAGCCATTCCTGCTGGTAGAGGTAGCCAATGAGATGCTGTTGGATGGGGCTTTTGGAAAAGCCATTTAAAGGGGGCTTACTTTTGCTTCAATCCCCTCTTTCTGTGGTTGGAGATGCAGTGGCCATATTGTAATCAAGAGGCAACCTAGTATATGGAAGCCACATACTAAAGGTGGTGGAGTAGAAAGATAAAGAGTCTAGGATTGATGGTATCATGGAGTCATTATACTGGCTCTCAATTGCCTAACTTAGCACATTTTCAGATGAAGAAAAAAACCCCTGATTTGTTTAAACCATTAATTTGAGTGTCCATTACTGGCAATCAAATGCAATTCCTGATTCATCCAGGTGCAGACACATCACAGGCAGCACCTAGGTTATACTATCTGACGGGTGATTAAAAGTTCCCTGCTTTCTCAAAAACACCTTTTCCTTGGTATTATATAGACTATCAATAAAGTATATCACGCCAGTATTATTCATTCTTTGGAGACAGGAGTTGAAAGCATCTGTTAAAATGCAAATACTGTCTGAGAAGAGTTACACTTTAGGCTATCAATGTAATTGAATATCTCATTGCGAATTAATTTATTAACTTCCGTGATTGGGTAGGTCCTGAGGGGATGGAACACAGGACAGGTAAGTTTCCCTAAAGGAAGACTAGTCAAGAAAGCAGTAATGTCAGGCTACTACAGTAAGAATCTCTTCTTCCCTCTCCTGGCCCCTGAACCCCATCCCCATCCCCTGACTGCATTCCCACCCCAAAGAGACAGATGGTCAGCCTTAGCAGTAGAAGGTACAAAAAAAATGAAAGGAGAGATACAGAACCTGAAGGGAAAGGGTGCCAAAGGCAAACTTATGTTTATTACATAAGGCTGCCCATAACCTCCCCTCTCTATAGGAGTACTTTATTTACTCTACAAGAAAATTCCATAGTTAGCTAATAAACAGCATTGGTAGATTAGCTATTCATTTGAAAATTAAAAATCACTTTTCTATTCACCAAGTGATGTGAGAGAAAGGACAAAACTGTGGTAGTGAGCAGCTAAAGCACAGGACCAGTTCAACAGGACTGGATTTACCTAAAGTTTTTACCAAGTGGACAGTTGATCCATTCAGGCACACAAACACCTCTCCAGTGCTGGCTATTTTCTAGGCTCTGTGCTAGAAACTAGAGATTTGGAGATGATGATGACAATGATGATCATGTCTTATCTTCAAAAAACTTGCAAACCTCTACAGGAGACAGACATGTAAATAAACTATTACAGCACTCTGGGATGTATGTGACACCACAAGTGTATACAAGAGCTGAAGTAGGAGAATAGAATTCACTTTGAGAATAGTGAACGGTGGTTAGGGAAAGCCTCCCAGAGCAAATGATATCTATGCAGGGCTTTCAAGGATGAATGGGACTCTGCTAGGGAGATAAAAGGGGATAGGCATTCTAGTTAGAAGGAAGAGTGCGCACAAAGCTGGAGATATGAATTAGCATGCTAAATTCGAGGACTACCAGTATTTGTTACTGCTGTAGCATCAATTGCTGAGATAGAAGTAAAAGAAGGGGAAGTAAGTAGAGCCCAGGTCAGAAAGGGCATTGAATGCCACACTAATCAGTGTGGACCTTATCTGATGTTAGTCACTGGAGCTGAGCCAGCGGTATGATAAGATTTATATTTTAGAAAAATCACTGCTAGCTGTCGATTTAGAAGAGAGCAAGGCTGGAGGGAAGAATATCACGTAGGAAACCTTTATAATAATGCAGATGACAAGGGACGAGGTCAGGCATGGTAAGGGTTTGTCTCTGGTTCTGCTGCGTGGAGGAGGGTGAGGTGCAGGGAGAAGGAAGGTAACATCTTTCACCTGGACTGCAGTGTTCATTTTGGAAGAGTCACTTTTCACCCACCTGCCCACCACATTTATAAAGCATACAGGAGGGCTTCCCTCGTGGTGCAGTGGTTGAGATTCCGCCTGCCGATGCAGGGGACACGGGTTCGTGCCCCGGTCCGGGAAGATCTCACATGCCGCGGACCGGCTGGGCCCATGAGCCATGGCCGCTGAGCCTGCGCTCCACAACGGGAGAGGCCGCAACAGTGAGAGGACCGCGTACCGCGTACGGCAAAAAAAAACAAAAAAAACAAGCATACAGGAGATGCATTTTCTCTCTGAATTCACTCTTTTCAAGTTTTTTTTCTTTTTCTGTAATTATACTGCTAGAGGTTTCATACTAAATGAACCCAAAATAGAGGCAGCTTAGAAGGAGAATCCAAATTCTGCTGTAGGTGTCCTCTGAGCTTTCAGAATCAGTATTACCACTTTATAAGAGAGTGTTTTCTTCTTTTTGAAAATGAAAAGGAGAAGAGATGAGAATAGACCCCTTCCTGTCTCCCCCAAAATATATGGATAAATGAGAAAACATACTTGAAGCACTTTTGAGTTTCAAAGAACTATAGCTATATTATGATATCTCTAAGGGCTGGGTTAGAATAGGATGACCAGCAAACAGCAAAAGGGCCAAGCATGGAACTTACTCAACTCAGGAGGTCTCTGAGTTAATAAGAGAGCTGAGTTATGCTTATGGATGCCAAAGTGAATATGGGTGACTTTTTAAGTCTAATGATGATGAGAATATTGCATGGGACAAACTTATACTAAAAATTATCTGTTGTTTATCTGAAATTCAAAGTTAACTGGGCATGCAGTATTTTTATTTGTTATATCTGGCAGTTCTAGTTATGGTAGTATTTTAAGGGGGAAAAGTTGGCTCAATTAATGACCTGTGAATCTTGTTTGTGGCATTCTGGTTTCTTTTATGCAATAAGAAATGTTTTAGCTACATATAAGGGAATTCTGAAGCACGACAATATAAAAATGTGAGCATAAACGGCCACTAACTTCCAAAAACCTTACCAACAATGTTGGAAATCTCACCTTCTAAAAACTGTGCTGTTGAAAGCAGCAAAGGGGGAGCACTCCTAACTAATGAAACAGTATGTTACCATTTTTAAAGAGAGAAGAAATAATGTTCATTGACATATTACAAGTATTACAACTTCAAAGACAAGTATTTCTAAAAAGCAAACAACCCACAAGAATACAGAGGCATAAAAACTCTTTGAAAGAGATAACATTTAGAAAAAAATTTTTTAACAAAGCATACTTCCATGATAAATGACAGAAAAGAGACCCACCACCCAAAAAGTTTTTCACGTTCCTGGAGGTCTTACTAATATGTCCTCAATTGACTACCAGGAAAAGAGTGACAGGGCCATATCTGGAATCCAGGGCAAGGTGGAGAAGCCCAAATGTCCGAACTGGGAATCTTGCAACATTACACTAAAGCATTGTGGCAAATTTTTATGCACTTTAAGCTCACTTTTACTACTGCCAGAACTCTTTCCTCATTAAGGAACAGATACAAAAACTGGGAGCTACTTATAGGGTAGATAGCAAATAGTCTGTCTGCTGGTAAGATACAGACCTTCACCTTGCATACATAACAGCTGGAGAAAAAAGAGCCCTTATTCATCAAATTTAAAAAGCGCTCTCTCATTTCATGCTAATTGTATGGCCTTTTGCATGATATACAAAAGATTGCCTAAAATGAAAGGAATTAAAAAGAAAACTACCAGTCTCGGAGGTTTTTTGGGAACAAGATTAACTTATTACTTTTTTAGAGAAAGTAGTTGACAGAGTAATTCAAGTATTACATTTATTTTCACAGAATGACCTTTACAGGTTTTATTATTATCAACGTTTTTCCAACTGCCTCTTGCTGCCTAACATAATGTGGCCTCATTCTACTAATCTCAGTGCTCCAAAACCCCTTAGATTATTATCAAACAGTTCATAAATTATAGAATTTAAAATAAAGTACATAAAGATTTTATATGATTTTTTTTCCACCAAGGAAAGGGAGGCTGATTACTCATAAATGTTTGCTTCCCAGCTCCTGCAACATGTAGGTTCTGCTTCAACTGGTTTCTTACAAAAGTGCAATATCAAAAATTCATTTGTAGTGATGGATGTTTATTATCACTAATAATATACAGTAATAGAATAAGTGACAATATTATTCAAGGTTTGTAAATAAGATGATAAGCTGTGATAATTTATGACATACCATAAATTATGGTATATGGTGATATATGAAGTGGGTCTTTGAAAACCTGCCTGAATTTAGATTAATGTTACTATAAATATCAACCAATTATTAACAACCATGTAAAAGCCATCAGGGGAAGAGGTGGAAAGCAGAGAAACGGTAGGTGCAGTTCATTCATTTGGGCACAAAGCAGCACTTATTCCTTCCAGAACTATCTACCAATTGCTATCAGCCAACTGAATCAGGGTTGGCAATTGCAAAGAACAGCTGCTTCAACATGCAGCCCTCGAAGAAAGCAAAAGAATGATTGGGCTGCCGAGGCTCCCAAAAGGATTGACCATTCAAGAAATTAAAAGCTGAAGCAAACATGCAAATAACTGCTGTTTACTATACACATTAAGGCTTTTTTAACCTATTAGACTGGCATTGTCCAGTAAAACTATAAGGCAAACCACATTTGTAATTTAAAATTTTCTCATAGCCACAGTAAGTTAAAAGAAACAGATGAAATGCATTTTAATACTTTTTTTTTTCTAACTCAGTATATCCAGAATATTATCGTGGCAACATTTAATCCACATAAAATATCACTGAAATATTTTACAATCTTTCTTTCATACCAAGTCTTTGAAACCCAGTATGTATTTTACACATATAGCACATCTGAATTCGGACTACCGGTCACATTTCAAGTGCTCAACAGCTACATGTGGCAAGTAGCGACCACATTAGGCAGTGCAGTTAAAACTTCACAGCTTGGAGGAAAAAAAAAAAAGGTCTTGCTCTTAATTACTACCTAATGTTTTCCTGTGAGTCAAATCTGAAGCCACCAATGAGGTTACTTATTCTCTGTGTTAACGAACACAGTAAAAACAAAAAAGCTATACCACTAGAAACAGGGGTTGAATTCTAAGAGGTCATGCTTAATTTTCATTAATAACAAATATTTATCTATTAAACTACTTGCTTTCCCTGGCCACATTTCTGATCCTGCCACAAACTTCAGGAGTCTGCGTTTTTCTCTGAGGATCTAATTATCAGCCGTATCACACAATATTCAGTGAAATTTTCCCATCTTTACTATTTGCCACTTGAATAAAATAGTGTTCCAAAGTAGTAAATTATGTAATTCCTAAATCCAAACTGGTTTATGACTAATTGGTAAGAATCATGGAGTTTCCTCATGAAAAGAGTTCCAAAAAATCAAGAAAAGAATAACTAAAAACAAATGAGTACCAAAATATACTAAATTCCAGGCTAACAAGCTCTTCGGCCCTTATGAAACTGCAAAGGACCGCGTAAGGAAGGGCTTGCATGCAAAACCGAAACTCAACAAGCCATTTTCAAGAGCTGAGGCAGGGATGATCGTTAGTAGAAAAATAAGTGACGGAGAGGTGCCAGTATTTAGTCCGCAAATCTGAATATTCAAAATGTAAAATATTTAACATTTCTTTCAAAAATGAATGCCAGTTTATATTTTTCTTCTTTCACATTTATTGTTAGAAAATTTTTATTTCAAGTTTGGGTTTTGACTTGACTGACAATTTCAGGCAATATATTAGAAACCAAAAAGTTAGTGGAATTACACATTTTATAATCAACACCTAAAAAGATCTTGAGATAGAAACAGAATATTCCTCTTAGTCACTTATAATGAGGTGAAGTAATAGGTTTAAATATGTCAGAAAAACTAAGCATTCTCATATTCTGCTTTTATCCATAATTTATAATTTAGCCTATAATTCTCATATCCTCAGATCTCACACTCTCCTATAGCTCCACCTTTCTTTATTAGTAAAACTCCTTAACACTTAACTCGATTGAGGAAAGCAGTAGCATGGTAAACTGATTCATTTGGTTAACTGATGGATGGCTGCGTGATGCCCTGAATTTTGCTTGAGGAACGGATTGCCTCTGAGACATGGTTATTGCCTCCAATCCTGGAGTTCAATTATGGCCAACTGTCTTACGGGATCTTGCAATGATGAACTTTTAAATGTATCAATAAAACAATTTTTTTTCACCACATAACTTCCACAGAGCAATAACCCCAACATTTTTAGACATGGAGAACAATGTTTAACAGAGCCTTGCCCCAAATAACTGTTTAAGAAATACTGAAATAGAGACTGCGGGTGGAGGAGGCGGGAAGCTTCGGAGCCGCGGAGGAGAGCACAGAAAAGGGGTGCGGAGGGCAAAGCGGAGAGATTCCCGCACAGAGGATAGGTGCCGACCGGCACTCACCAGCCCGAGAGGCTTGTCTACTCACCCGCCGGGGCGGGTGGGGCAGGGAGCTGAGGCACGGGCTTCGGTCGGAGCGCAGTGAGAGGACTGGGGTTGGCGGCGTGCACACGGCCTGCAGGGGGTTAGTGCACCACGGCTAGCCGGGAGAGAGTCCGGAGAAAAGTCTGGACCTGCCGAAGAGACAAGAGACTTTTTCTTCCCTCTGTTTCCTGGTGCGCGAGGAGAGGGGATTAAGAGCGCTGCTTAAAGGAGCTCCAGAGACTGGCGTGAACCGTGGCTAACAGCGCGGACCCCAGAGCCGGGCATGAGACGCTAAGGCTGCTGCTGCCGCCACCAAGAAGCCTGTGTGCGAGCACAGGTCACTATCTGCACCTCCCCTCCGGGGAGCCTGTGCAGCCCGCCACTGCCAGGGTCCCGGGATCCAGGGACAACTTCCCCTGGAGAACGCACGGCACGCCTCAGGCTGGTGCAACGTCATGCCGGCCTCTGCCGCCGCAGGCTCGCCCCGCATCCTCAACCATCCCTCCCCGGGGCCTGAGTGAGCCAGAATCCCTGAAGCAGCTGCTCCTTTAACCCCGTCCTGTCTGAGCGAAGAACAGACGCCCTCCAGCGACCTACACGCATAGGCGGGGCCAAATCCAAAGCTGAGCCCCAGGAGCTGGTCAAACAAAGAAGAGAAAGGGAAATCTCTCCCAGCAGCCTCAGGAGCAGCGGATTAAATCTCCACAATCAACTTGATGTATCCTGCATCTGTGGAACACCTGAATAGACAACGAATCATCCCAAATTGAGGAGGTGGACTTTGAGAGCAAGATTTATTATTTTTTCCCCTTTTCCTCTTTTGGTGAGTGTGTATGTGTATGCTTCTGTGTGAGATTTTGCCAGTATAGCTTTGCTTTCACCATTTGTCCTAGGGTCCTATCTGTCCGTTGTATTTTTTTTTACTTAAAAAATTTTTTTTCTTACTAATTATTTTTTATTTTAATAACTTTATTTTATCTTACTTTATTTTATTTTCTTTTATCCTCTTTTTTTCTTTCTTTCTACTTTTTCTCCCTTTTATTCTGAGCCGTGTGGATGAAAGGCTCTTGGTGCTGCAGCCAGGAGTCAGTGCTGTGCCTCTGAGGTGGGAGAGCCAACTTCAGGACACTGGTCCACCAGAGACCTCCCGGCTCCACGTAATATCAAACGGCGAAAATCTCCCAGGGATCTCCATCTCAACACCAGCACCCAGCTTCACTCAACGACCAGCAAGCTACAGTGCTGGACACCCTATGCCAAACAACTAGCAAGACAGGAACACAACCCCACCCCTTAGCAGAGGGGCTGCCTAAAATCATAATAAGTCCACAGACACCCCAAGACACACCACCAGACGTGGACCTGCCCACCAGAAAGACAAGATCCAGCCTCATCCACCGGAACACAGGCACTAGTCCCCTCCACCAGGAAGCCTACACAACCCACTGAACCAACTTTAGCCACTGGGGACAGACACCAAAAACAACGGGAACTACAAACCTGCAGCCTGCAAAAAGGAGACCCCAAACACAGTAAGAAAAGCAAAATGAGAAGACAGAAAAACACACAGCAGATGAAGGAGAAAGATAAAAACCCACCAGACCTAACAAATGAAGAGGAAATAGGCAGTCTACCTGAAAATGATTTCAGAGTAATGATAATAAAGATGATCCAAAATCTTGTAAATAAAATAAAGAAAATGCAAGAAACATTTAACAAGGACCTAGAAGAACTGAAGATGAAACAAACAACGATGAACAACACAATAAATGAAATTAAAAATACTCCAGAAGGGATCAATAGGAGAATAACTGAGGCAGAAGAACGGATAAGTGACCTGGAAGATAAAATAGTGGAAATAACTACTGCAGAGCAGAATAAAAAAAAAGAATGAAAAGAACTGAGGACAGTCTCAGAGACCTCTGGGACATTAAACGCACCAACATTCGAATCATAGGGGTTCCAGAAGAAGAAGAGAAAAAGAAAGGGACTGAGAAAAAATTTGAAGAGATTATAGTTGAAAACTTCCCTAATATGGGAAAGGAAATAGTTAATCAAGTCCAGGAAGCACAGAGAGTCCCATACAGGGTAAATCCAAGGAGAAACACGCCAAGACACATACTAATAAAACTGTCAAAAATTAAATACAAAGAAAACATATTAAAAACAGCAAGGGAAAAACAACAAATAACACACAAGGGAATCCCCATAAGGTTAAGAGCTGATCTTTCAGCAGAAACTCCGCAAGCCAGGAGGGACTAGCAGGACATATTTAAAGTGATGAAGGAGAAAAACCTACAACCAAGATTACTGTACCCAGCAAGGATCTCATTCGGATTTGATGGAGAAATTAAAACCTTTACAGACTAGCTAAAGCTGAGAGAGTTCAGCATCACCAAACCAGCTTTACAACAAATGCTAAAGGACCTTCTCTAGGCAAGAAACACAAAAGAAGGAAAAGACCTACAATAACAAACCCAAAACAATTAAGAAAATGGGAATGGGAACACACATATCAATAATTACCTTAAATGTATATGGATTAAATGCTCCCATCAAAAGACACAGACTGGCTGAATGGATACAAAAACAAGACCCTTATATATGCTGTCTACAAGAGACCCACTTCAGACCTAGAGACACATACAGACTGAAAGTAAGGGGATGGAAAAAGATATTCCATGCAAATGGAAACCAAAAGAAAGCTGGAGTAGCAATCCTCATATCAGACAAAATAGACTTTAAAATAAAGACTATTAGAAGAGACAAAGAAGGACACTACATAATGATCAAGGGATCGATCCAAGAAGAAGATATAACAATTGTAAATATTTATGCACCCAACATAGGGGCACCTCAATACATAAGGCAAATACTAACAGCCATAAAAGGGGAAATCGACAGTAACACATTCATTGTAGGGGACTTTAACACCCCACTTTCACCAATGGACAGATCATCCAAAATGAAAATAAATAAGGAAACACAGCTTTAAATGATACATTAAACAAGATGGACTTGATTGATATTTATAGGACATTCCATCCAAGAACAACAGAATACATATTTTTCTCAAGTGCTCATGGAACATTCTCCAGGATAGATCATATCTTGGGTCACAAATCAAGCCTTGGTAAATTTAAGAAAATTGAAATTGTATCAAGTATCTTTTCCAACCACAATGCTATGAGACTAGATATCAATTACAGGAAAAGATCTATAAAAAATACAAACACATGGAGGCTAAAAAATACACTACTTAATAACGAAGTGATCACTGAAGAAATCAAAGAGGAAATCAAAAACTACCTAGAAACAAATGAAAATGGAGACACGACAACGCAAAACCTATGGGACGCAGCAAAAGCAGTTCTAAGAGGGAAGTTTATAGCAATACAATCCTACCTTAAGAAACGGGTAACATCTCGAATAAACATCCTAACCTTGCACCTAAAGCAATTAGAGAAAGAAGAACAAAAAAACCCCAAAGTTAGCAGAAGGAAAGAAATCATAAAAATCAGATCAGAAATGAAAAAGAAATGAAGGAAACGATGGCAAAGATCAATAAAACTAAAAGCTGGTTCTTTGAGAAGAGAAACAAAATTGATAAACCATTAGCCAGACTCATCAAGAAAAAAAGGGAGAAGACTCATATCAACAGAATTAAAAATGAAAAAGGAGAAGTAACAACTGACACTGCAGAAATATAAAAGAGCATGAGAGACTACTACAAGCAACTCTATGCCAATAAAATGGACAACCTGGAAGAAATGGACAAATTCTTAGAAATGCACAACCTTCCAAGACTGAATCAGGAAGAAATAGAAAATATGAATAGACCAATCACAACCACTGAAGTTGAAACTGTGATTTAAAATCTTCCAACAAACAAAAGCCCAGGACCAGATGGCTTCAGAGGCGAATTCTATCAACCATTGAGAGAAGAGCTATCATCTATCCTTCTCAAACTCTCCCAAAATATAGCAGAGGGAGGAACACTCCCAAACTCATTCTATGAGGCCACCATCACCGTGATACCAAAACCAGACAAGGATGTCACAAAGAAAGAAGACTACAGGCCAATATCACTGATGAACATAGATGCAAAAATCCTCAACAAAATACTAGCAAACAGAATCCAACAGCACATTAAGAGGATCATACAACATGATCAAGTGGGGTTTATCCCAGGAACGCAAGGATTCTTCAATATACGCAAATCAATCAATGTGATACACCATATTAAGAAACTGAAGGAGAAAAACCATATGGTCATCTCAATAGATGCAGAGAAAGCTTTCGACAAAATCCAACACCCATTTATGATAAAAACCCTGCAGAAGGTAGACATAGAGGGAACTTTCCTCAACATAATAAAGGCCATATATGACAAACCCACAGCCAACATCGTTCTCAATGGTGAAAAACTGAAAGCATTTCCACTAAGATCAGGAACAAGACAAGGTTGCCCACTCTCACCACTCTTATTCACCATAGCTTTGGAAGTTTTAGCCACAGCAATCAGAGAAGGAAAGGAAATAAAAGGAATCCAAATCAGAAAAGAAGACATAAAGCTGTCACTGTTTGCAGATGACATGATACTATACATAGAGAATCCTAAAGATGCTACTATCAGCAAACTACTAGAGCTAATCAATGAATTTGGTAAAGTAGCAGGATACAAAATTAATGCACAGAAATCTCTGGCATTCCTATACACTAATCATGAAAAATCTGAAAGTGAAATCAAGAAAACACTCCCATTTACCACTGCAACAAAAAGAATAAAATATCTAGGAATAAACCTACCTAAGGAGACAAAAGACCTGTATGCAGAAAATTATAAGACACTGATGAAAAAAATTAAAGATGATACAAATAGATGGAGAGATATACCATGTTCTTGGATAGGAAGAATCAACATTGTGAAAATAACTATACTACCCAAAGCAATCTACAGATTCAATGCAATCCCTATCAAACTACCACTGGCATTTTTCACAGAACTAGAACAAAAAATTTCACAGTTTATATGGAAACACAAAAGACCCCGAATAGCCAAAGCAATCTTGAGAACGAAAAACGGAGCTGGAGGAATCAGGCTCCCTGACTTCAGACTATACTACAAGGATACAGTAATCAAGACAGTATGGTACCGGCACAAACACAGAAATATAGATCAGTGGAACAGGATAGAAAGCCCAGAGATAAACCCACGCACATATGGTCACCTTATGTTTGATAAAGGAGGCAGGAATGTACAGTGGAGAAATCACAGCCTCTTCAATAAGTGGTGCTGGGAAAACTGGACAGGTACATGTAAAAGTATGAGATTAGATCACTCCCTACACAAAACACAAAAACACTATACACAAAAATAAGCTCAAAATGGATTAAAGACCTAAATGTAAGGCCAGACACTATCAAACTCTTAGAGAAAAACATAGGCAGAACACTCTAGGACATAAATCACAGCAAGATCCTTTTTGACCCACCTCCTGGAGAAATGGAAATACAAACAAAAATAAACAAATGGGACCTAATGAAACTTCAAAGCTTTTGCACAGCAAAGGAAACCATAAACAAGATGAAAAGACAACCCTCAGAATGGGAGAAAATACTTGCAAATGAAGCAACTGACAAAGGATTAATCTCCAAAATTTATAAGCAGCTCATGCAGCTCAATAACAAAAAAGCAAACAACCCAATCCAAAAATGGGCAGAAGACCTAAATAGACATTTCTCCAAAGAAGATATACAGACTGCCAACCAACACATGAAAGAATGCTCAACATCACTAATCATTAGAGAAATGCAAATCAAAACTACAATGAGATATCATCTCACACCGGTCAGAATGGCCATCATCAAAAAATCTAAAAACAATAAATGCTGGAGAGGTTGTGGAGAAAAGGGAACCCTCTTGCACTGTTGGTGGGAATGTAAATTGATACAGCCACTGTGGAGAACAGTATGGAGGTTACTTAAAAAACTACAAATGGAACTACCATACGACCCAGCAATCCCACTACTGGGCATATACCCTGAGAAAACCATAATTCAAAAAGAGTCATGTACCAAAATGTTCACTGCAGCTCTATTTACAATAGCCCGGAGATGGAAACAACCTAAGTGCCCATCATTGGATGAATGGATAAAGAAGATGTGGCACATATATACAATGGAATATTACTCAGCCATAAAAAGAAACGAAATTGAGCTATTTGTAATGAGGTGGATAGACCTAGAGTCTGTCATACAGAGTGAAGTAAGTCAGAAAGAGAAAGACAAATACCGTATGCTAACACATATATATGGAATTTAAGGGAAAAAAATGTCATGAAGAGCCTAGGGGTAAGACAGGAATAAAGACACAGACCTACTAGAGAATGGACTTGAGGATATGGGGAGGGGGAAGGGTAAGATGTGACAAAGCGAGAGAGAGGCATGGACATATATACACTACCAAACGTAAAGCAGACAGCTACTGGGAAGCAGCCGCATAGCACAGGGAGATCAGCTCGGTGCTTTGTGACCACCTGGAGGGGTGGGATAGGGAGGGTGGGAGGGAGGGAGACGCAAGAGGGAAGAGATATGGGAACATATGTATATGCATAACTGATTCACTTTGTTATAAAGCAGAAACTAACACACCATTGTAAAGCAATTATACTCCAATAAAGATGAGAAAAGAAATACTGAAATAAATAAAATGGTCTGATAGTTCAAAATTGACTTGGATAAGAAACTAGGGAATTATCTATTAACCAGGCTAAGCAGGTTTTAGATAGGCAATGATAAAAATGCAAAGTTACTCATCAGATCTTTTAGTGACTAAATAATGTTACACCAGAATCTGAATCCATTTTTCTTTCAGAGCAAAACTACAACTACTGAAGTTGAAAGTACAGAATCTGATTTCGGTTCTCAATGTCAATAGGCATGAAGTGGAGGTTTAAAAAAAAAGTAAAACTCATGGAGATTATCCAGCTAACAATTTTGCACCTCCTTCTGTTCTGATTCAGTGGCCCTTTTTGCACAAGTGTGATTTCTGAGGGTCTCTGTAGGTCTGGTGTACAAGTGCTAAAATTCTCTTTCATTGACTTTGGACTTGAAAGTTCACCCTGGTGAAGGCTACCCAGGCACTGGTTAACTGAAATTCTACTGCCATTGCTTCCTTCTTTCCTTCCTTCAACAACTATTTATTTGACACTTACCATATGTAAGTACTGTTTTTAGGCATTACAGTTTCAGCAATAAATGAGACAGAGAAGATCGCAGCTTTCAACAATCTTACATTCTTCCAGTTATTACCTGTAATTTGTCAGATATAGCACACTATAAGCAACTGTTGAATGTAAACAGTATTTGATACACTAAAAATTGGGAATTAAAATTTTAAGGAGTCGCAATAATACCCATGGTCTAAAGAAAAGTTTCAGATGCTTATCATTTACTTATTTTACCAACTTCTTAATTCTTGTGCAAGAAAGTCTTGTACTATTTTCAATAGCTAAGGAAGGCAAAACACATACCAAAAACACTTAGGAATCACTACTTAAAAATAAGAGAAAAAACACTTAAAATCATTTTTTAAAATACCATTTAAAATGTGTCTTCAGTCAGGAATGGATGCCAAAACAGTCAATACAAAGGAGAAATGTCCAAAACACAACAGAGTTTTGAGGAAAGGCATAATACATAATAGAACTAAGAGCCTCTTTAGGATTTGGGAATCAGAATGATCACTGAGCCTGCCTAATGGGAATGATTAAAGAAAACCTGAAAAACTAACAGAAACTATGGCAGAATCTGATGTAAATAATTCAATTTGGAAAGATGGAGTAACTTTACAAATATACTTCCATTAATCCGGCATTGAAAAAGTAAGGAATTTGGCCAACGTTACGAGTGTTTCAGTACTACGGTAATGAGCTGAACAAGTTATTCTGTCTTTGGTCTAATCTAAATGTTCATTCCTGCATGCAACTAATATTAAACATTTATTGAGTGCCTGACACATGCCATGCATGGTGCTAGGCACAGAGAACACAATGCTGAAGCAGCTGGATCCCCAGTTCATGATGCACCTGGTCACCATACAAGGAGCCAGAACACAGGTGTTTAAATGTGCAGAGAGAGCAGAAGAGAGGACTTTATGCTGCCTGAGGGAGACAAAGACAGCGCCCGAGTTGAAAGATATTTGAGCAGGAGTTTGAAGGAGGATCGGAACTACACAAAGTGTTCATGAGGGGTGAGGCGTAAAGAAAGCACTCGAGTAAGAAAGGAAAATTGCACGCATAAACTCCAGGAGAAAGAAATATGCTCACGGCATGGTAAGAAACCCTGTAAAACGACACAGGACAGACCTGGACGTTTATACACTGGGCAGGGCCAGATCCTAAAGGGACATGCACACCAGACAAAAGTTACTGGATTTTATCCTAGAAGAAGCTAAGAGCCCCCTATGTCATCAAATAAGGCAACGACATGGTCAGATCTGTGGCGAATGGACTGAATGAAAGTAAGACTAGGGATGAGGAGGCTATTTCAGAAAGTCTTTGCAATGGTCCATGTGAGAGATAGTAAGGCCTGACCCACTGCAGGTAGAGTGGAGAGGGAGGGGACAGGACAGATAAGTGAGCTAGAAACGAAGTGACTTGCTGATCAACTGGGTTAAGCTTGGGGGAGAGGAAGAAGTCAAGAGTAATTCGCTGGCTTCCAACTTGAGAAGATACCCGTCTCCACGCCAAGCATTCTATCAGCTTTCAGTTTTGGATTTTGGCTCCCTGAGACTGGTCACTGCTGATCTGCCTCATTCTCTTTGTCCTAAAGAACGTCCTTAGGCGCTACAGAAATACAGAGGCGGCCACCACCACCTCTGAGTGATGACAAGAAGGAAGCACCACCGCCTGTTTCTCCCTGCCTGGTCTACACCACCTTCAGCAACCACGGCAGCAATCCTGTAGATGGCGCCCATTTTAATTCTGTACACAAATAATTAATCGAACTATAGTTATTATGGGCCCCAGGAGCACAAGGCACTACGGAAAATAAAAGCAATGTGCAGGTTTCTGCCGAGTTATGCAGGAAAGCAATACAGCGCAAAGCAGTGGTCAGTCAGATGCAAGTCCGAAATCCAGCTCCATTACTGTTACTGGTTATATGACCTTGGGAAACTGATGTTCTTGGGCCTTGGCTGCCTCTTCTATAAGATATCTGGATAATATAGCGTATCTCATTGGTAAAAATTAATGAGATAATACATGTAAATTTCCTACTAGCACCATGCCTAACTTATCGTAGATTCAAAAAATAATAAGTAAATATCCTCCTTTATTTCCCATCCCCTTTTGACTACTCAAAGCCTTTCTGCTTCCAAACAGAATCCAGTTATCACCAATGGGCGTTTCTCTCTACTTCCCCATGTCTACTGTTGGCAAAAATGAAGCTTCTAGAATTAACACAGGATGGTATCTATATCACAGACTGCTTACAGGCTATCCAATATTCATCATCCCTTTCTTCCTTATTACTGGACCCTGATTTTGCTGAAGGTGGTAAAATACTAAGCAAAAAAACCATTTCCTAGGGTCCCTTGCCTCTAGGGGTAGCCTAGTGTGTGACACAGTAGAGTCAGTAAAACTCTTGTTAGAGATTATTTGGAAAGTTTCTGGACATAGGTATTTTTATTCTCCCTCAGCTAGCTTCCTTTTGCCAACTTCCTGGAAAGTCGGTATGATGGCTGGAATTGCAGTAGCTATCCTGCAACTATGAGGAAAAGATCAAGACTCATAATATGAGCCTTGACATACTTGAGCTCCTGAAAAATGCTTCCACCACCTTCCACCAGACTTCTTATCACATGGGAAAAATAAAGGCCTAAATTTAAGCCACTGCCTTTCAGGTCTCTATAACTCTTCTGAGCCCAATTCCGAACTGATTGAGGAATTTCCTAAATTTAGGGATTTCCTTCAATCCTATTTTGGCATGAGTATCAAGCCATCAACCATAATTTCCTTCCAATTTAAAAAGAAACTCTTATTGAGTGTCCAGTATGTGAGATACTGTGTATGTAGACATAGAAATAAATATTACCTACTGACTCATTTTTTTTTAAACATCTTTATTGGAGTATAATTGCTTTACAATGGTGTGTTAGTTTCTGCTGTATAACAAAGTGAATCAGCTATACATACACATATATCCCCATATCTCCTTCCTCTTGTGTCTCCCTCCCACCTTCTCTATCCCACCTCTCTAGGTGGTCACAAAGCACTGAGCTGATCTCCCTGTGCTATGTGGTTGCTTCCCACTAGCTATCTACTTTACATTTGGTAGTGTATATATGTCCATGCCACTCTCTCACTTCGTCCCAGCTTACCCTTCCCCTTCCCCGTGTCCTCAAGTCCATTCTCTATGTTATCTACTGACTCATTTAATTCTTATAGTAACCCTTCAAAGTAAGTAGTGTCATTCTCATTTTACAGCAAAGGGACACGAAGGTCTGAGAGGCTAAGTACTTTATCAAAGGTACCTTAGTGATACAAGGCGAGCCAAGATCGGAGCTCCATGTCTATTTGATGATGAAGTTCATATCCTGGCAGCTATCCATGCTACTGCAGGGGTTCTGTGAACTCACTACTGTGAGGAACCATGACTCCCAAGACAATGTCTCTCTAAATTAAGTACTCACTTTTCCTAGGTCATCCGTACTGATACCTAAAATTCAACTGGGAAACCATCTTAAAATGTATGTCTAGAGCATGAAAAAAGTGTGTAGCAGGAGACCATGAAGTGGTTGATGTGGCAAGGGTGAGAGCTGCCTAGGCCTGAGGTACACTCTGCCTGAAAGCAGCTAGGCAGGGCTGACAATCTGGAAAGGAGGCTCCTTTTACCTGGGGCCTCCAGTCAACAAGGACCCTGAAGAAATCATGTTAAACTGGAAATCAGCGTGTGAGCCTGAGGCATCGGAGAGAGAGTAAGTAAAGGTGTCCAATGTCACACACATTCTCACAGTAAAAAAAACTCATGATCTTGTCACACGTAATTTTTTAAAAGAGGAGTGAGAGACAAAATTGGGAGTTGTGTACATCTCTTATAACCTATTAAAAAACACTTTAAATACAGACTTGTTCTATATATTACATAAATATACATATAAATGCATATTTTAACTCTTTCTTCTTCACAATGAATCTGAAGCAGCCAACAAGAAGATTCACAATAATTTAAAAACCATAACCAGGAAACATATACAATAGGAGTATGAAATATGAGGAAAATAAAGTAAGCAGACATATATCCTATAGGGTCCTAAACAGTTACTAAAATTGAGCTGTAAATTTAGGTCTGAGCCTCCTCTTGCCAAAGGAAAACGGAAAAAAATGACTAGGTACAAAATTCACAATGGCCATGAGAAAAAGAGAATATTACCACCTCAGGAGAAACAAAATATTTTCTGTTAGCATAAAAGCAATAAGAAATCAGAAGACCTAAGTGGGACTTCACACAGGAGAAACTATATAACAGAGCAGACAACGTCTCAGCAATTCCTCAATAGTAAATGTTACAGTGTATTCCACACAACAGTTTCTCACAGAGTTATTCAATCAAGCTGAAAAACAGTTCAGGGAAGGCAATCTGTGCAGGACTGAGGCAATGAGATAGGAATATATGGCTCTCCAATGGGCCGGCTTGATCTAGTAATAAATCCCGGAATATCTACATGAACAAAGAGACAGCATTTTCTTTAAATTATTCTCCAACCGAAACCAACTTAAGAAGTAGGATTATGCAACAGTTTCCTGACTCTTTTCAGTTCAGAAGTTCTGAGAAAGTTTTCAGGGGCTTTTTATTATGTAAATGGTACTTCAGTCCACTGGCACTGTGCTCTTAGGTGTAGCACTTATGTGCCAATCTTTCCTCTTTCTCCAAGGAGAAATCGGCATTAAAAGGCAGAGAAAAGGTAGGCTGCATTACTTTAAAAAATTATGGCTTTTTGCTTTTACATTAGGAGGTTCTACTACACACACTTTCTATCATATAACTAATGTTAGAGAAAATTTATGAATTCACACCCATAATGACTTCTTAACTAATTTAAAAGGCAATGAGTGAAAGGCATGTACCTAAGAATATGACATTCCAAAAATGGACATTAAACAGTCCTTGAACAGGTAGAAATTAATATCAATTATGAACAGTGTAGGAGGAACACAGGAGTTCACTGAAAAAATAAAAACCTGACGTATAGTAAGACATGGGGCCTGTTAGGTCTGGAAAGAAATGTAAAATCTATGTAAATTTAGCTGAGCTTAACTAAGGTGTAATTTTTTTCTGTGTGTTCATATTGATGCACTGTCATAAGCATATTCACAGGAATCCTCAATAAGGTACAAAGTGGAATATTCAGAAAACGCCAATTAGGCCAAGTACATACCTGCATGCCAGTTTTTCCACTGCATAAGGAGTCAGATGATATTTATCCTTCAAAAGAGTCTCTAGTTGTGTGTGAAGACAACATAAATATCGTTGTGCTTTAACTTAAGCTCTCTATAAAGTCACAAGAAGTTACGACTGTAACATGAACCAAAGGAGGATAAAATAAGGACCATTTGATACTAATTAAAAAACAGGAGATTAGAAAAAAGATGGCTGTGGGAAATAGGGAACAGTTGTTCTCCCAACATGGACCTCTTACCCTGCTGATTCTGTGGTTTTTAAAACTACAAAAGTGAAAACTGGAAAAATGACAATAAAATTACTACCAACAGAAAAACAGAATAACATTCTCTATGGTTTTTAAAATAACTTCTAAATTGGCGATAGAAAACTAAATTTGCTAAGCAAAAAGCTAGCATTTCCACATTTATTTCCTCCTTCTAAACACATACAATAAACGCACATATTGGATCTAATGTAGCTCCATGCAATGCAATTAGAGGTTCCCGTTCTTTGATTCCAATTGCAATCAATTGCAATGAATCAACAGATGAGGCAGGTGATTAAAGTCACATAACTTTAACAAACCAAGATTGCTGAAGTTAAATAAATATCATTGTGGTCACTTTAAGCTACCTAGCTTCATCAAGCAGAGCTACAAAAGCAGCAGGTTAGCAGGTTTCTGGCAAGGAATAATTGGTGCTGAGCAACAGACTGTGTACATGAGCAGAAACATTGCATAAAACTCACATTGCTGGCTTACCCACACCATATGTGCATTTTGGATGGAAACAGGGGCAGCTCTCATACACCTCACATAGTTTGGCCTTTTCTGGCTAGGATGAATAAACATTATGTTTCCGTGTGCTAACTGTTAACCCCAATGGAAACCAGAAAATACCAGAATTATGACCTCTCAATTCTAATTTTTTCCAGCAAAACTGAAACTAGGACAAAGACACAGTGGTAACAAAAATATACAAATTTGAAGTTATGGAAAAGATCTTTACAAATACTGATAAGCATGCCTCAAGTTAATTCATCTTGCCAATGTTTTGAGCTATCAACAACCCACAGTAATCTGATTGTCAAATACAAAAGTAAAAAGTTTATAGATTTAAAGAAATAATAAAGCATTTCAATTGTTCTTTACCAGTGGCCAAATTTATCATTTCCCCAAACAGACTTTGTAAGCAAGAGCAAGGACCTTGAAAGTGGTTTTCACAGTCTGACAAGTTACCTGCAAGGACTTTTGCACAATTCCTTCCTAACAAGCACGAAAGCCTGATTAATCAATATCTAAAATCTTCATTATGCATCAGATTCTCCCCCTCCACCCCCCCTCCATCCCCCAATCAAAGCAGCAGTATAAAGGTTGGCGTTTGGTGGCAAAATTCCAATTCACTTTCCAAAGAGGTAAATAGCCAGGACTTCTGGGGAGGAAAAGATCTCAGACACTGCATCTAATCCCCCTACTTCACTGACTAAGAATTGAAGTTGAAGAGAAGCTTAGCAACTTGTCCTAGATCAAACACTTGGTGAGCAGAGGAATCCAGCAAAAATGTACTTTCTACTATATTATATGGTCCAGTAATTCAAGTGAAAATAAAGACTGGAGAGATGCACTCTACAAAATCTTTTTCCCAAAAGGTATCTTGCATAGCAGGATAAACACATCAAAGAATTAAATTTACCATTTAAATGATATAAACAGTGCAATAATCCAACTGTGCGTCATTTCCCAGTAAATCACAAATTTGAAATGGTTCTATATTAGGAAAAACAAAAAACAGAAATCCTTGCACTCATCTTGGATAAAATTATATTCTCATAAACTAACTGTTATAAAGGGAGAAATTAATATCTTCAAACTAAGAGTCTCAGAATCATAGATATAGATGCAAAAGCAAGATTTGTAGACAAATACATGTTCAAACCAGTAACCCACAACATTTTCGGGGGAGGGGGAATATGACTTTATAACTGATACTATGACACTGACAGGTAGATCAATAAGAACAGTCTGGGCCACGTGATTTCTAATGATATGTGAAGAATAAACTCCAAGTCACCTCACTCTTCTCCCTGCTGGAAAGTCCCCTAGGTGAGAGGACAGATGTTTCGACAAACCATGATCAGATGTGATGCTCTGTGATCAACTAATTAAGAGATCTTAAACTTAAATAATCCAAGGCAGGTAAGTACCTACATGTCTCCTAAAGATCATCCTCAGTAGACTGTTCCATCATTTTTACTGCCATCCAAAATAGTTCTTCTGTTAATAAGCAATATCCTCACCATCAGACTTACTATTATTTAAAATATAAGATATACTCATTATAGACAAATAGGAAAATCCGAACACTGGACAGTATGATTTAACCTATTTATCTATCATTCCAAAGGCAACTACTCTTAATGTTTTTATGTATTACATCATCTTTTTCTGCACAGTTTTTTTTTTTTTTTTCCGTACGCGGGCCTCTCACTGTTGTGGCCTCTCCCGTCGCGGAGCACAGGCTCCGGACGCGCAGGTTCAGCGGCCATGGCTCACAGGCCCAGCCACTCCGCGGCATGTGGGATCTTCCCGGACCGGGGCACGAACCCATGTCCCCTGCATCGGCAGGCGGACTCTCAACCACTGCGCCACCAGGGAAGCCCTTCTGCACAGTTTTTATATAGCAATAATCATACTGTAAATATAATTTTGTACCTCAAATCTTCTAACTGAAATTATGAAACCAAGAGTCTTTATTGAAAACTAATCATATATTTCACTTATGAAAACTAAAAAATATTCCATTAAGTGGATTGCCATCTTTCTGCACATACAACTTCTTGTGGATTTAAAAGATTATTTTCTCAGAATAGAATCCTAAAAGTGGAATTACTGTCAAAGTATATTAATGTCTTTATGGTTCTTGATACTTGCAAAAATGCTTACCAAAAATGGTTGTACCAATTTAAACTGCCTTCAATAGCAATTCCCATTATACCTGTATTTGGACTATGAATATCTTGTGAGAATTAACAGTTTCATAATCATCTTTACACCCGCCATGAGGCAGGAGATAGATGGGTCCCAGCCTGAACAGTTTCTCCCCTGTGGACAGAAACTCCATAATAGCAGAAACTCCATAAAAGCAGGATGATGGAGGAGGCTGGGCCCTGCCCAGATAAAAGGCCAAATATTCCTCATTCTTGAAGTCAAGGAGACCTCCCCGACTACACATGCGCAGAAAGGCCCCTTGGAGGTCAAAAAGGGAGGGGGCACCACCCCATAGTAAGTGATGTCAACTAACCATAGGCCTCTTCACTAGAATCCTTCTTGGCTAAGAGATGTGCACGCACACTGGGAAGGACCCTGAGATATAACAAATACAGACTGAGAACCAGGCAAAGCAAGATGACTGGTCAAAGGAAACCCGGAAGAAATGCCCCATAAATGTGATTCAAACTACCACGAGGGCGCGACTCTCTCGCTGAGCCCGCCCGTGTGTCTATCCACACGTACTGTACTCTTTTTCCTCCTAATAAACACTTTACTTGCTTCACTACTTTCCGTCTCTATGTGGAAAGTCGCTTCTACACAGCTGACGGGCCAGGGCCTTGTCACTGGCCACTAGTCCCTGGTGGTCTGGTGGCTAGGATTCAGCGCTCTCACTGCCGCTGCCCAACCTCAATCTCTGGCTGGAAACTGAAATCCTGCTTCAAGCTGCCACAGGCTGAGGCCACCTGAGATCACCCATACTTTAAATTTATAAACTTATATACCATAATTATACTAAAAAATTCTTAAAACCGAAATCCTAACACCCAGTGGATGAATGTTTGCTATTCTTGAAACTATGCTTGAGAATCACTCGAGTCTCTTTTTTTCCTGTACCACCCAACCTCAATTATTTTCTACACACAAGTAGGTCTTTAATAGGATAATCTTATACCCCCTTTTAAGGAGTGGTAACCAAAGTCTACATCATATGGAATTTATAAAGTTCAAGGATATTCTCATTCATTTTAATGACTATATAAAAGAAAAGAACAAGGAAATTCATCCCTACCGAGTCTGAAGGCTCCTATAGCTTTGTTAAAAGACATAAAGGAAGTACAAAAACACATTAAAAGAAAAGTGAACATTTCATTCATATGTATTCATTCTATATCTTTTTCAAAAAATCAATTTTTGTTCCCTAAATTACTCAACTATGAATTTCACATGTAACTCAACAATTTACAAATATGCAGATAAGAAATTACAAATACTGTGTACTAGATTGAGATGTGTGCTTCAAATGACATGAATAAACAAAGTCCCCCATATCTTCACTGTACTTCCCAGGGATTCTAATATTATGCACTTAATAATCTTAGCAAACACTTTGTTGTTGTTGCTACTACCTTACTGTTTTTGCAACTGCTATTAAATTTCCTAGTACAAATTGGCTGTAAGATTATTTTAGAACTTCATTAAAAAATTTATATTAAATACGCAATAAGCTACTTTGGTTAACAGAAGTTGGGAGATTATTAGTGTCACAGTTTATTATTATAAGTAATTTTTGTGTCTTCTGTCAGTGTAACCACAGTATCTCAATACCACCAGCTGATAATAATCTTTATAAATCCTACTTTGCAGCTATACCATCTGTTAGTTATTATTTTATACGTCTCCATATGCATATGTGAATTAGCTGTCATTCAAAACAAATATACAAATGGAATTGTGGTTTTGTGGGGAGTTTTTATTGGCTTGTTTTTGCATTTTGTTATCTTTAGGCTAGTGAACTAAATAAATAAACATATTCCTATATCTTTGAGACCAAAAATAAATGCAAATTTCAGTTATACAAACTTCCAGTTATAAGTCATGAGAATGTAATGTACAGCATGGGGAATACAGTCAATAATACTGTATTAACTTTGTATAGTGACAGATGGTTAACTAGACTTATTGTGGTGATCATTTTGCAATGCATACAAATGTTGAATCACTATGTTGTATACATGAAACTAATATAATATTGTATGTCAAATATATTTCAATAAAATAAAGAGGCTAACAAAAATGCAAATTTAAAAATACTTTTTGTAGTACAAATAAAAGAAATTTAAGTTCAACAAACAATCTAAAAGTATCTGCTAAAACTGGTTAAAATTAATAGTCACCAAAATTGGATATGATATTTCCATATTCATAGCTCTCAAAGTACACCTACAGACCAAAAAGCAATAGGTCCACTAGTAAATTAGTAGCTATTATGGTTCCAGTTTTCACAATATAAAACACTTTCCACGACTGAAGATTAGAAAATAATGACTACTTACTTACTTACTTGTAATGTTAATTCCCTGAAGAGATGAATCATAATGACAAAAATTCAAAACCAGGTCCCCCATTAATCTGTGGGTTTATCCCCATGAGCTGTAAATAACCAGGCTCCTACAGTAGCAGAGAGCAATAAGTAGTTGTAATGTCATTACAACTCACTACCAAAATTTACCCGGAAAGCAACAAGAAAAAAAGAAGGAAAAGAAGGAAGATAAACTTACAATTGGATAATTAGTTCCAAATTATCACTTTTTCCCCAAGTACTAGAGTCTAATGACTTTAATAAGCCCAAACACGGTTTACAGGAGCTTTATACACTACACACCAAAAACATGGTGAATTCTGTTAAGAGTTACCAATGGCAATTAAAACATGAGACGAAAGCACAACCTGGGAGAAACCACATTTGATGACTAAATAGTTCATTGTTTCCTTAAGTTACCCTATTTTAGGTAATGATACTTTAGGATCATATACAGGGAAAGCTAAGGTACAAACAGTAGTAAATAATTAAAGTCATCATTAATAGAAACCCTGAAATATTTACAGAGGGGGATTAAAGAAGAGAAAAATGTACTTAAGAAGTTATGATTTCCTGGAATGAATGCTATATTATTTTCAGTTTCTTGAAGTAAAAAGTCCCACTAATTACTTATACAAAAAAAATGCTGCTTTTCATAGAGTCTTTTGTGTATTAAAATAAGTTATACTCCAACTTTGTAAAATTTAACTTATTTGATGCCCAAACCAGATCTCCTTTTTTTCAAATTGTATTTCATCTAGATGTTAGAATTTCCATGATGTCTGTGAGACAGCTGTACTTGGAGAGGCAACACAGTTTTGAAGTATACTTGGGCTATAAAGTATAAGGGAAAACATCATAGACTACTTAACAAAAAATATATATACATTTTTAACATGTTTATTGGGGTATAAATAATAATCAACACAATGGTGTGTTAGTTTCTGCTGTATAACAAAGTGAATCAGCTACACGTATACATATATCCCCATATCTCCTCCCTCTTGCATCTCCCTCCCACCCTCCCTATCCCACCCCTCTAGGTGGTCACAAAACACCGAGCTGATCTCCCTGTGCTATGAGGCTGCTTCCCACTAGCTATCTATAACAAAATATTTTAACTGTCATTAAAACTACAGTATAGCACAGGCCAGGTTCCATTCATTTTTTAAAATATTTTATTACCTGTCATTGAGATCCATGTGGGGAAAGTAGTTTCATACCATGATTTGCTTCTGTATGTCTAAAATGTTTTTAATGAGGGATTTCATTTCACAGGAATTTATATTAATCATATAAAATTAATTGTATAAATAGTAAAAAAAATTTTTTTCATGGTTTAAAGCTCACCTAATACATGAAGCCTTGCTTGATTCTCCCTAATGATATTTCTTCCTCCACTAAAGTCTCAGTTATCTTTGTAGTTATGGAATTTAAGAAACTTATTTATTCCACTTTATATTATATATATATATATATTTATATTATATTTTCTAATTTTCATGAATAGATTGAGAATGTCAGCTTCTATAAGTTAGAATCACGGAGTCTTACATATCTTCATATCCTCTCTGCCCCATGTCCAACAATTCCTCGAAAATAGTAGGCAATCTACATGTTTATCTGAATTCACCAAAAAAACTTTTTGGGGATACTAAAATCTACCTTCTCCAAAGGGTCTCTAGAAAAACAACTTATGTTTTGGTAATTAAGAGTGTTATTTTGAAGCTCTATGGAACCCACACTAACTGACCAAATATGTTTTCGTTATAAATAATATTTCAATATGTAGCCATTAAAAATGAAAATAATGAGACTTTCCTATTAGGTACAATAGATACAACGTTTTAATCAGATGCATGTCTTTCAAAAAATCAATTGAAATCATTATACTTTGCCTTGCTAATGTACTGAGTTAAAAAATAATCTAAATTAACAGATTTTTTTTTATGGGTAACTCCTAAGAAATATAAGAAAAACATTTTTTTTCACAGTGAGAAAAAAATAACTGTGTGTTGATAATGTAAGATGGAAAACAGAACTAAATGAAAAGATTTACTCATAAGACAGCATTTGCAGAAGACCACTTATTATTCATGTATCCATCTAGAAATCATTGACTGGGCACCTATGTCACATCATATATGTCTGTGCAGAGGCTGTAAAGGTAAAGAAGGTGGAGTCTCCACCTTCCAGGAACTCACACTATAGTGAAGTCATAAAAGACAACACAAGTAGTAAAAGGACACTGGGGTTATCTCTGGCTGGGACAGCAGGGAAAAGAGTTCACAACGAAGGTGACACTTGAACACGGCTTTGGGCTTAAGCTTTATTCTGTAGATTTCAAGGCATTTGGGGGCCTGAACTAAAAACAAAACAACAACAACAAAAAACCCTGCTGTTCTTTTTCAGAAAGGGATTTGGGAAAGAAGCTGCTTGTCTAATAACAGTCAAGTGGACAGATGAGGATGGAGTATGAGGAACCAGATTTGGAAGATATTTGAATCAAGAAGAACAACATCAAGAATCAACAGGACCTGATGACAGATTTGATAAAGGGGGGCTGAGAAGAATGAGTCAAATGACATTTTTAGGCCTTTAATTTGCCAAGACAGATGATGACATTCAATGAAATCTAGATTATCACTTAACAGCTGTTTATTGAGCACCTTCTATGTTCCAGACATTATTCTAGACCCACAGTCTATTTTCACTGTAGTCAGGAGAGGCAGACAGTAAACAAGTGGATAATCTGAAATAGTGATAAGCGTGATGGAGAAAATAAAACAGGGTTACGTGAGAGTGACTGGGGGAAGAGACACTTTAGCTGAGGTCCTCACGAAGACTGACACTTGAACTAAGACCTTAATGATAAGGGGGCAGGCAAGTGAGGCTCCAGTAAGGAAGGGGTAGAAAATGAAAAGGCTGAGCTAGGAAAGAGCTTAACATGATCAAGGGACAGAAAGGTAGCTGGTGGACGGGGATGGGGTTTGGGGTATGAAGAGAAATGAAGTCTGAGAGCACATGGAGCACCTTGTAGCCCACTGTAAAGAACTTAGCAGTGATTCCAGTTACAGTGGGCAGCCAGCATGTTTGAAGCCAAGGAGTGATGTGATCTGATTCAATTTTTGCGGGCTGTGAAGAGAACGGACTTAAGGGGGAAGAATGGAGGCAGAGAGTCTGGGCGAAAGTGGTGGCTTAAATTCCTAGCAGTGCCCATGTTGAGAAGGGGTTAGAGTCTGGATATAGAGAGGGAGAGGTGATAGGACTTACGGGTGGAACTGCATGTAGACTGTGAGGGAAAGAAAGGAACCAGGGGTACCTCAGGGGGTGTGATTCTAAACCACTATATAAAGGGTGGTGTTATTAAACAGTGATGGTGAAAACTTGAGCAGAGAGAAGCTTCAGGGTGGTGGGGTCAGAAATCAATAGTTCTTCTTTGCTCAAGTAAAGGCTGAACTGTTTAGAAACTTGTAAGTGAAATGGCAGGTAGACAGCTGGATACAGTCTACAGCTCTGGGGTGAGGTCTATGTGGAGATATACTTTGGGAGTCATCAGACTCTTCAAAGATTTTAAAACCATGAGACTATATAAGACTCATCTTGACCCATGAAACATGAAGCAATGTTTGTGGTTTTAGATTTTTAAAGCAAGGAATAATAAATTCCATTTTGGACACTTCAGGTGGGGATAAGTGATTAGTTGGCTTTTCTGTGGTGAATCACACTAGCCTCTAAAAGTATTTTAGTATTACCCTCTTGTACTGACTTAACCCTGTCATCTCCTTTGGAGTCTCCCTATTTCATTTCTGCTACATCAGTAAGCTCTTTGAGAGCAAACGGTGTCTTCCCAATCCCCAGCAACTATTCAGAGAGAAGGCACTTTTATCTGTTATACCATGAGTATAAAAATCCAGTCTTAATGGTTAAGAATTGATTGTATAGTGGAGAGACTAGGAAGTAGCACAATAATGAGCTAGTTTCAAATCTCTGAGGATCTATTCTCAAAAGTTTCTTTCCTTCAAAATTAATCTTGGAATTCTTCCTATCAATAAATCGACTTCGAAAAATAATTGAGTTCCGCAGACATTTCCACTGAATCACATACATAACTAAGCAGTTAAATTCAAGTAATCACGGATGATTTCTAAACCATCTTGGTGGTTCTTTCCTAAAGCTCAAATATATCAACCTTTATTTCCTATCAAAGATGCTACTTATGTTCAGTACTCAATAAATATTTGAATACATAAAAGAGATCAAGATGCTTCAACATATAGACAGGAAATTTTTCTTTGTCCTTGTATCTTTTTTCTCAGTACTATATACTCAGCCCCTTGCACAGTGCATTGAATACAGTCAGTGCTTAATAAATATTTGTTGCATGCATTAATAAAAAAAACAATGCACAGTTTTATGGGAAAGATGGCTCTTTTCTTCTTCTACATCAATTTACTTCCCATGTAACTTCTTTAAATGTTTTTCTCTTGATTATAAAATATTTACTCACTGTGGAAAATATAAATACAAAAAAATCTCTCTTCTGGGCTTCCCTGGTGGCGCAGCGGTTGAGAGTCCACCTGCCGATGCAGGGGATACGGGTTCGTGCCCCGGTCCGGGAAGATCCCACATGCCACGGAGCACCTGGGCCCGTGAGCCATGGCCGCTGAGCCTGCGCGTCCGGAGCCTGTGCTCCACAACGGGAGAGGCCACAGCAGTGAGAGGCCCGCGTACCGAAAAAAAAAAAAATCTCTCTTCTTAAGATGAATATTACTCTCTATTTATAACTCATGATTGTATTCATTCATTCATTTAACAAATATTTTTGACTTCCTGTTCTGTGCTAGGCTTTGCGGATACGGTGATGAATCAAACAGGTCAGGTTCCCTGATGTCACTCCAATGGTATGCAATACCCTCACGTTCTACATGTAGAATATAAGTAGAGGTCTGTCACCACATAGAAGGTTTCAAAATCCAAGGATATCTCTTCCACTCTAATAGTTAACATTCCCCCAAAATCTTAAAAATGACTATTTCAGTGATTAAATAAGGTTAGTATGTTTCTACACAGAATATGAAAGTATGTGAACTACACTTTCACGTACCCACAAAGAGCAAATAATTTTCTCAGGTGGAAAAGAACAAAGGCCTTAGTCTTTTTACCAAACAATGTCAAGGAGTGTACTTTGATGGTGGAAATGCTAATGTAGGACAGTTCTGAATAAGTTATTTTCAAACCTTTCTCTATAGGTTCATATATTACCTATTTATTCAAATGTAATAGAAAATAATCTCTCAAGTAAAAATAATTCAAATGTTTTAACTTCAGTGTTCTATTCCTCTATTTCCAACAGAGTTTCCATTAGCAGCACTGGGAAAAGCTTAGCACTTAGGAAGTCACTCCTGCCTGCCATACCCTGATTTTCAGCAGATCACCTGTTCTCCTGATACCTAGGCACCTATTTGCATAGCAAGAGTGGAAGTTACTATTTATCCTCAGAGGTGTACATAATCACATTGACTTATTCGGTTTTACCCCAAAAGGACTCATTGAGTTTCACTTACCTCCAAAGTCTCATTGCCTTCAATGTCTGAAGTTTTGCCTCTTGCTGCCACTCTTTGCTCATGAGGTGTATCTCCTATGAAGCAAAAGAAAAAAATAAAACTTTACCATACCACTGTGGCCAAACTGTCTACTATTTATTTGAAATATCTTTTGCATGTTTCACACTGTGGAAGCAATTACTACTTCCTTTGTTACAAAGTAAACAAGTTAATATTTAAGAACAGTAATTTTATAAAGGTCACAGAAATCATCTGTAAATACATAGGTATACAATCTAAACCAGAAATGTATCCTGCTTTATATAGCTTTACTCTGGAAAAATCAAGTGAATTTATATTTTGTAAATCAAGTCATACTTCAAATAAACTAGGAAAACTTATAATTTGAAGACAAAGCAAATTATTTTCAAACATTAAAAGTCTTGGGGCTTCCCTGGTGGCACAGTGGTTGAGAGTCCGCCTGCTGATGCAGGGGACATGGGTTCGTGCCCCGGTCCGGGAAGATCCCACGTGCCACGGAGCGGCTGGGCCCGTGAGCCATGGCCGCTGAGCCTGCGCGTCCGGAGCCTGTGCTCTGCAGCGGGAGAGGCCACAACAGTGAGAGGCCCGCGTACCGCAAAAAAAAAAAGAAAAGTCTTAAAAAAAAAAGTCTTTATAATATGAATAACTGTCCTTCAAATTTGTTTTTTAATAAGGTTTACTCTTTATAAGTGTTTATTTGTGTCTCTGTGGATTTGCCTCAGAGTAGCTATATATGTTTGCATGTAGTAATTAACCATATGTCAAACAATTTTTACAGCAGGAAAGAACAATGAACAAATTCATAAATTAGCATTCAGTTAATAGTTTGATTCCTAAAGGTGGTGCCTGGGAGGGTTATATTACTAATCAAAGTTGGTGACTAGGCTGCCTCTAAGGACATAGGACAGACAGAAATATAGTTAGGTAAGTACAGGCATAATTTAATGTATTAGTGTCCTATTATAATTTATTAACTAATAATCTGTGATTAACATATGGTAGGTAAAGAAACAATCAGCGTACTTCTTAAAAGCACAATGAGAGGTTAATTTAGTAATTTGTTAACTGCTCTTCCCATAAAATTAAGCCAGCTCAGGAATGTCTACAACAGGGAAGATTACAAAATTCATATATAATGACTTGGCTGACACTAAAGGTTAGGAATTTGTTAATATAGGGAAGGTCACAGTCTTCACTGGAGGTAACAAAGTATGAAAGTCTGGGCTGGGCTTAACTTTTCCACAGTGAAACACAAAAGTTTAGTTTACCAATGGCTGTAGTCAAGCAAGGGGCCTGTGAAAATTTTAAAGAATTAAATAAAATTCTGTTAAATTCTAAAACCATAAAGCAAGAATTAAGTTGGTAGTTTATTTACTTAAAAATAAAGGAAATCCCCCAAATGTTTAAAATCCAAGCACATCATGCATATTCCAGCCTACAAGTTGTGTTCTCAGCTAAGTGCAGCATTATTACTAGTGGGCAGAACCCAGCACATAGTAGGTGTTCCATAAAAGCTGAGTAAATTAGTGAACTTCTATTTATAGTTTCTAGTCTATAAAACTGATAATACTAAATGGTATGTAATAAAAGTTTTATTTGAGCATACGGTTAGTGTTTTTCCTCTAAAACACATTTGTGAAACTTAAAAGGCAAATTTATTAAATACCATTATGATGTATTGTTATTAGTGATCTGTACTTGAAGCATAACTTGTTAGATTTTAAAAACAGTTAATGGGGCTTCCCTGGTGGCGCAGTGCTTGAGAGTCCGCCTGCCGATGCAGGGGACACGGGTTCGTGCCCCGGTCCGGAAGGATCCCACATGCCGCGGAGCGGCTGGGCCTGCGTGTCCGGAGGCTGTGCTCCGCAGCGGGAGAGGCCACAACAGTGAGAGGCCCACGTACCGCAAAAAAACAAACAAACAAAAAACAGTTAATGATTTTTTAAAAGAATCATACTGAAACAAAAGCATTAGGAACTTTTTTTTTTTTTTTTGCGGGCCTCTCACTGTTGTGGCCTCTCCCGCTGCGGAGCCCAGGCTCCGGATGCACAGGCTCAGCGGCCCTGGCTCACAGGCAAAGCCGCTCCGCGGCATGTGGGATCTTCCCAGACCGGGGCACGAACCCGTGTCCCCTAGCATCGGCAGGCAGACTCTCAACCACTGCGCCACCAGGGAAGCCCAGGAACTTTTAAATTACATCTATAGTATAATAGAGGTAATAGTTGTTAAGTGAAAAATTATGTCAACTTACGTTCATGACCCAGGATGTCAAACAACAATTTCGATTTTTTAAACTTATTGTTTAAACTGACCATTTATTTGCACATCAGGAAGAACCTTATTTTCAGAAATCCCCCTTGTCTCTGAAAGTTAGGGATAAGCTAATCAACCCCCAGTTCACAGATGGCAAAACCAATGCACAAGTTGTTTAGTTTGCTTGGGTAAAGGCAATGAGACCACTGAGACCACAACAGCATGAGCAGACAAGGTAATGCAAGTCTCTGTATATTGACGTCAGGTGTGTTTAATAACTCACATGCCTGAGGTTGATACGGAAGTATGTGACATTCAATATGAAAGGTCATTTACTCAAGAAAGATTTTTTTTTCACCTTTTAAAATGATTATTGGGCCATCCCCTAGCCATACAAACACTATTTGGCTGAAATCATTCAGCACAAAGTCTGTGCTTCCTTTGCCAGTTTCTAATTCCAAGGTGTGTATCTGTACCACACTTTCTCCATTTCTCCCTACTGCCTGAATAACCAGAAAGGTTATCAGCCAGTGCTCTTGACATCACACAACACATCTGCCTGGAAGCAACTGTACAATCACTATTTCCTGGAATGCCATATCTGGCGATGACTCAGGGCAATAACTGATTACAAGGAAAAATGCCATCTGCGAGATGATTCTCTATAAAGAAAGGCACAAACTGAAAACTACACAAACAACAAACAGAAAAGAACAGGTCACAGTGAAATATAACTTTTGAAGTTTTTTTCCTCCCACTGAAGAATTATTTGATCATGGTAAAAATTCAATTATTTTCTCTAACTTGTTATAACCCACATGAAAGTTAGATACTTCAACAATAAAGATGCATGTGATGAACGTGAAATAAGGTACTTTAGTTTTGAGACATCAGTTAATTCTAACTTATGTGCTGTATAGATTCAAAAATTTCATTTGCAAGTCAGCTGTTTAAAAGGAAGGACAAAAACAACAAAATAGATGCAAACTATTACATGTAGAATGGATAAACAACAAGATTCTACTGCATAGCGTAGGGAACTATATCCAATCTCCTGGGACAAACTATAATGGAAAAGAATACAAAAAAAGAATGTCTATATGTGTATAACTGAGTCACTTTGCTGTACAGCAGAGATTGGCATATTGTAAATCAACTATACTTCGATAAAAAAATGAAAAGAAACAATAAAAATGTTCACAGTATTTACGTTTCATAATGTCTTGTTTATAACACCACAATTGATTCTCACTACGGCACAGCAAGACATCCTCCCCATTTCCCTCCTTCCACAGTTTACTGATGGCAGAGGTACTCAGGGACTCACCTAAAGTCTCCCAGGTAGAAGTCAGCCATAGTGGGAGCAGAGCCCAGTCTCCTGACATATCTGGGGGGGACTGTGTGGTCCGGTGGAAGGCTCCAACGGATGGTGGCTGAGGTGGGGAGAATCGAGCTCCTAAACTGGGGATCAGTGCGAAGAAGAGCCCAGGGCTCTGAAACCTGGTCCAACCCCACGGGCCCCCCTAACACTTCTCTCTACTCCATTTTTCTTCCACAGGCTCCATGGGTTATCTGGTCTCTTCCCTTTCCGCTGATAATGCCAAATACTCCTGATCAGAACAAGCCTCTGTCCTTCCTTCTGGTCCTTCAAGGCACACACACGGTCCCCTTGATACTTTCCCATAAGTTTGAAAGGCTGGAAACAGTTTTATAAGAGGCAAAATCCCTCTTAAACTACAGCTATGCAATTTTCTTGGTTTAATGTGTAGTTTTTATTTAGAGTGAGTAAACGAGAAAGGCCGTATATGCATACTAATGAAGCTCTTTTAGAATTTAAAGGACTGAAGTGAAATTCATCTGTATTTTAGATTAGTGGGGCTACATAGTAAACATTTTAGGATTTGTGGGCCATATTGTCTCTGTTACAACTTCTCGACTCTATCATTGTAGCCAGGAGCAGCCATAGATAATATACAAACCAATGCATGTGGCTGTGTTCCAATAAAATTTTGTTTACAAAAACAAGTTGAGTCAGGCTGTAGTTTCCAGATCCCTGTTTTAGAGAATATATATATACTCCACCTTTTCTAGGGTAAAAAGCTGAATTATGTTACATAAGGAAATGAGAAAGGGACATCATTAGCATATCATCATGATCCCATTCTACTGGGTGAATTTGGTCAAGGGAGAGGAGAAAAGTGATGAAGAGCGAGCACTAGGTACAAGGGAAAGTGAAAAGAGCAGAAACCCTCAGTGATGGGAGGGGGAACCTGAATGCCTGTCTGGATTACCCGGAGGAGATTTGTTTTGGGGAGGGGTGGTGGGTGAGTAAGGGAGCACCTTCACTCCTTAGGCCGCCTTCAATGTGGAGGAAACTCTAGTAACATTCACCCCAGCCTCCGTCCACTCTCCAATCCCCGGGTTGGTGATCTGGAAAGACTCATTTGCACATGGTTCTGCCCTCCCCCTTCTCGTGGGGAGGACCAGAGAGAACTGGGCTCTGTCTGCTCTGACCCTCCACAGGGGCCTCCTCCCACTTGGGGAAGCCTGCCCCAGCCCAGAAGATCCTGTAACAGGATGGAGTTCAATCTAATTCTGGGGTTCAGATTAGGAAACCCATCTGCTCCTTGATGGAAGCCACATTCTTCAACACTAGCTTTATAGGCAATAAAGATGAGAATTTGGTCTCCATCTGTTTTTTGGTTTTGTTTTTTTTTTACTAAATTGGCCAGATCTTATCTGGGTAAGAAGGGTGTTATTATTGGAACGCCCTAGAGTCCAACAAGACTGGGAATGGGCTGGTATGGACAGAATTGGAGCCTGCCTACATACGAAAAGCTGTGAATACAGAAATCTGTTTTCTTTCTTTTATTGGAGAGGAATTATCTAGAACTTCATATCTGAGAATGCAGTCTACAAAACACTAGTTTCAAGGGGTTTGCATGGAAAAAATATTTCTGTGGTCAAAAGTATGAGAAAAAGCTACAGAATGCATTCCCTTACAACTGATTTCCAATGCACTGTAACATATTAAAGCCTATGAGAAACTCTTCAGTAAAGAAAGTAAAAAAATGATTTCCCAATGTTTTTGACTATAAAGCCACTTTATTCATTGTATACCTATTAAACATCTTGCAGAGTGACACACTATGGGAAATGCTGATAGAACATTTCTGAAGTTAAAACTGAATATGAAATATATTATTTTTACCAGAATTTTAAGAAGACCCTCAACATTGCCAAATGTGTTATTTAGCTCTTGAACATTCATTTTATACAATGTTAACTCACACTTATTTTCCTTTAGATGATTCTTTTCACAACTCCCTGTTAATTCATTTAATTGCATTTGAGGCAGACTTGCAGAATGGACTGCATTCTATTACATGATTCTGATTCCAGAATAGCTGATAATCTACAGAGGAGAAAAGGATAGCCAGACACCTTGAAGACACAGGAGAAAGCCCCAGTGCTCAGAAATATCTCCCCCACAAATTCTACCAATTAGAGATTCATTAGGGTTAATGAGCTCCTCTTTTAAAATGCAAATACCCTCTGGGAGTGTTTGCTTATTAGTCATTCACCAAGTGAAGTAGTGGAAAGAACAGTGGAATGGCCCCTCCATTAACTCCTTTTCATTCTTCAGTCACACACTCATTATCCAAGGCGGCCTGGCACTGAGGCAAGAGAATGGCTTTGGAAATGAAAGAACAAAACCCAAATCCTTTACCAAATCCATGACCTTGTGCAAGTTACTTAACTTCTCAGACCCTCAATTTCCTCATCTGAAAAATGGGAATCATGATACATAATAAAGCTATTATACAGATTAAATGAGAAAACATGTTAAACACTAATTTCAGAGAAGAAGGGAGAGAAGCCAGGGCAAGATAAACATTTTGTCAGGTGTTGGTGTCAATTGCTGCTCTGCCCTTGTGAGTAGCGGTTGCCATGATCTTCAGCATAGCAGAGGTGAAAGAAGAAGCCCTCTCCCACTATCTCATTTAGTGCCCGTGGCAGTGTTGTGCGGTAGGCTTTGTTATATCCTTTTAAGAATGGCAGACCTGGTGTTGGAATCCAAGTCTGTCGACAATGCCAAATCATCACATAATACCATGCAGCTTCCCATTACTTATCAAAACTTGAGTGAAGTTATCCAACTCAGTTTCACACGCTTTACATTTAAGTCTCCTCCAGTTCAGTTGCATTTTCCCTTCCACTTTTTCTAATACTGTGCACTTGCTCCCCGTTTTCCACTATAATGAAGAAAGGAGGGATAAAGAGAAAGCCAAAGTACTAACTGCTGAAGATATGCTCTGCCCAGGAGCCTGCTGCAGTCAGGCCAGGATTCTGAAGACAACTGTGACCCTACAAGAAAATAAGCCAAGAATAGGAACACCTCAGCCATAGAGGGAGGAGTGCAGTCAGCAAACTAATGGAGGAAAAGGTTCAAGCTGACTAGGAATGAAAGAAAAACAAATTAAAATGGCACCAAGAACATATTAAATTAGCATACCAAAATTATTACACCCAAATTCGTTAAGGATGCTTACAACTTACACACTGGCATCATTCTGATAATGAAGCGAATATTCAAGTAAACATCTGTTGATTCAACTGTATGTGGGAGAGGGACAATAAGAAAGATAATTCTACACACACACTCACTAAGGGCTTATAAAAAGGACTATAAATGGCTGTTAAGACATGAAGAAAAATTAAAATTAAGGGTTCGGTAAAACAGGCAATGTATTTTATAAGATATCAGTGTGGATTTTAATTTTAACACGTATTTATATACAACTTTTAGGCATCATGTTAGATTTCAACATTATGACTGCTATTAAAAATCATACAGCTAAAACTTTGCTTACTGCATTGAAAGCTTAGGGTCACACTGGACACTTAAAGGCACTGACTCACAGAAGTAAGAATACCAGCAAATCCAACTGAAGTCAGACGTACTGATCAGTCCTCCTGGCCTGCTCTTAATTAACTTGTCCCAGGATTCCACAGATTTCTTTAGTTCTGAGTCTTGTCACTTTGTAGCTATGAGTAAACATTTTTCTGGAAGATTTTAAGCAATCCAAAAACATCAATTAAGTATTTAACACTATGTTAAACAGTTAAGCCCAGGCATTCTTTTAGGCTGGAAGACTAGAAACTCAAAACGCCAAATTAACTTCGTACTTGTACATTTGTACAATATTGTATCACGCTGTACAAATATGCATTCAAAGGTTTTTTGTTAATAGCTTTCTTAAATCAGAGTAAATTTACATACTGCAAGAGTACGTTGGGCTGATCATTCCTGACCCTGAATCCCAAAATGATGCTGAAAGAAAGCTCTACACAAAGGGCGGCTCTGAGCAGTCCACTCACAGGTTCTATAGGCCCTGCTGCAAACAAACAGGATTGACACAAAAAGGATTTTCAGTGTGTATGGTTTGAAACATAAATCTGTAAATAGGAAAAAAAAAAAAAAAAAAGGCTCACTCTACCACTTTATCTGGTATCCTGAAACAAAGACTCAAATGTTCTGCCTGTTGTAGGTGAAGATGATGGCATTGATCCATCACCAATAATGCAAACTAGGCTGGAGATCACTGGCATCAAGTCACTCACACTCAGGAGTGTCCAGTCTCCTTTCCAACCAATAGAATAAAGCTGTAGAATTACTTGTTGGTGTCAGGAGTTCTGCTCAGTCAGTTTTCCACACAGAAAAATAAGTGACCCCATGACAGCAAATGTGTGTTCCAACCTATAGCATCAGTTGGTCTAATCAGAGATATTAGGTAGGTAAGCTGTCAATCTCTTGAAACTGAGTTCTTACATTGATCAAAGAGTTGTAGTGTAACAGAAAACTGCAAAGAAAATTTCTAGCAGAAACAATAAAAGCAGTATATGAAACATTACAATCAGCTTCACGTTGTTTCATTCATTCAACAAATATTTGTTAAATACCTATTTATGTGCCATATTATCATGCTGGGCACCATGTGAAGTATAGCAATACCATTCCTGCCCTCACAGCATTTACATTCTAGAGGGCATTTCAGCCAAGAAAATGGAAATCACAAAAACTGGTTGTAAAAATTAGCCCAAAACTGAAAATTATGGGAGTACCAAATCAACTAAGGAATAGAAATCTGAATGAAGCACACTGTGGAAAAAGTGGCCAGCTATAACAAAAACAAGCTTCATATTAGGGCTTTTCTTCCCTCCAGGTCCCTTCATTAAAAATAAAGTATGTATCAGTCAGTATCATTACTTCTAATGGAGGTCAAATATATAAACATGCTCTTGTATCACACAAAAGTCTGAAGAGAATATTTCTAAAAATACCAATATTACTTGAAGAAAAGTTGATATTAAAAAAATGAATCACTTGCAAATCACAACTAGAAGCAAAGCCACACATGGTGGATGTGATGAGGTGGCACGATGTGATGACTAGATGAAGACAAAGAGTTTGCTTTCAAAATGCAGAAGAGGCTGGTTGGCTTTACTGAAGACGTCACACTTCTCATTTAGTTATACAGTATAAGTGTGTGACATTACTGTCCTGAGGGTCACAATATGTCATACTTAAAATGCTTATATAAGACAAGAGATTTGGTCCCTTTAAGAACTCAGGTAAAACTAAACACCACAAGGTCTGAGGGAGAAAGTCCTAATCTGTTCACTGGTCTACTAACTACAAACAAGTAAAGAGCAACAGTGAATCACCAATTAGACTCCTGAGGACGCAGGTCCCTGACTGGGCCCAGGTCCAAGCTGAGGATTGCAAACTCAGGGCTGGCCATCCTTTGTTATATTTATGGAACTTTTAGTTGGGCTATAATATACAGACAGAATGGAAAAGAAAGTGGATCATGGGCTAGCCTGGGATGAATGTGCCTTAAGGGAAAGCAGGGGCTGAAAGTAGCAGAGAGCAGGGCCTTCATATGCATCAACAAGTAAATTATGAGACATCTCCTTGCCAGTGGGGCACTGCACCTCACATTTCAGTATGTGTAAAAATCACCTGAGGTGCAAATTCCCGATTCTCACAGAAGATTCAGACTTGCGAAGTTTAGTGAAGGGCCTAAAAATCTAAATTTTTAGTAAGCGTTCCAGGAGATTCTAATGTAGTTGATTCACAAACAATTCTTTGAGAAACACTGAGATAAGCTTACATGGCTGACAGATTATCATCTGCCTAATTTTGGGAATGACTGTCCCCTCCCTCCTTTTCTCCTTCCCTCTCACATTGTTTAAGTATTTAGAGAGTACGTACATATCTCTGTGCTAAAGTTGGGGCCCAATACGTTCCCAAAAGAACTGAAAGCAGGGTCTTGAAGAAATATTTGCACACCATGTTCATAGCGGCATCTTTCACAAGAGTCAAAATGCGGAAGCGACTCAAGTGTCCATCAACAGATGAGTGGATAAACAAAATGTGGTATATGAATACATACAATGGAGTATTATGCAGCCTTTCAAGGAAGGAAATTCTGACATAATGCTTAACACGGATAAACCTTGAAGGAACTGTGTCAAGTAAAATGTCAGTCACAAAAAGATACATACTGTATGATTACTTTTACATGAATGCCTAGAATAGTCAAATTCATAGAGATAGAAAGTAGAATGGTGGTTGCCAGGGGCTGGAGGGAAGAGGAAGTGGAGAGCTGTTGTTTAATAGGTAGGTAGAGAGTTTGAGTTTTGCAATATCAGAGTTCTAGAGACTGACTTACAACATTGTGAATGTACTTAACAAAACTGAACTGTACATTTGAAAATGGTTAAGATGGTAAAACTTATGTGTATTTTACCATAATTAAATATAAAAAATTTTAAAAATGAGATGTGCTATTCTCTATTTAGAACAATAAAATGGTAGAAGTTAAAGGTAAGTCTACTGCTGGTCAATACTATATTTTACAATTTATTTTAGTTCTGTTCTAATTAAGTATTTACATACAGATGTTATAATTAGTATTTATTCCATATTTATGTTGTTATTTAAATACATATATATATTTAAAGAAAAAAAGAAAAACCAAGTGAAGCAAAATGTGTGTTTTCTTTCTGCTACAGAATTCGTTATGGCTCAATAAAGGGCCTGCCTACAAGAGACAGTTTGAACACACTTTGGCCACCCTGTACTAGTACAATAATGTTGTTTCTGTCGATGTGTATATGCAAACTTATTTGTATATACATTACCAGGTAACAAGGTAACAACACAGTGGTAACAATACTGAATATCAACATGCTATACTTTTTTAAAAAAAATCTCAACTGTTGGTCATAAAAATTGAAATTTTTGAATAACTTGAATCAAGAAATCTAAAATATAAAGTACTAGATAAATAGATGAAGCACAATTATAGGTCATACAAAACTTCAGAGCTAATATGCCTATCTTTTAAACATCTAATGCAAAACACCTAAATTTCCTCTTAGGAAGAGATATTTTTCAAGCCCCTTAAGCCTTGATGTCACTAGGATGGGGCGGGGAGGTGGCTGACAATGAAATCCAGGCTTTGGGTGGACGAGATCATTATCAACAAATAAATTCTAAGGTCCCCACTGCTGGCTTGAATTTTCTTCCCACAGGAATCCCACCAAACCCGAGAAGTTAAGAGAAGGAAAAAAGAAGAGAGTAAGAGGGTAGGAGTCAGTGGACAAATCAGACTTCGAGAGCCCAACACTGGTAGATCCTAATCTAGCAACGAGGGGACACTGACGTCAGGAGCTCCAAAATAGGTTGACAGCACAAAATCAGAAAGGTGTAAGGGCAGAAACCCATTAAGAAGAAAGGACTGCCCCGGTGAGAACGAGCAGATGGAATGGCTAAAAAGTATGAGAATTTACTTGAGGACAAGGTGAAAAGTGATGATGGGAAGAGCAAGGATCACCCTTTGCCTGCAATATTCCTCAACCTAGACCTTAACCAGCTGATGTGTACTCTTACCTTCACATCTCACTACCTCACGACCCAGTAGAACCCATGCCCCCTTCACATGCTCCCATTTATTCTCATTCTCTAAAGCACTCCCCACATTCTCATTTAATTATTTGCACTTACTTGTTTAACAGTTGTTGTTTCCACTAGACTGTCAGCTCCACCAGGACAATGACGTGTTTATTTGCTACAATATCCTCAGCACCTAGTACAGTAGCTGGCACCCAGTATGTACGTGGTAGGCCCTTATGAAATCGCTACTGTTTGACTGACACATTACAGCAAATGTGGCCTTGTCATGAGGCGGGTGGCACACGGTTTCAGAAATACAAGTTTCTGATGAAACTATGGGATAAATAAAGGAAGCTAAAGAGGATGCACTATGATTGGTAAAAGGAAATAAGTTTATTAATAGCACTTAGAATTCGGTGAAAGGTAGAGGCTGAACAAAAAGGCTTACGGAGACATCAATAATCACAGCTCTATTGTAAAGTTTGGACAGGATTTCTGCAGAGAAGAGATTTTACCAGGTTCTATGTAGTTACAGTGAGTTTGAGAAAACTGCATGAAATATAAGAGGTGGCTAAGGTTCCAAAGGAATTCTGATAAAGTATTTTATGTATCTTATTGTATTTAATGCTGTATTTTAAAGGTTACTACTGATGCGTATTTGGCAAATTTTAAAATGCCTTCTTTAAAAAACACAGTACTGCATTAGAAATATGTACTAACATATTTGTGATATTTTAAAAATTCCTCTAAAAATAGTTTTCATGTTCAAAAAAATCTGCAGTTCTTTCAGTTTGTAAAGAAGAAATCATTAATTTCAAGCCTGGTTAAACAATAAAACCATTTGTCACTTTTAAGTTATGAAAACTGTATTATGTTTATGTACTTAAAACTTAAATTTCTAATTTATTACCACGAAATTCTACAGTATTTCTGAGTTTCATGAATTCGATATTCTTGAAATTAGAATTTGTTTAGTAAATCCCTATTATATACTTATATCTTCATGACAGTGATTTCAAATAAATTCAGTAGTCTTCTAGGGGCTGGCTCAGTGAAGTTAGAATTCATCCGGATACGTGCCTAACTGCAACATGTAAAAAAAAATTCCAATCTTCAATAACATTTTTTTAAGGCTTAAAGAACTATGATAGAATAGACATATGCAATCTATTAAAAGAACTTAATTCGGCTATTATGTCTTGATTTGATTCCAGGTTTTTCCTAATTATAAATTTTTTCCTCATTGATCTGCTTTTATCCTGTATCTAGAAAGAACATAAAATGTACACTTTTAAAATATGACATTTAACACCTGCCCACCTCCCTTTTCCCATCTCCTCTTCCCCTCTTGTTGATGGTGGTATCTGTTCTTAGATAGGTTGAAGGCACAGGGTTCCCTCCAAAAACCACTATTGATACCACTGCAAAAACAAGACAGCAACAACACAATGTAGAGAGGTTGGCTTGCTTCCCTCTCTTCTAACTGCATGTTCAAAAATAAGCTTTTATTGATCTTAAACATCTGTGAGATGACTCATACATTGGTTTGTTTTTTATATACATGTATACACACAATATTTCAAATTGAAAGCAACATCTCAATGGATCAAGAATATTAAGTGCTGTTGTCTATAACAGACTAGAAAATTTATAACTGTAAAAATGAAACATGCACATATTATTCAAAATGCACAGTAAAGAAAACCCATTGGTGTTGTGTTTTTCTTGTATGCCAGTAATTAAGCCACTACTGTTGGCACTGTTTGGTTTTCTATTTTAACGCTGAAGGAGTGAAAGTATTTCCTATATTTATGAATTTACTATGAAAATCTTGGCAAAAAAAGAAAAAAAATGTCTGTCTAAAATGTGTGGGTGAAAACTGTTAATCAAGTGTGTTTCTACTTTTTTTCCCCCCAAGTTGGACACCATCTGTAAACCCTAGCTTGCTTCAGGGGATTTCACTGTTATATAAAATCAGTAAAATTAAAATGGAGTAGTTGTATATATGCAACATTGTGTACAGAGGGGAGATACTGAATAGTATTAAACATTTTCGTCTTCCTTTACCCTTTATCCCCTACCTAATATCTAGTCTACTTTTTAAAATTTCAAACTTCACTGCTCTCTGAATTGATAATTCCAATTTTCATATTGTTATTGGAAACCATATCTAATAAAGGTTTTAGTTATTCCCATGCACAGTATGGAAATTCTCGTTTGCTGAGGTTTTGTTTCAAGAAAATGTATTGGCATGTATTTGAGAACAAGTTTTATTGTCTCCTCTGTCGTACAGTTCAAACTAATCTACGTTTATGGATTTTTGACTGAAATGAAAGACCTTAAGATTAAACTATATTTAATATTTAAAAAAGAAAAGACACACTATTAACCAAGCAGCTCTGTTTTGTGAAGCTGTCTAAGAGTAGTTGCTTCATTCAAATCAACATGTCTCAATCAAATTTATCCCCTTCTCCCACTCGCCACTTTGACCACCTCCAGACTTAATGAAGCAAACCTCCCTCTTGCAGCTATCATATTCCCTCTCTTCACCCTATAAAAAAGCACATCAACCCTAGTGAGTGCAAGGCCCCCGAAACCAGAGCACAGGAGCAACAGACAGAGCATCTCAATCTAAGGAAAAAGCAAAACGTAGCTCTCCCCACCCGGCTTCTTGAAGGGGAAAATACTAAATGCTTACTTCTCTGTATGGTGCCAGCTGATCTGTAGACCATGCATCTACCGACCCATCTCTTTGCAAAAGAAGTTGCGAAGAAAAGCATAAAAAGAATATAGTTTTTTGTTAAGCCTGATTTTAAGATTACAGCAAATAGTGTGCTTAAGAAGTTGTTTCTCAGACTGGGAGACAGTATATAGTAGTGGGATAAATAGTTGGAGAACTTAGATTCAGGCCCTGAGTTCTCAAAACCGTAAATGGACCCATCCATATTCAAATATCAGTAGAAGACAAAAACATGATACTGTGGTCTGAACGTTTCCCCTCAAAATTCAAATGTTGACATCCAAAACCCCAAAGATGATGGTATTAGGAGGTGAGGCCTTTGGGAGGTGCTTAAGTCACAAGGGTGGAACCTTCAGGAATGAAAGAGACCCCACAGAGATCCCTAGCTCTTTTCACCATGTAAGGACATGGCGAAAAGGCCTCGGCTCTGAACCAGGAAGAGGACCCTCACCAGAAAGCAACAATGCTGGCGATGTGATCTTGGACTTCCCAGCCTCCAGAACCGTGAAAAATAAATTTGTTATTTATAAGCTACCTAGTCTCTGATATTTTGTTACAGTAGCCTAAACAAAGACACGTTCCAAAATCAAAATAAATAATTTGCGGCTTAGCTGTCATTCCTGGTTATCCGAACTGTTTCCCTACAAGATTAAGCTTGTCTTTTTTTTTACGGTACGCGGGCCTCTCACTGTTGTGGCCTCTCCCATATGTGGAGCACAGGCTCCGGACGCGCAGGCTCAGCGGCCATGGCTCATGGGCCCAGCCGCTCCGCGGCATGTGGGATCTTCCCGGACCGGGGCACGAACCCGCGTCCCCTGCATCGGCAGGCGGACTCTCAACCACTGCGCCACCAGGGAAGTCCTAAGCTTGTCTTTTTATTTCCCAATTTCTATGGGCAGAACATTTTTTTTTCAGTCTAGCTAGCTAGCTAGCTAGCTATCTGGGTCTTTCTTCCTTTTCTTTCTCTTCCTAATTAATTGAGTCCCAGCAAGGTAAGAAGGGGCAGGAAGACAAAGAGCTAGTGAGGAGAGCGGGGAGGCTGAGGCAGCAGTGGCCTGATGCAGGCTACTGAAGATGGGCCTGGGTCATCTCACTGTGCCATGAAGCGCTCGAAGAAGGAGGGCGACGATATGGAGGGGCTTCTGCTGGCCCAAACTGGTCCATTTTAAGCAGCATAATAGATAATGATAATAACAGATTATAATCCATTAGACTATCCATGAATAAATGATAAATGAGCATCTACAGCTTTGATGGTTAATTTCCTGATGTTGATAACTGACGCAGGAGGTATCCCTGCTTTGGGGAAATACACACTCAAGTATTTGGAAGTAATGACATATCATATTGTTAATTTATGTTCAAGTGGTAAAACAATAAGCTCTTTGTACCATTTTTGCAAATTTTCTTCAAGTTTGAAATTATTTCAAAATAAACGGAAAATAAATGAGAGGAATAGTTAGGAAGGTTAGAATACATAGACATGATATAAGGATAAAGACAGAGACAGTGGAAGAGATTTCAATGGCTCCTTTAACCCATCAACTAAAACAGAACTAATCCTTTACCCTTCTCACCTTTTTACCATTTTCACTCATAAGTGAGTGAACGTAGTAAGTGTAGTTACCCAGGGATGTTTCACATGTAACAAAAACTCTAACACAATTCAGATAATTAAGGAATCTTTCTAAGAAGGAGGGGCAGAAACAAATTTAAAAATACATTCAGATAATACAATAATGTGCAACCAGGCTAGTTGTGTTTATTTTCTTATATAGCACTTTTCCTTAAAAGATTTTAAGCAAATATGATTTTTCTACTCTTCAAGGAAATTGTGACAGCTTGAATGGAGAGACAAAATCTTCGCAACAACTTTATGAAGAAGAAATAATTTTGCTTATTTAACAGGTGAAGAAAATAATGAAAAAGAGATTTTAAAGTTCCTAGCATCATAAAATGCCAAAGTGGTAGAGCCAGTATTCAAACTAAACTCTGTCTGGGTTCAAGACCCACATCCCTTCTCACAGAATTGTAAAAGGAAACAGTTAATACTGAATTCTCTCCTTGAAAAATATCCACCTTCAGAATGGCATACTCTCATAGGCAAACACGATCCATTTATCATCTTAAATTTCTTCTTTACTTAGCCTCCTTTCTGTGAATATACTAAATGAGAGTAGACAGAGTGCAATGTCTATTTCTGGTTTCATTTCGCTTAACGAGAAGTACTGACCGCTTTATAACATTGTGCAAAACAAAGTGAATACCACAGGGTCCCGGTTGAAGCAGTTTTGTTTTTGGTTTTTTAAGTAGGCAATTGATGCAATTGTTTCTGGCTCTGATGTTTTATTTCTATTTTCTCTTAAGGACTTAGAACCAGTTTTACACCTCTCTAATGAAAGCATATCACTTTACTTCAACAATTTACAAGAGTTCACCTTTCAAACTAAAATTTGGTAGTTAAGACACAGAAGCAACCTTTGAGCTTATCTTGGCTACTATCCTCCATCCCTACTTTCAAACCCATTTTATAAGTGAGACATGGAACATGATGTCTTTACTGTCCACTCTCATGCTCACCTTCCAGCCCCAAAACTTAACAAACACCCACAGAAACACCCCCTACAGAATCCACCTTTTTAAAAAGGTAATTTCTATTCTACAAACAATAGGGATTCTTACATTCTCATACTGCAATTCTACTGTCATACAGAGAGAGTGAATTCTTTTTATTTTGACAAAGGAAATGTGTATTTTAATAACACCAGCCTTGGCTTACAGACTACTTAGAGCAGGTTACAACAATCTATAAGTGACACGACCTAGTTTCATTTTACAAATAAGACAAGATAGTACAACGAGCTTGTCTCTTACAAGGATTAAATGAGACTCTAAGATAGCAAAACTACCATCTCAAAGGAGGACGGTTCATTTCTAGATCAGGTTTGGCCACTGAGTGTGTGTCCATGCAAGAGATTATACACCAGACATTCTGCTATTGTTGCTGATGTAGACACAGAAAGTCAATAATGTGGATTAACTAGGATTAATGTATTATCTTCTGATTACATTTGAGACTCAAGTTTCTAGGTACTTAAAACTATTCTTAAGATTAAACAAAAACCCTACAGTTTAAAATGAATAAAAAAGAAAAAAAATAACTTTAAAAGTTTAAAAAATTAAAAGTTAACTATTTAACTGAGAAATTTTTATTTTTATTATATGTGCAAGAGCTTGTATATACATGACCTAGACATACTGTCTTACCTCTGAGAAGGAAGTGATATATATATAAGACAATCTGTGTCACAAACAAGTGTGTCTCACATGTACACATGTGTAAAGGTTTCAGATAGATAAATGGTATATGGAGATAGAGAATCATGAGAATTATCCAGAACAGAAAGGTACATGAGAATACAGGGAGTAAAAAAATCTGAAAAAAACCCTGAAATTTTTCCTTTTTTCTCATTTACCCTGAAGTTTATTTTCCATTAGTATTAAAAAAATTTCTTCTCAAACTACTGTATTCCTATAAAAAAACAGAAGCAGAAGAGAGAACAGATAAGAAAAGGGAAACTTTAAAAATGAGAGAATGGAAATAAATTTAGAGTAACAAAAACGGTAAATGATGTGGTTTTCATCGTATGAGTAATTTGCCTAATGAGAGATTATTTTCACATTTAAAATTTTCTCCATTAGTTTTATGTTTAACTCTGTAATTTCCTTCTTCATTCAAAAAAATAAGCTAGAGAAAATGGTTTGAATTTGACAAAGATGCATGAAAAAAATAGAGTTTTGCAAATGATCAGAATTCTACAATTCTATTTTAAAAATAGTTTTCCAGGTTACTGTTTTTCTATTCCTTTATTCCAGGTATAAATTTCTCCCTTTCTGAATTCAGAAATTAAATGGCCCCAATTCCCAAAGCATTTATGGTCCAAAACCCAAACAAAAACTGTTAGCATTAATAACAGCTCAGTAAGGAAGAAGAATACAAAATGAATATATAAACTCAACAGCTTTCAAATAACTAGTTATAAAATATAATGGAAGGAAATTATCCAATTCCAAAAGGCCACAAAATGTAAAATATTTGAAAGTAACTTTTCTTTTTTTTAAAGAAAGAGGTCCTGTGTGAATAAACCTATAAACTTTACTGAGTGACATTTAATAAAAATACTTGAATAAATGGAGAATCATTCCTAGGTAGTATTATATAAACATAAATGTGTCAATTCTTCCCAGATAAGTGTATAGAAATATCAGTGAGGTAATTCCAATAAAATCCCTACTGAATTCGGCAATGTATTTTAAAATTTTACTAGTAAAAATTTAAGAAGAACAATCAAGCAAGATAATTTTTTGAAAAAAAATAAGGATATGGGGAAATTTGTGCCCTACACACTTAAATTTTTTAAAATCTCAATTAATTAAAACAATAATGAGGGCTTCCCTGGTGCACAGTGGTTGAGAGTCCGCCTGCCAATGCAGGGGACACGGGTTCGTGCCCCGGTCTGGGAGGATCCCACATGCCGCGGAGCGGCTGGGCCCGTGAGCCATGGCCGCTGAGCCTGCGCATCTGGAGCCTGCGCTCCGCAACGGGAGAGGCCACAGCAGTGAGAGGCCCGCGTACCGCAAAAAACCCAAAAAAACAAAAAAACAATAATGAACTGTAAAGAAGATAGATCAATGACAAAAAAAACTCAGAAATAGACCCTAGGATATAAAAGAATTTAGTACATTCAGTTCATGTCGACAAAATTTTATTGAATACCTATGTGTCAAATACTGTGCTAGTAGGAAAGGAAACCAGTAAAACATTTCTTGAAAGCTATTTGGCAATATGTATCAAGAACTTACACACTATATGATTCATTTACATACATTTCATACACACAAAACAATCTATGTGGTTAGAAGTCAGGATAATTTGGGGAGTTGGGTGAAGTGACTGAAAGGGGTTGGTTGGGGGGAGGTTCTAGGATTCTGTCATTTCTATTTCTTGATACGGATGCTAATGACATTTTATGAAAAGTCAGTGAACTCGTCATTTGTATATGTTTCTGTATGTAAGTTATTCATCAATAAGAAGCTCTTCAAAATTAATGACATGAAAAAAAGTCCATTAAAGTAGAAAAAAATCAGGCTACAAAACTACATAAAATATAGTCTCAGTTTTGTGAACAAAAGAATAGAAAAGAAAAAACTGCTAGAAGGAAAACTGGTAGGTATAAGTTGGGGGGTTGGGAAGGATTAGAGGAGCTAATAAGAGACAGGGAAAGCCCCTTATAGTATCTTATCGAAGAGTCATTTCTTAGGAAAGCTTGGTTTGAAGATATGATGGCGGCTAGAGTGTATGTGGAGTAAAGGGGAATGGTTCCAAGACAGGAAAAGCCTGAACCTGTTTAAGCTCTGATGGAAAGAGTCAATGGAGGGAAAAGCACAGAAAATACATAGATAAAGGGCAATAATGCCTCTTAGCAGGCTGGTAAGCATATACAAAAGAAGCAAACTCAGAAAGGGAGCAGGAAGGTTCTGGCTACTATATGTATACAAAGCTATTCTTTTTCATAGAGCTTTGCTAATTAATATGTCAAAAAAACTTGTCAATTTCACTCTCCATGTTTATCCATTTGTAGTCTTTCATGAGGCCTTCAGATTATGATATTATCTGGATCAGTCAACTGTTGTTAAGAGTTTTAGCCAGAGGATAACCTATCTCTTACTTCAAAATACTTCGGGTCAAAATAAAGACCAGGTCAAGTATAATGATAGCCAGTCCGGTGGCAAGTGGCATTTCTACATTACACCTGTGTGACTTGAAGCAAGTTATTAAACCTCACTGTGCCTGAGTGGTCTGATAAGAAAAATGAAAAACATAGTAACAGGTTGATAAGAGGCTTAAATGAGATCATCCACATAAAATGCTGAGCCCAACATGTGGCACAGAGGAACCCCCCTCAAAAACTATAAATTTCTATCATCACTTATTTTTTTTAAGTCTGGGGAAGACTTTCTAAGATGTCTGCAGATCTAGAAATAGCAAAACAATAACAGAACATGATAGGTAATGAAGCAGCGGCTCCTAATTCACAGTAAACAATCTTAGCAAAGAATATGCTTTCTCTCAACTTTTTTTTTTTTTTTTTTTTTTTGCAGTACTCGGGCCTCTCACTGTTGTGGCCTCTCCCGTTGCAGAGCACAGGCTCCGGACACGCAGGCTCAGCGGCCAAGGCTCACGGGCCCAGCCGCTCCGCAGCATGTGGGATCTTCCCGGACCGGGGTACGAAGCCGAGTCCCCTGCATCGGCAGACGGACTCTCAACCACTGCGCCACCAGGGAAGCCCTCTCTCAACTTTTTACTGTGAAAAATATTAAATCTATAGAAAATGTGAAAGAATAGTACAACGAACATCCTTGATTATTCACCTTCACCTATAGTAACCAATTGTTAAATTTACTAACTCCCTCTCATACACAAACACACACAATTGGTGTTAGAGAATCCAAGACTCCAACTGGTTGGCTCACTGTGTAGAAGAACATACTTCATCTATTTGCCACATGTACCAAAAGTCAGCTTTTTTCAGAGAACATGATGTATTACATAAGAACAAATGACTTATGTAATTAAGCCTGCAATAACTGCGAAGACCAATGGAGGATAACACTGAGAGCAGATGAAAAGATATTTTTTTCAAGACCACCTTGGGAAATATAAAGGGTCTCAGAAATCCATTCTTAGGCCTGTTAATAAGGAGAGAGCAAAGGCTTTCATTCAGAGGCAAGAAAGCCTGACAGAGCTGGACCAGGGTTAGAGTTAGACATGTTACTTAATGAAGTTACTGTGAAGGACTTTGAGAAATTTTCCCCTTAGCTATATTGAACAACATTTAAGTGAAGGTTCTCCACTCCTTTTTCTTTTTTTTTTGCGTTACACGGGGCTCTCACTTTTGTGGCCTCTCCTGTTGCGGACCACAGGCTCCGGATGCGCAGGCTCAGCGGCCATGGCTCATGGGCCCAGCCGCTCGGCGGCATATGGGATCTTCCCGGACGGGGGCACGAACCCGTGTCCCCTGCATCGGCAGGCGGACTCTCAACCACTGCGCCACCAGGGAAGCCCCTCCACTCCTTTTTTTAAGCATCCAAATAATCATGTTCTCTGGTAGTGGATCAGAAAATCAAAAAGACACTAAACACTTGGTCTCAAATAATTAACCATTTGAAAATGTATTATGCAGATTTTAGGTTGAACCACACAAAATTTTTTCTAGATTAAGAAATAAATACTGGCAATTTCATATATTCACATATATTTGTTCAAGAGGGAAATGACACATGTTTAATGATATTAACTGTAGTATTGTTTACGAAAGTAGAAGTCTGGAAATAATCTAAATGTCAACAGGTAGGGGACCAGAATATAAAGTACAGCATGGCCATATAATGGAATATAGTAAGACCGTCAAAAGAAAAATAACTAAGAAGCTATGAACCAACTGGAAACTTTCCTAAAGCACATGGTTAAGCAAAAAATGTATGGTGTGGGGGGAGTTTCAATATGGCAGAACAGTAAGATGTGGAGATCGCCTTCCTCCCCACAAATACATCAGAAATACATCTACATGTGGAACAACGGCTACAGAACACCTACTGAATGCTGGCAGAAGACTTCAGACCTCCCAAAAGGCAAGAAACTCCCCATGTACCTGGGTAGGGCAAAAGAAAAAAGGAACAACAGAGACAAAAGAATAGGGATGGGACCTGCACCTCTGGGAGGGAGCTGTGAAGGAGGAAAGGTTTCCACACACTAGGAAGCCCCCTTCACTGGTGGAGATGGGGGGAGGGTGTGGTGGAAGCTTCGGAGCCATGGAGGAGAGCTCAGCCACAGGGGTACAGAGGGCAAAGCGGAGAGATTCCCACACGGAGGATCAGTGCTGACCAGCACTCACCAGCCCGAGAGGCTTGTCTGCTCACCCACCGGGGCGGGTGGGGGCTGGGAGCTAAGGCTCAGATTTCAGAGGTCAGACCCCAAGGAGAGGACTGGGGTTGGCTGCGTGAACACAGCCTGAAGGGGGCTACTGTGCCACAGCTAGCCAGGAGGGAGTCCGGGAAAAAGTCCAAAACTGCCTAACAGGCAACAGACCATTGTTTTGGGGTGCGTGAGGAGAGGGGATTCAGAGCACCACCTAAACGAGCTCCAGAGACGAGCGTGAGCCGTGGCTATCAGCATGGACACCAGAGACGGGCATGAATGCTAAGGCGCCTGCTGCAGCCACCAGGAAGCCTGTGTGCAAGCACAGGTCACTCTCCACATCTACCCTCCTGGGAGCCTGTGCAGCTCACCACTGCCAGTGTCCCATGATCCAGGGACAACACACGGTGGGCCTCAGGCTGTTGCAACCTCATGCTGGCCTCTGATCCCGCAGGCTTGCCCCACGTTCCATACCCACACCTCCCCCCGGCCTGAGTGAGCCAGAGCCCCCTAATCAGCTGCTACTTCAACCCCGTCCTGTCTGGGTGGGGAACAGACAGCCCCAGGTGACCTACACGCAGGGGCGGGTCCAAATCCAAAGCTGAACCCCAGAAACAGTGTGCACAAAGAAGAGAAAGGGAAATTTCTCCCCGCAGCCTCAGGAGCAGCAGATTAAAACCCCACAATCAAAATGATGTACCCTGCAACTGTGGAATACCTGAATAGACAATGAATCATCCCAAAATTGAGGCAGTAGACTTTTGGAGCAGCTGTAGACTTGGGGTTTGCCTTCTGCATCTAATTTGTTTCTGGTTTTATGTTTAACTTTGTTTAAGATTTAGAGCTTATTATCATTGGTAGATTTGTTTATTGATTTGGTTGCTCTCTTCCTTTTTTTAAATATCTATTTTTTCCTTTTTCTGTGAGTGTGAATCCATATGCATCTTTGTGTGATTTTGTCTGTATAGCTTTGTTTTTACCATTTGTCCTAGGGTTCTGTCTGTCCGTTTTTTTTTTGTTTTTGTTTTTAGTATAGCTTTTAAGCTTATTATCATTGGTGGATTTGTTTTTTGCTTTGGTTGCTCTTTTCTCTCTCTTTCCTTTTTATTATTACCTTACTTTTTTACTTTTAATATTTTTTAATTTTAATTTTAATAACTTTATTTATTTTACTTTATTTTATTTCCTTCCTTCCTTCCTTCCTTCCTGGGTGTCAGACCTGAGCCTCGGAGGTGGGACAGCCGATATCCGGACCACCAAAGACCTGTGGACCCCATGTAATGTAAAATGGTGAAAGCTCTCCCAGAGATCTCCATCTCAACGCTAAGACCCAGCTCCACTCAACGACCAGCAAGCTACAGTGCTGGACACCCTATGAAAAACAACTACCAAGACAGGAACACAACCCCACCCATTAGCAGAGAGACTGCCTAAAATCATAATAATTAAACAGACACCCAAAAACACACCACCGGATGTGGTCCTGCCCACCAGAAAGACAAGATCCAGCCTCATCCACCAGAACACAGGCACCAGTCCCCTCCACCAGGAAGCCTACACAACCCACTGAACAAACCTTACCCACTGGGGGCAGACACCAAAAACAACGGAAACTACGAACCTGCACTGTGTGAAAAGCAGACCCCAAACACAGTAAGTTAAGCAAAATGAGACAGAGAAGACAGAGAAATACACAGCAGATGAAGGAGCAAGGTAAAAACCCACCAGACCAAATAAATGAAGAGGAAACAGGAAGTCTACCTGAAAAAGAATTCAGAGTAATGATAGTAAAGATGATCAAAAATCTTGGAAATAGAATGCAGAAAATACAAGAAACGATTAACAAGGACCTAGAAGACCTAAAGAGCAAACAGACAGTGATGAACAACACAATAAATGATATTAAACATTCTCTAGAATGAATCAATAGCAGAATAACTGAGGCAGAAGAACAGATAAGTCCCCTGGAAGAAAAAATAGTGGAAATAACTACCACAGAGAATAAAGAAAAAAGAATGAAAAGAATTGAGGACAGTCGCAGGGACATATAGGACAACATTAAAGGCACCAACATTTGAATTCTAGGAGTCCCAGAAGAGGAGAAAAAGAAAGAGACTGAGAAAATATTTGAAGAGATTATAGTTGAAAACGTCCCTAATATGGGAAAGGAAAGAGTGAATCAAGTTCAGGAAGCACAGAGAGTCCCATACAAGATAAATCCAAGGAGAAGCATGCCAAGCCACATATTAATCAAACTATCAAAAATTAAATACAAAGAAAAAATATTAAAAGCAGCAAGGGGAAAAGTAACAAATAACATACAAGGGAATCCCCATAAGGTTAACAGCTGATCTTTCAGCAGAATCTCTGCAAGCCAGAAGGAAGTAGCAGGACATATTTAAAGGGATGAAGGGGAAAAATCTACACCCAAGATTACTCTACCCAGCAAGGATCTCATTCAGATTCGACGGACAATCAAAAGCTAAGCGAAAGCTAAGAGAATTCAGCACCACAAAACCAGCTTTACAACAAATGTGAAAGGAACTTCTCTAGGCAGGAAACAGAAGAGAAGGAAAACACCTATAATAACAAAACAAAAACAATTAAGAAAATGGGAATAGGAACATACATATCAATAACAACCTTAAATGTAAATGGATTAAATGCTCCAACCAAAAGACACAGACTGGCTGAATGGATACAAAAGCAAGACCCGTATATACGCTGTCTACAAGACAAACACTTCAGACCTAGGGACACATACAGACTGAAAGTGAGGGGATGGAAAAAGATAGTCCACGCAAATGGAAATGAAAAGAAAGCTGGAGTAGGAATTCTCATATCAGACAAAATAGACTTTAAAATAAAGACTACTACAAGACAAAAAGAAGGACACTACATAATGATCAAGGGATCAATCCAACAAGAAGATATAACAATTGTAAATACTTATGCACCCAACATAGGAGCACCTCAATATATAAGGCAAATGCTAACAGCCATAAAAGGGGAAATCGACAGTAACACATTCATAGTAGGGGACTTTAACACCCCACTTTCACCAATGGACAGATCATCCAAAATGAAAATAAATAAGGAAACAGAAGCTTTAAAGACACATTAAACAAGATGGACTTAATTGATTTTTATAGGACATTCCATCCCAAAACAACAGAATACACTTTCTTCTCAAGTGCTCGTGGAACATTCTCCAGGACAGATCATATCTTGGGTCACAATCCTTGGTAAATTTAAGAAAATGGAAATCCTATCAAGTATCTTTTCTGACCACAATGCTATGAGAGTAGATATCAATTACAGGAAAAAAATCTGTAAAAAATACAAACACATGGAGTCTAAACAATACACTAGTAGATAACCAAGAGATCACTGAGGAAATCAAAAGGCAATCACAAAATACTTAGAAACAAATGACAGTGAAAACATGACGACCCAAAACCTATGGGATGCAGCAAAAGCAGTACTAAGATGCAAGTTTATAGCAATACAATCCTACGCCAAGAAACAAGAAACATCTCAAATAAACAACCTAACCTTACACCTAAAGCAATTAGGGAAAGAAGAACAAAAAAACCCCCAGAGTTAGAAGAAGAAAAGAAATCATAAAGATCAGATCAGAAATAAATGAAGAAAAAATGAAAGAAATGATAGCAAAGATCAATAAAACTAAAAGCTGGTTCTTTGAGAAGATAAACAAAATTGATAAACCATTAGCCAGACTCATCAAGAAAAAAAGGGAGAAGACTCAAATCAATAGAATTAGAAATGAAAATGAAGAAGGAAAAACTGACCCTGCAGAAATACAAACGATCATGAGAGATTACTACAAGCAACTCTGTGCCAATAAGAAGGACAACCTGGAAGAAATGGACAAATGCTTAGAAAAGTACAACCTTCTGAGACTGAACCAGGAAGAAACAGAAAATATAAACAGACCAATCACAAGCACTGAAATTGAGACTGTGATTAAAAATCTTCCAACAAGCAAAAGCCCAGGACCAGCCAGCTTCACAGGCAGATTCTATCAAACATTTAGAGAAGAGCTAACACCCAACCTTCTCAAACTCTTCCAAAATATAGCAGAGGGAGGAACACTCCCAAACTCATTCTATGAGGCCACCATCACCCTGACACCAAAACCAGACAAAGATGTCACAAAAAAAGAAAACTGCAGGCCAATATCACTGATGAACATAGGTGCAAAAATTCTCAACAAAGCACTAGCAAACAGAATCCAACAGAACATGAAAAGGATCATACACCATGATCTAGTGGGGTTTACCCCAGGAATGCAAGGATTCTTCAATATATGCAAATCAATGTGATACACCATATTAACAAACTGAAGGACAAAAACCATATGATCATCTCAATAGATGCAGAGAAAGCTTTTGACAAAATTTAACACCCATTTATGATAAAAACCCTCCAGAAGGTAGGCATAGAGGGAACTTTCTTCAACATAATAAAGGCCACATATGACAAACCCACAGCAAACATCGTTCTCAATGGTGAAAAACTGAAACCATTTCAACTAAGATCAGGAACAAGACAAGGCTGCCCACTCTCACCACAATTATTCAACATAGTTTTGGAAGTTTTAGCCACAGCAATCACAGAAGAAAGAGAAATAAAAGCAATCCAAATCAGAAAAGAAGAAGTAAAACTGTCACTGTTTGCAGATGACATGATACTATGTGTAGACAATCCTAAAGATGCTACAGAAAACTACTAGAGTTTATCAATGAATTTGGTAAAGTAGCAGGATACAAAATTAATGCACAGAAACCACTTGCATTCCTGTACACTAATGATGAAAAATCTGAAAGAGAATTTAAGGAAACACTCCCACTTACCATTGCAACAAAAAGAAGAAAATACCTAGGAATAAACCTACCTAAGAAGACAAAAGACCTCTATGCAGAAAACTGTAAGACACTGAGGAAAGAACTTAAAGATGATACAAACAGAAGAAGAGATATACCATTTCTTGGATTGGAAGAATCAACATTGTGAAAAAGACTATACTACCCAAAGCAATCTACAGATTCAATGCAATCCTTATCAAACTACCAATGGCATTTTTCACAGAACTAGAATAAAAAATTTCACAATTTGTATGGAAACAAAAAAGACCTCAAATAGCCAAAGCAATCTTAAGAAAGAGAAATGGAGCTGGAGGAATCAGGCTCCCTGACTTCAGGCTATACTACAAAGCTACGGTAATCAAGACAGTATGGTATTGGCACTAAAACAGAAATATAGGTCAATGGAACAGGACAGAAAGCCCAGAGATAAATCCACGCACTTATGGTCTCCTTATCTTTGATAAAGGAGGCAATAATATACAGTGGAGAAAAGACAGCCTCTTCAATAAGTGGTGCTGGGAAAACTGGACAGCTACATGTAAAAGAATGAAATTAGAACACTCCCTAACACCATACACAAAAATAAACTCAAAATGGATTAAAGACCTAAATGTAAGGCCAGACACTGTAAAACTCTTAGAGGAAAACATAGGCAGAACACTCTATGACATAAATCACAGCAAGATCCTTTCTGACACGTTTCCCAGAGAAATGGAAATAAAAACAAAAATAAACAAATGGGACCCAATGAAACTTAAAAGCTTTTGCACAGCAAAGGAAACCATAAAGAAGAGGAAAAGACAACCCTCAAAATGGGAGAAAATACTTGCAAACGAAGCAACTAACAAAGGATTAATCTCCAAAATTTACAAGCAGCTCATGCAGCTCAGTATCAAAAAAACAAACAACCTAATTCAAAAATGGGGAGAAGACCTAAATAGACATTTCTGCAAAGAAGATATACAGATTGCCAACAAACACATGAAAGAATGCTCAACGTCATTAATCATCAGAGAAATGCAAATCAAAACTACAATGAGACATCATCTCACACCAGTCAGAATGGCCATCATCAAAAAATCTACAAACAAAAAATTCTGGAGAGGGTGTGGAGAAAACGGAACTCTCTTTCACTGTTGGTGGTAAATTGATATAGCCACTATGGAGAACAGTATGGAGGTTCTTTAAAAAATAAAAATAGAACTACCATACGACCCAGCAATCCCACTACTGGGCGTATACTCTGATATAATTCAAAAAGAGTCATGTACCACAATGTTCATTACAGCTCTATTTACAATAGCCAGGACATGGAAGCAACCTAAGTGTCCATGAACAGATGACTGGATAAAGAAGATGTGGCACATATATACAAGGGAACATTACTCAGCCATAAAATGAAACGAAATTGAGTTATTTTTAGTGAGGTGGACGGACCTAGAGACTGTCATACAAAGTGAAGTAAGTGAGAAAGAAAAACAAATGCCGTATGCTAACACATATATATGGAATCTAAAAAAGAAAAAAAATTGGTTCTGAAGAACCTAGGGGCAGGACAGGAATAAAGACACAGATGTAGAGAATGGACTCGAGGACACGGGGAGGGGGAAGGGTAAGCTGGGATGAAGTGAGAGAGTGGCATGGACATATATACACTACCAAATGTAAAATAGATAGCTAGTGGGAAGCAGACACATAGCACAGGGAGATCAGCTTGGTGCTTTGTGTCCACTTAGAGGGGTGGGATAGGGAGGGTCGGAGGGAGGCGCCAGAGGGAGGGGATATGGGGATATATGTATATGTATAGCTGATTCACTTTGTTACACAGCAGAAACTAACACACCATTGTAAAGCAATTATACTCCAATAAAGATGTTAAAAAAATGTAATGTGCAAAATATTCAGTAAACTTCCTTTTGTGTAAAAGCAGAAAGAAAGATTAAAAAAACATATATTTACATTTGCTTATATAGACATAAAGAAACTCTGGAAGAATATGCAAGAAATTAACGGTAGTTGTTTAATTTGCAGGGAGCATGAAGTATGTGGATGGAGGACAGATGTTGGAGGAAAACTTTTCAATGTATCCCTTTTTATGTATGTTTGAACCATCTGTATCTATTATCTACTCAGAGAAATATAAGAATGTCTGAGAAAAAAATTAAGGTATGGAATATTTAGATGGAGAACAAGAAATTGTAAAATGATTCTTGCTATGTCTTTTATCTGCAACAATGCAATGTTAGGTTGCCATCATTTCCATAAAAGCATAGTTTCTAGTGTCTACATAGTAATGTTATTACTGATTTAAGATCTAAAAAACTGATGATTGTTTGGCATGCTATTTTTGTTTCACATTAGAGAACACAATAATATCCAAAAGGTTGTTTTAATAAAGACACTTTTAATTTTCAGATAATTATAGATTCATTAGTTACATATTATATAGTTGCAAAAACAGTACTGAAAATTCCTGTGTATCCTTCATCTAGCTTCCCCCATGGTTTCCAATCCTAACCCCTGGCAACCATTAATCTATTTTCCATCTCTGTAAGTCTGTCACTTGAGAATATTATATATATGGAATCATAAAATATGTAACCTTTCGAGATTTGCTTTTAATAATATTTTGCAACTTTAATCCTCATATTTTATTTTCCCATATGCTTTTTTGTTAAAGTCTGGGATATTGGGGGATAATTTACATGCTGTAATATTCATCCTTTTTAGTATGTGGTTCTATTAAATTTTTCATAGTTTTATTGTGGTATAATTAATGTATTACAAACACATTTTCAAGTGTCAGATTTGATCTTTTCTGACATACGTATACATTTGTGAAAGCACCATCACAATCAACATAATAAACATATCCATCACCACAAAAAGTTTCCTCGTGCTCCTTTGTAATCCATTCCTCCTACACCACACTCCCATTCCCAGACAACTACTTTGCTTTCCATCACCATAGGTTTGTAGTTTCTAGATTTTTTTTTATATAAACAGAAACATACAGCGTGTTCTTTCATTTCTCTTGGGTAAATACCTAGGAGTCGAATGACTGGGTCATATAGTCCATACATGTTTAACTTTTTAAAAAACTGCCAAAATGGCTGCATCATTTCACATTCTCACCAGCAATATATGCAAGTTCCAATTCTTCCACATCCTTGCCAGCTTTGGTGTTAAAATTTTAGGCATTCTAATGGATATAGTAGTGGCTCGTTGTGGTTTTATTCTCCATTCCCCTAATAACTAATGATGTTGAGCATCTTTTCATGTGCTTACTTGTCATCCATATATCATCTTTGATGAAGTGTCTATTCACATCTTTTGCCCATTGTTTACAATGAGGCTGTTTCTTAAATATTATTAAACTTTGAGAGTTCTTTATATTTTAGATACAAGTTCTTTGTCAGATAAGTTTTGTAAATATCTTCTCCTAATCTGAGGCTTTCCTAATCTTAACAATACCTTTCTAAAAGCAGAACGTATAATTTTGATGAATTATAATTTTTCATTTTTTTCTTTTATGGAGCATGCTTTTTATACCTAAGAATCATCATCCAAGGTCACAAAGATTTTTCCCCTATATTTTCATTTATCAGGTTTATAGATTTGGATCTTATATTTAGGTCTATTACCCAATTTGAATTAATTTTTGTATACTGTGAGGCTTGTACAGAATCCTAGGGAGTATCTACTCTTAGGGGCTGAAGCGAAAAGAAAAGCAGTCAGTGACAGAGTTGGAAGAGAATAAGCAAGGTACTGATATACGGGGCCAAAGAGGAAGAGGGTTGCAATTAAAGGAAAGTTAAGGCTGTCAAAATCTGCATGGAACTTGGCACAGAGACCAATAAAAACAAACAGAGTAATGGTCACTGGATTTGACGATGAGATCAGTGGTGGCCTTCGAGACAGGAGTTTCAATACAATGAAACAGACAGAAGCCAGGTTGAAACGGATCAAAAGGAAGCATGGATGGTGAAGAAAGAAAGGGCTCAAATCACTCTTGAATATTTCAGCAATAAAAATGAAAAAAAAAAACCTACACACACACACACACACACACACGACACTGAACTCAAAGAGTTTCCTGACCATGGAGAAAGACCAGGTAGAAAGAGATGAAAAGAACAAAAGAAAGATATGAAATAACTGATGAAGCAAGATTTGAATTGAAGGAGGATAAGAATGTCAAGAGCACAGTTTACCTGTTGCAAGGAGGAGCTAAAAAGTGAGACGGAAATGGATAAAGACAGAGACATTTTGAGATGGTGGCCAAGGAAGCTCAAGGGCCTCGCTCGACCTTTCTGACAAAGTAGCAGAGGAGTTTCTCTACTGGGACTGAGAAAGGAGGGGCTGGGGCTTGAGAAGGTGAAAGGGTTTGAAATTATCTGTGGGGGGACTGGTAGGTTGGGAATCAAAAAGAGAGAAATAATGGGATTATCAAGGAGCTCTGAGAGCACTCATAGAGAAAGAACCAATGTTTGTAAGATTTAATATTTGCTGCATTCCCTTTCCTTGGCTGCCAAGAGTTCCAAAAAAAAAAAGACACAAATGGGTTGGGTGGTTCCACAGCTACACATAGGATTCACAACTCTCACGTTCTCTCTCTTTTTTCTAAGACTCACACCCTGTTTGGTATGTAGAACAGGTGTCCCAGTTCCACTTTATACATGAAGAAACAGAAGGTGGGAGAACGACTTTCTCAAAATGTTTGGCTAGCCGGAACTTTAATTCAGATCTTTTTATCTAATTCCAGTAATTAGAATTTCCAGTAATTTCCTCGCCGCGTCAGGCTGCTCTCTTTCTCCAGTGCTCTTCATCACCATTCTTACCTTAAAACCTGGCCTCAGTCAGTCCCTTAAGTGCTATTCTACCTTTCCACCGCAACCCAGCCCTCCTCCATTCACCTTCCTGAACTCAGCTGTGCTCACAGTCTATAGAGGCAGGAGTCTGGAGAGGAGTTTGGTGCACACGAGGGGTCAGTTTGCAAACAGACCAACTAACTCACCAGCTGCAGCCATGCTTTGCCAATATTTAGAAAGAGCTCAGATGTGGTTCTCAGTGCTTTCTTAGGGCCTCTGGTGAGGAAAGACACAAAGAATCAGGAGAGAGCAGCCACCAGAGAGTGGGTGAAATGACAGTTGGTTTTCCTCTTGAAAACACCCAGTGTAGAGTCCTCCCCCGAAATTAACTCCCAAGGTGAGGGCTGCAAAAATGGAAACAGCGAGAGCTTTAGGGCTGTAACTCCCTGCCAGCCTTCTCCCTTCACCCAGCTTTCAAAAATTCCTCTAAAGGAAATAAAGCCCAAGAGCCTCCACTAGAAAATCATCAATATAGGATAAACACTTAGAGCAAACCTGAACCTGGCACCTTTGTTTGACCTACGGTGAAAATTTTGTTTTAGTGTGTTGGGCAATCAGTATGGAAACTTACAATGGATGAGTGTCTAGTACAAATCTTGGGTTATTTGTGAACACAATCATTTTTTTAAAAATTCAGCTCCCTCTGACCTTGTAACAGTTATTTTGCTACTGTAGACTGTGATGCAAATTAAGGCATTTCTATTCTTATTTCAAAGTCTGCTGCATAAAATAAGTATATGCTTTTCAAAGCCAAATGACAGCCTAATGTTCCACATTTAACTACAAGTCAACATGTCGTCAGATTATTTCATTATTATAATGACTAATTCATTAAAAAATTTATCAAGAAAAATGTGATTTTCACCTCTCGTAGCTTCTGGTCTTAAAAAACAGATAATTCTGCTAACGTTGCATCTTGTATACAAAATGAGTCTAAAAAGCAGCCTCAAATTTTTTTTTCTACAAAAGTAGGTCACCAGCTTTTTAATGCATTAAAGTTAACATAAATACAACCGTGCAATCCCTCATTAAACATTATTTTGAAAGCAGGTCTTTCATAAGCTAAATCATCTTAAAACCCATACTTTTTAGTTTGCATTTGTTACAAAAACAAACAATTATGCAGAAGTACAGCATCTTATATTTCCTAGAGCTAAATGATACTGTGAAATAGCAAAATCTTCTAGAGCAGTATAGAGACATTTCTGCTTTCAAGCATTAAAGAAAAAATGAATATATTTAAGGTGAAAACCCCCCTTTTTTTAAAAAAAGGCTTCTTCTGTTATATTTAATCGACTTTCACACAATTTTTCTTAATTACACTACAGCTGTCTGGTAAGGCACAACTGACCACTTGCATCATGAAAACAAACTGTACCCCACCATCCAAAGTTCTCGATTAAAAAGCAAATGCTCTTGTGAGCCCAGAGAAAACGGGTGCAGCTGCTCCATTTCACGAGGCAGGCACCTCTACTCCATTCAGCTGTGAAGAATGGCAATGACTGTAAATTGTTCTTCCTGATCGGTTCCACAATAAAAACAAACCACACTACTTTCAATTTTTCAAAGCCAATTTTTTTAAGCCTCCACTACACTGGAAACAAGAGTTGTGTTTTTCTGATTCATGGCCTTTGATTTCTACATAAACGTCCCTGTATGCATGTAAAAACAGGTCCCTGCAGGATACTTATGGAGACTGTATAGATTAACTTACCAGATGTACCAGAAGATAGGCACACCATCAGCCTACCTTTTAAAGCAAGATACTATTTAACAGCTTAAACTGCCTGTGACTAAAGGACGACTGTAAAGAACATACCGTATGTGGAGGGGCATCAGGCAACTCCTGAGAAAACGGCAGTGTGCTCACAAAACGTGCAACAAATGTTTTTGAACTTGCGTTTTAATGTGTTCACTTAAAATCCATACTGTGGAAGGAAGGTCCGGTCACACATCTGCATATGCAGCTCAAACAATGGGAATCTGATAACAGCTAAAATCCTTGACAGAATTTTATTAAGAAACCTCTCAATGTTCCCAGTTTACTCACAACGCCCAAACAGTATTTATGATTTAAGCTTGAGGTCTCCAAAGTGTATTCTCAAGCACTTAATCAATTAAAAAATGTTTGTGCATGCCTCTCTGCATTTATATACAAATATAATTTACTTATTTACAAACACAGAGCACTGTACTGATATCTAATGCACATTCAAAACATAGACAGTTGTTTAAGGCTGGGATAAACACAATTCATAAACAGAAATTTTAAAACTGTCTTTGCACACCTCCAACGGGCCATCTTGCACAGCTCCTGGGGACTGTCCACCTCCTCCCCACCCCCATAGAGACCCTAAGGGGGCCATGGCTAATGTGAGGCCAAGCTAAGTCATTAGTGGCTTTGGACAAATTCTTTGATTGCTGTAAATTTCTACCCCTGCTCCCAACAAGATTTTCCGTGGAAACCTAAGTGTATAATCTAGTTTAGACAGCTTTTAATTCTGACTCATGACTAGTGTGTTGCAATGGAACTTAAACACGATCAAACATTATAGAGATAAAACAAGAAAGTGTTCAGATTTGTTATCCTCTACTTTGGTGGCAAAACTGTTTGCATGAAGTTATCAATGATTTCTCTCTAACACAAGACAGCAATCAATATCATCTACACTGACAAACGGCTTCTATTGAAAGTAACACCCTGTGCTGCTGCAATGATTGCGTCCCCTAACATACCAGTCACCCAACCTTTCCACATGTCTCCTATAGACACTTTGTCTTTCCAAACTGTCTGCTTTACAAGTCCATTCCTTCCAAATCCCTAGCAATATGTGATGTCTGGCAAATGAAGTTGCCACCAAGTGATGACTGTTTTCAATGAGCCCTGTCAATAATGGCATGTATTGTATGAGACTCAGTAGTCTACACAATTTTGCCAGGTTTTGCTAGAAGCTAGTAATACAATTATACTTGTCCTCTTGGAGCTTTAAAAACAAAAACAAAACTAACAAGAATTACACACACACATACACACACACACGGAAACACACCACTTACTTGCTTTCTTTCTTTCTGGCCATTTGTTCTCAGTTTCCTTCACAGGTTCCTCTTATTCTACCTCCTCTGTTATTGGATATTATTCCCAAGGTCCATGTTTCCATAACTCATTGAATTTAAACCTTAAAATACAATACTTAAAGTTCTCTAGGTCTTAAAAATATAGACAATGGAGGGCACTCGTTTTTTGAGATTTTTGTGGAAGTTAATGTCACTTAAGTCTCCCTCATTGTCAGAAGCAACTTTATGTAGTTTTCACTGAGGTTCCTATATCTAGGACTATTTTCCTTACCATTTTACCCTGAAAGACAAATGAGTATCTGGGACTCATTTTGACTGGTATGCCCAAATGTGCAAATTACAGACACGAAAAAACTAAACTTCTGGACAGATGAATGAAAGGGGACATCTGTTCTTGGTGTTTCTGCTCCTCCTTTCCTGATTCAGAGTTCAAAAATTCATAATACACTGGTCCTTTCAGCCAGTACCCATTCTTGCCCGCTCCTTTTAATCATCTCCATCCAGTACCACAGAGATGTAGAGGCATTAATTAGTCACTCATTCATTAATTCGATGAACATTTACTGACTACCTAACAGATTGTAAACATGGGGGAAAATACAAAGACAAATAAAATGTGAAGCTTACAGTCTGGGGAAGGAGAAAAATGTATAAAACTATTAAATACAAATCAGTGAGTGCTATAATAGAGGTATGCATTCATTCAACGACTATCAAACACCAAATATACACCGGGCACAATGGTGCTGAGGAGTTAGCAGTGAAAGAAACAAGAAAAAACAAACAAAACCCCATTGTTCTATTTAATAAACAATAAACAAATGAGCTAAGAAAGTGAAGGCAACACTGAAGAAGACAGCTCCTGCAGACCGGGAGGTGAGCACAGCCTTGTCAGAGAAGCTGCCATCAGCGGACCTAGGAGGATGAGAAGCAGGAGAGGGTAGTCCAGGAAGCAAGCAGCACAGATGTGGGAGGGAACAGGGTGTGGAGTTAGAATGGCAGAAATACCTGCTCCAGCCAAAACCCAAAGGGGGAGAAGCAACTCGAAATACTGCAGTGAGAAAAGAGGAAATCCGTCTCCAAACCTGGGCTCTTTCTCTTTATGGGAAAACGAAGCCTGCTTTTCTGTTTCCATTGTTTTCCAGAGGTACAGAAAAATATAATTTTGTACACAATGAATTTGACTAAATTTTCATTTTAAATTTGATAAATCTTTCAGGGTACTAGGTATAAGGAAACAAATATATAAATTAATAAACAAATAAACAAGCAAACATAATTAAGAACAAAAACAAATGAACTTCCAGGTCACATTGTAAGTAATGCTGGACTTACAACTAAAAAAAAAGCTTTTAAATATAGGATAGTTATGAATCAGGGAAAAAAACCATAATTAAAAATGTTCACTTTCATATACAGCATACAATGTATGTACTATCCAAACTAATATTCACATATCTGAGAGAGTGCAAATCACTAGAACACAAAAAAAGCAAGAAGGGGGCTTCCCTGGTGGCGCAGTGGTTGAGAGTCCGCCTGCCGATGCAGGGGACACGGGTTCGTGCCCCGGTCTGGGAAGACCCCACATGCCGCGGAGCGGCTAGGCCCATGAGCCATGGCCGCTGAGCCTGCATGTCCGGAGCCTGTGCTCCGCAACGGGAGGGGCCCCAGCAGTGAGAGGCCCGCATACCAAAAAAAAAAAAAAAAAAAAAAAGCAAGAAGGGTCATACGAAAGCATATCTTAAGTACGAGAAGCAGCAGAACATAAGAGTCTGAGAGCCAGACAGCCTGGGATCTCATCTTGGCCTTGGCTCTAGCTAGCTTTGTAACCTTGGGCAAGTTACTTCAGTCTGAGCTTCTGCATCTGTCATACAGAGGTATAATAATAGTATACTGTAGAACTCATATTAGCCTAACACTGATGATCTCCTGGAACACTGTTTATCCTCTTACTATACTGTGTGAAAACGCTGATTAATGAAATAATTCCAGCCACTAATACTCCAGAGTTGAAACCTAAAATAAACGTGCTTAGCAATACGAACTGTTGAATCTTACTATTGATTGAAAGTTTAACTTCTTGGAATGTTCACTATTCACAATTAATAGCAGCACCCATTTCTGAAGCAACACATTTATGCCAACTTTTTAAGATGGAAGGATTTTAAAAGACAGAACTTGAAACAGCTGCCTAGATGCCATCACACCAGAGGTTCTGTGAAAGGAGAATAGGCAAGAATCCTTATAGAATCCACCAGAAAATAAATTTCACACTAGACTCTAAGTTTCCACGAGGCTAGGAATTTTTGTTGCATCAATATTCACCAATATATCGCCTGCATCTAGACCTGTGTTGGAACATGACAGGATCATAACATGTTTGAATAAATGAACAATATGGTTAAAAATGAACTATCCAAAAATAGCCATTATTAAAAACTCTACAAATAACAACTGCTGCAGAGGGTGTGGAGAAAAGGGAACCCTCCTACACTGTTGGTGAGAATGTATACAAGTTGTACAGCTACTATGGAAAACTGTATGGAGGCTCCTCGGAAAACTAAAAATAGAATTGCCATATGGTCCAGCAATACCACTCCCGAGCATATATGCAGACAAAACTCTAATTCAAAAAGATACATGCACCCCTATGTTCACAGCAGCACTATTCACAATACCCAAGACATGGAAACAACCTAAATGTCCATTGACAGATGAAAGGATAAAGAAGATGTGGTACAGATATGCAATGGAATACTACTCAGCCATAAAAAAGAATGAAATAATGCCATTTGCAGTAACATGGATGCAACTAGAGATTATCACACTAAGTGAAGTAAGCCAGAAAGAGAAAGACAAATACCATACGATATCACTTATATATGGAATCTAAAATATGACACAAAAGAACCCATCTACGAAACAGAAACACACTCACAGACATAGAGAACAGACTTGTGGTTGCCAAGGGGGAGGGAGCTGAGGAGGGATGGAGTGGGAAGTTGGGGTTAGCAGATGTGAGCTTTCATATACAGAATGGATAAACAACAAGGTCCTACTGTATAGCACAGGGAACTATATTCAACATCCTGTGATAAACCATAATGGAAAAGAATATAAAAAAAAAATGTATATGTGTATATATATATATATATATATATATATATATATGTACAACTGACTCACTTTGCTATGCAGCAGAAATTAACACAACATTGTAAATCAACTATACTTCAATAAAAAATAAATAAAAATGAACTGTCCAAATCTTAAATGATCAATTACACATTTGTAGGAAGTTACATCTATATTTAAATGATTAAAAAAAGGAACATTAGGTAAGTTTTAAAACAATCACACCTTTGAGCTTTAAATGAAGTGCTGAGTTCAACCAGCTCACAATGTAAGAAGGGAAGAAATTAAGCACCTTGGAGTACTTGCAGATTGCCTAAAGACGGTTGTATGTTTTAAACCAAAGCAGCACCTGCACCATTTAGAGGAATAAATTCAACAAGAAGTGGTTATGAATCTATAAATAAGGCTTTGGGGGTTCTTTTATTATGTGAGCAACAGCAAGTGTTTTCTGGACTTGCAGCTGGTGCACTGTTTTGTTTTGTTTTTTTTTTTTGGTACGCGGGCCTCTCACTGCTGTGGCCTCTCCCGTTGCGGAGCTCAGGCTCCGGACGCGCAGGCCCAGCGGCCATGGCTCACGGGCCCAGCCGCTCCGCGGCATGTGGGATCCTCCCGGACCGGGGCACGAACCCGCGTCCCCTGCATCGGCAGGCGGACTCTCAACCACTGCGCCACCAGGGAAGCCCCGGTGCACTGTTTTTAAACAGCATGAGGACCTATTTTATTCACGACAAAGTTTGAGACCTGAGGCAATATCAGTTTATTAATCAGATGAACTCTAATGTTAAATAGTAAAAGTTTTACTTCATAATATAAATTGTTGTCCTGCAGATATAAGTATGTCATTGGGTTTGCCTGTGATAAGCAATAACTTGTAGTAAAAAGAAATATTTTTAAAAATTGAGTGAATTTAACTACATAGGTACCCTGGAAGAAGAAACAGACAAGTAAATTTTGCTGCTTACTGGCAAGGTTGCACTATTATAATCTGATGAGCTGTAATCTGTAACCACAATTTTATTAAAATGAGGAAACTGCTACATTTGGGTTCTGGCATACTTGGATTCTTTTTTTTAAAATAAATTTATTTATTACTTAATTTTTGGCTGCATTGGGTCTTTGTTGCTGCGTGCAGGCCTTCTCTAGTTGCGGTGAGCGGGGATTACTCTCGTTGCAGTGCGCGGGCTTCTCATTGTGGTGGCTTCTCTTATTGTGGAGCAGGGGCTCTAGGCAAGCAGGCTTCAGTAGTTGCAGCACTCAGGCTCAGTAGTTGTGGCCTGCGGGCTCTAGAGCGCAGGCTCAGAGTTGTGGTGCACAGACTTAGTTGCTCTGCAGCATGTGGGATCTTCCCAGACCAGGGCTCAAACCTGTGTCCCCTGCATTGGCAGGCGGATTCTTAACCACTGCGCCAAGAGGGAAGTCCCCCATATTTGGATTCTAACGTAAGATTCTATCCCAAACAAATGATTAGAAGGCTAATTCTGATTAAAATTATTATTCCATTATTCCAAGAATCTCAGGTGTTCCTCTAGCTACCAGCCCTCTTCTCTTCTCTCTTTATCAGTCAAACTCACCAGTCCCCAACTGCATCTACAGTAAATTCACATCAACCCTCTTTCAGTTCTGTAAGCCCACTCTGCTCTCCAGTACTCTTCCCCATTGTCACCCCTGACTTCTATCCTTCTGTAGTTCCTCCACACTCACCTATTAGGTTAAGTGCCCCTGCCCACTGAAACCCACGTGGGCAGGGATCTTACGTGTCCTGCTTCCCATACTGTATCCTCAGACCCTACCATAGTGCCTTGCAGAGGGCCAGAGCTCCATAAATATTTATTAAACATATGAATGGTTTCTCAGTCAACCAACCAAAATTACTGCCCATAACAAGAATGTGAGCCTTTTAAGGCCAAAGACCACATGTCACTTTATAATCCTCAGTGCAGGCCTAGCTCAATCCCTGACACAGAGATGGAACTCAAGACATGATTGACAGTTTGATGAAAGTTAACAAATTCAATGACCTAACCATTTTCCATTTTGAAAGGCAACTTTTAGAGCTTTAACATTAAGCTACAAAATTTTAAAAATTTGCTTAATATGATTAATTTCCTTTTCCTATGATTTTACATAAGTAGCAAAATATAGAAATTTAATTTAAATTAGAAATTTTTTATAAGTCACCAACAGTTTTGGAGACAATGGTATAATTTTATTAAATATCATTATTATTAAACACTGGAATATTATGCTACAAACAAAAGGAATCTTTTGAGAGAAAGATCTCAAAACCAGAGTAAGAATTTGGTTATCGAAGGAAAAGGAACAGATACATAAAGAGTAAAGTGGTGAGAAGGTAGGATATGAGAGAGGGTTAGAAAGAGTTCAGGCTTTTTGATCAGTGAGATGCTGTCCTTACCAGCCTACGTGGAAAGCTGTATATTTGCTGGATTTGGGAAGAGATGGCTAGGAACAGGGCTTCAATAATTTTGAGTATGAGAAGCCAAGATAACATTTGATTTGATGTGTCCTTATTAATGACAGAATCAGAGCAAAGAGGTGCCATCAGTAGTAGATAGTGGCTGCTGAAATACAAATATGATCAGTGCTAAAACAGGACAGCAGGTATACACAGGGAAGGAAGTGCTTTCAAAAGAAACAGAAGGTCAGTGGCAGACATAAAAGGTACCCAGTCAAAGAAATTCTAAAAGCCAAGATCAAAAACGGTGCTAAGAGAAAGGAGACGGTACCCTGGCAAAGACATATGAATGGTCCTAGAGTATAAACACTGAACCACAAACAATGAGGCAGAATAATCTGACCAGTAGAGACAACAGTAGAAATATGACCTCACTGTTAAAACACACTGTTTCCAATCAATTCTGGCACTGTTACTTAGTGGAGTCCTTCATGAACTCCAAACTCACCTCGAGTGATCCAGCTCCCATCATTGTCTTAAGATGCTCTTTTGCAATCTGCACAATTGGCCTAGATGTTGAGAATTGCCTATAAAAGTGTTCACATTATTCCCAGAATCCATGGTCTCAGTCTAATCTGAACAAATCTGTCTTCCAGTAAGTTGCTTATATCCATCATATAACTTCATACTGTTTTATTACTTAACCACAGAGAAGGAATTTTATTTTTAAAATCTTACTTATTAAGCCAATTCTTCCCTATTCTAAGCACTATAATTTCTATTTTCCAAATTATTCAAAATATTGGCAGCTACTTGTTTGGATGCTCTTGGGTTGGTATAAGACAAATATTTTTTTTTGCCATGCCACATGGCATGTGGGATCTTTGCTCCCCGACCAGAGATTGAACCTGCACCCACTGCATTGGAAGTGAGGAGTCTTAACCACTGGACCGCCAGGGAAGTCTGACAAATATGTTCTTAATACTGTCGTTTGTAGGAGCTTTCTGCTTCCTTTCTTCATTGTAATGAGTTTGCAAGATGACTCCAAATGGCAATAGCTCTTTTGTACCTGCCACATCCCATTGCAATCTCATACCTACTTTGCTGTCTGATACCACCTCGGCTGCCTTTCAGCATTACTAAGCATTTTCTCCCATTGAATATCTATTTCAGATTATTTGCTCTTACATGCATTAGCTTGCATTTTCTTAGGCTGAATCTCACTATTTCCTGTGATAGTTCTAAACATTTTTAGGTATCTTTGTGATACTTCTCTTACTTTACTATTTGAGATGCTTCCCAATTTACTATCATCTGTAAAATTGGTTGACATGCTATTCATTTCTGATTTTATATTTTTAATGAAAATGCAAAGGAAAACTAGGTAATATGCCTCTATGAAGAAGCTGCATTTCATCTTAGTAAGAAGAATGAATTTAAGTAAAAGCTGCAAGTCATCATGTTATCAAATCAGTAAACCTGAATTGTTTACTTACTATACAAATCATATCACTTAATTTTACAACTAGCTTAAAACAAAAGTTAAAATGATTTTTAGTATCATTTGTTTTTGTACATTATGCATATGTGGTTTAATTTCACCCATCCATTATTTTGAGATTGAGTTAATAGAGAGGCAATGATTATTTAAAAAGAAGCAAACATTTTTTGTTTAAATTTCAAATCTTAAACGCATTTAAATTTTAAAAATTCAAAAAAAATTCAAATGTCTTTGGTTCTCCAATAACTATAAAAATGTCATTGGTTTTAATTAAATAAAAGGCACCTTAATTAAATAGCAATGATCCATTCAATATTTTAAATACTACCTCATTATATTTATGAGAGTTATATTTATCCTCTCCTACTATGCTGTTTATAACTTTTTTCTTGTGCTTAAAACATATTTTAAAATATAACTTGGCTAAGGAATTTCAGGATATTTATTTCCTAAATACTGGGCTTACGTAAACATAAAACTCCTGTTTTATATCCTTGTTTACTTAGTATCACTCTAGTTTTCTCTAGTTTCTTTTGACAGTGCCGACTTAAACACATTTTAAAAGTCTGGCAAAATTAATGTTACTCTATGCATTTTTAGTTGAATTCTGTTAAATCTTAATTATCATAGTGCATTTTTGACTCAAGAATCTTCGAAGAAAACACTTTCTAATCCAACCCAGGAAGGTTAAGAGTCAAACGTGCAATTTAGAAAAGAAATATGGCAAGTCCATGTATGTGGCTCAGCCTTAGAGTGATGTTTACACAGGGAATCCTGGCTCTGTCTGCACTATATTATGACCCTTGTCATCACCTGCCCTGGAGCAGTTGCATACGTGTCTACTTCTCCCATTAAGCCAAGCTCTCCTACAGGGCAGAAGCAATGTGAAACCTCTGTATCTTTCATGAGGTCTCCCATAACACTTTGCACAAAGCAGCCACACAATAAATGTTTGTGAAGTTGTATCAGAAGAGCAGAGTTCTTGGGTTTGCCTTGATACACAAGCCCCATGAAAAATGAAAGCAAAAGAAACCTAGGTGAATGGGTGGTGGGAGGGGATGGCAGGGGTGGTAAGAATGTTAGCAAGTAATTGCAAATGAAAATATTTAAATGTCGTCTTATTTAACTCTTATGTACTTGAATATGAGTTGAGTTTTTTTTTTTTTAAGTAACTTTTCATTCTTCCCAAGCTAAAAGCTGGGGAAGCTTCATTATTTTATTTGAAAATATTTTCTGAGTTAGACACACCCTTATTGACACTGCCAGTGTAAATAATTTGTTCTCCTGGTATGCCACTGCTAAACAATGATGAACAGATCAACAGTACAGGAATTCCCCAATAAAGAGTGACCCATTGTGTGGAAAACAGATCCTAAAACAAGGAACTGTATTTAGGATAGGTTTCTACTTTCTGAATTCCAGCACACCCTTAGTCCCTGGCGCCTATGAGTCAGTCTCCTGGTCAACCTGAACCTGATCTTTCAAAGGCAATGTGATTCAATTCAACAAATACTTATTGTGCACCCACTGTATGCAAAGGCACAAGAATGAAAACCTGAGAAAAGGGGGCCTTCAAAGGAGATTGAGAAAAAGCAATGCTCGGGGAAGAAGGAAAAGATATAGGAGAGAAGGGTTTATGGAACCCAAAAGGGAAGAAGGATTGGTCAACATTCTCAGATGTCACAAAGGCTTGGAGAGCTGAAACTCTAGAAGATAACAAAATTCTTACTGAGTAAATGCAAACTACTGGGATCAATGAACAAAATTATTAATGTCTTAAATTATTTATGTTTAGAATAATTTTGTTTTGTGGACATACTTGCTAAGAATAGGTTCCAGTTCTATTAATGTAATTACCAACTTCCCTGCCAGCCAGACTTGAAGTTTCTTCCTTTTCCCTCTGAGAAATAATACAATCAGTTACCAAGTCCTATCATTCATACCCACATGATTATGGTCACAGGTATAGTTGTACAAGTTGTGTACTGCACAGAAGTGTCACATCTGGGGGGGAGGGGCATTCGCATCATGGATGTGTAGACTTAAAACAAATTCCCAGTAGACGTCAGTCAAGTGTCTTATTCTAACTAAATAAATATATTACAACAATTTTCTAACAGTTGGAAGTAAAAGGTCTTGAAGAGGGGCCACTCTTTTAATTCCCAGAATGTACTGAGTGGGTTAATGGTGGCCCAGCCCAAAATGTTTTCCATCTATTTTCCAGTCTTCACAAATCAGACTCACATAACATCTTGCAATAGCTTCCAAATGGATCCCCTAATTTCTCCACATTTGAGTCCATTACAGAAATATTGGAAAGGATTTCCTAAAGAGTCCCACTAGTACTTCTCTTTCCAAAATGTCTTCAGGGGCTCTATGTCATACAGTCTCTTCAACCTCACATTCAAGGCCCTTGGTAACCATGTCCTAATCTTCCTTTCTAGTCTAGTCTTACCCTACTCCCCAAGAGGTATCCTACTCCCGGTCACATCTAATTACTGTCTGCTTTACATATATCCTGTCCTTCCTTGCCTTGCTATCTTTGTTCAGGTCATTTCCTCTGCCTGGAATTCTCTCCAAACTCAGTCTTCCTGCTAGAAGTTCTAAATTACACTAAGTATTGTATTTTGGGGTGAGAGGTTTTGGATGATTAAGTATTGTCTTTAGCAAGCATCAAAAAAATAAATCATTCCCCTCCTTGGCTTTGCTTGCATTTCTGTTATCTCTTGGTGCATAACAAATTACTCCAAACTTACGACTTGAAACAATGACTATTTTTTTTTACACCTCACATATCTGTAGGCCAGAAATTTGGGCAGAGCTAAGTGCTTCTTCTGTTCTGTGTGGTGATATTAGAGGCTGCTCTGGTGTTGGTAATCGGCAAAGAGATGGCCTAGTTCAGAGGCTCCCCATTCCTCCTCCTTGTCACAGACCTTTAAGGTCTTCACCCTTTGAGGCCCAGCTTGAATTCCCCTTCTTCTAAGAATCCTTTCCAGGTCTTTCAGTCAGGTTTAATCTCTCACTGCTTCAGATTCTCTACTGCGTTCTTCTTCATTACAGTACTTTTCCTATTCATTCTTACATTAGGTTTTCATTTAATATGTAAGAAGCAAAAGAGAGAGAAAGGCAAAGGCAGCAACAGAATGCTAGGACCCTATAAATTTCAATCAAATTTAAAGAGAACAGACACAAAATGCTCAATGTGACTGGAACTCTTGTAGAATAAAGTAGAGGGACAGAGTTCTGTGTCCAGACTGATGCCAGACGAAGCTGATCCAGCATAAGTAGACAGCCTACTTCACTTATGTATCAGTATATAATTGTGTTTATTCTAATTAGTAGCACTTGTAGTTACTATAAATTCCAGGAAAGAGAAACAAAATCAAGGGGAAACACATTTAGTGTCTTGTGCCGTTATAGTTAATGAACATTTCTAATATTGCATATATATTTTTTTAATTTAATTTTTTTTTATATAGCAGGTTCTTATAAGTCATCCATTTTATACACGTCAGTGCATACATGTCAATCCCCATCTCCCAATTCATCACACACACACACCGCTTTCCCCACTTGGTGTCCATACGTTTGTTCCCTACACCTGTGTCTCTATTTCTGCCTTGCAAACCGGTTCATCTGTACCATTTTTCTAGCTTCCACATATATGCGTTAATATACGATATTTGTTTTTCTCTTTCTGACTTACTTCACTCTGTATGACAGTGTCTAGGTCCATCCACGTCTCTAAAATGACCCAATTTCATTCCTTTTTATGACTAATATTCCACTGTATCTATGTACCACATCTTCTTTACCCATTCGTCTGTCGATGGGCATTTAGGTTGCATCCCTGACCTGGCTATTGTAAATAGTGCTGCAATGAACATTGGGGTGCATGTGTCTTTTTGAATTATAGTTTTCCCTGGGTAGGTGCCCAGTAGCGGGATTGCTGGGTCATATGGTTAGTGCAAATACTTTTGTCCTCAAAAACGTTCAAAATGGAACCTTCCCTTGCAAAAGTAAAATCCACATCCTACAGAATGACTTGAAGAGATACACTAATGGGACTGTGAAATTGTACTAATAACAAAATCCAGTAATTCACACTACCTAGTTAAATAACCTATATAAAAATGCAATTTTGAACTAGAAAAGATATAAAAGAGAGATAGATCTTCCTTGACTTACAATGGGGTTAAGTAGAAACTATCATAAGTCATAAATGCATTTAATACACCTAACCTACCAAACATCATAGCTTAGCCCAGCCTGCCTTAAATGTGCTCAGAACACTTATATTAGCCTACAGTTGGGTAAAATTATTTAACACAAATCCTATTTGATAATAAACTGTGGACTATCTTATGTAATTTATTGAAGACTATACTGAAAGTGAAAAACAGAATGGTTATAGGGGTACAGAATGGTTGTCAGTGTATCAGTTGTTTACCCTCATGATTGTGTGATCATACTGCATATTGCTAGACCAGAAAAAGATCAAAATCCAATATTCAAAGGACAGTTTCTACGGAATGCATATTATGCCATTGTAAAGTTGAAATATCGTTAAGTTGAAGCATCGTAAGTCAGGGACTGTCTGTAGTTCAATCTTACTACCACTATAATGAAAAAACTGAGGCCCACAAAATGTGACTAGACTAAAAAAAACAATTCCTCTCCTGTATAAAAACAAACAAAACTAAACTAAAGGTACAAAGTTCTGTGAAGCAAAACATATACAGAACTGTTGATGGCAGCATTGTCTATGAGACAGGGTATAAATGCCTGCTACCAGGAGAAGGGGTAAATAAATTATGGTATCTTCATGCAAAGAAATACTATACAGTAGTAAAAATGAATGGACTAGATAAATATCAACTACAAATATCAACACAGATGAATCTGACAAATGCAGCACTGACTAGAAAAAGCAAATTGCAGCAGAAGACAAAGAAAATAACAGTACTTATATAAACTTTTAAAACAAGCAAAACAATACTATATATAGTTTGGAATTATATACCATATGTGGTAAAAGTATAAGAAAATGACTTGGGAATGAGTGGCTACTTCTATGGGGGCTGAAGGGGTACACAGGCAGCTTCTGCAGTACCCATCTGTAGTGTTTCATTTCTAAAGCTAGTGTTAGATACATGGATGATTATATTATACTTCATAACTTTCGTGAAACTTAATTATTATATAATAAAATTTCAAGATAAGAAGCATTAAAAACATCTCTTACACTTTGTCTTTTGAGATATGTACTACCAAAATTCAGCATAAACGCAGATACATAAAGACTAGGCAGATGTTGAGGGGTTCAAGACCATTGGCATAGGCTATGTGAGAGCAAGGAAGCAAAGAAGTCTCTGGTTCTCAAAATAACATAACAAAAACAAACAAAAAAATCCAACTAAGTAAACACATTTTTAGAAAATTTTAAATAAATCACACTCCAGATCCTTCCCTCAACTTTTGCATGTTGACTTTAGGGTGCGCCTCCCCAATCCCCCCACTGTGAGGGACCATGAGGAGATACGATCAAACACAACACAGATCCTGCTGCAGCCTCTGGAATGGTGATGGAGGCAGAACCAAGGGAATAACCACGATTTAGTGAGCACATACTATGTACCAGGCATTGATAGCTTTGAGCCTTATCTGCATTCTCTGCATTTTCTATTTAATCCATACAATGCCCCTATGAGGTAGGAATGACTATCATGTTCATTTCAGAAAGGTTAAAGGACTTGCCAAGGCCACATAGTTAGCAAGTGGTGGAGGGAGGATTCTAGCCAGAGTCTGACATGTAATCAGTATATTGCTGCCTTTCTGTCTATCCAAAATTATAATTACCAAATATCTGTTAACTCATCTTCAAAAAAAAAGTTACCTAACTTACATCTTGCTCCAAAACATGTTCAATTGCTTCTAAAGCAGCTTTGCTTTGGTAATTTTTAAGTATTTCCTCTTCTACAGCACGGTACAAAGAACTTTATAACTCACTCTCTTACAAAACCACCTGTACTATGTCCACATGGTTGTCAACGTTTAAAAACGAATACAAATAATAACAGAAGCAATTCCAAGGGGAATTTTTCTTTGGGGGAGAGGATTAGATGGAAACATTCTAAAAAATGAAAAAGGTGCAACATCTGGAATAATTTTATTTTCTCACATCTTGGATACCTTACATGTGCAACGATGTCAAAAATAAAGGCTCAAGGAGTCCTGAAGTTGAAGTGTCTCAAGATCTCAGAATCCAAGACGGCACCCTGAACATATAATTGATTTTTCTCTATTTACTAACCACTAACACATTCACATCACTCACCTCTTAATAAAAGTAGTAACTCATCTCTCAAAAAAAGGCAAAATCCTATTCATTTAAAATGAAAAGCTTTTATGCATATTAGTTTGCCACAAAATAGATCAACACAGGTGTTCTACCAAACTGCTCATCTCTTCTGGGGTGAGCAGGTGCCCCACGCTGTGGCAACATCCAGGAATCTCGGGAAGACTCTCAGCACCATCTAGGCCAGCGATCCTCAACCCTGGTCACAGAGTAGAATGATTCAGAAACTTTAAAGAAATTCTGAGCAGACTATTACTCTATACATGATTGGTAAAACAGTACTGACTAAAAGATAACATAAGGGAATATTGTCTTGAACTTGAGGTAGGCAAAGATTACCTGTACAGACCCATAAAGTACTAACTGAAAGGGGAAAAGATTGATCAATTCAACATTAAAATTAAAAACTTGCTTATTAAAAGACACCCTGAAGAGTGGGAAAGGCAACCCCCAGTGTGGAGACAATGGTGACCAACACATACATCAAAGAACAGGCCTGGGGCTGCTGTGGCCATCCTGCCACCAGAGGGGGGCAGCAAGTCTGAAGACCAGGCCTACACGCAGGGGTGAAATGTAAAGCCAAAGATTCTGGGCCTTCTTTAGAACCTGAATCAGGGCATGCCTAAAGTCGGCCTGACTCATGCACTGTCTGCGTAGAAGAGCCAATTAACGCCCATTTTATTTATAAGCCAGGAATAGTCCGATTTTCTGTCACTTTCTTCATAAACAGTCTCAAGTGACACTCAATTCAGATACACTTCCACTTCAATTTTCAACTTCTCTGAGAAGGCAATCCACCACCTGTCCTCACTCCTGATTTCATTCAAGCCTTACTCTAAAAAGTTTTGACAATGCCAAACTGGGGTCATCACTTGCCTAGTCTTAGGCACAAAAGGCTATCTTTTCGTTTCTCAATAATCGTCTTTGCCCTTTAGGGTCCTACTTCAGGGTATCCTCAGTTTTAGAGTTTACTGCTTCTCTGCCATAACTTCATATTCCTTTCTTTTTGTTTAATTCACCCCTGATTTCTCTAGACCCATGCTCTCAGGGCACAATGCCCTAACAAACACTACTTACTGAAAGCAGCATGGTAACCTTGTTTATTCATTTTGTCCACAAAACACATTTATCAGTGATAAATGTGTGCCAGTCCATGTGTTTACAACTATCACCATACCATGCATTATAATCCCTTTAGCTGTCAATAATCATAAATCCTCCAAAAATTTACATGCTTAAATAGATCACAGGAGTCTGCCTTACACTAGGAGCACTGGAACACTAACATGTACACACTGGGCCAGCAAGTTTTTACATTTCATTGTTTAATTGTTTTTTTACTTTATACCATTCCAGTTTAAAAAAATTCTTATATTTTTCTGTAAAACTCTTCCTTTACTTTTCATACGCTTGGAAACCATTTTGGAGTCTCCTTGCCAATGCAAAAGGCTTTTCCTTAAGGCTGGCATAGGCTGGACTGTAGTGACAGGCATGAGACGAGGCAGACAGATTTTTCTCCTTTTTGCACACTGATTAAAAAAAAGTGCCACCAGATGTGAAAGGGAAAATTTAGACTCCAAATTCTGAAATTTAATCTAGCAATAAAGAAGCACCAAATTCTTAAGACACTGTGTACGTCAGCTATCTGCCATCCCACCATTTCCTCCTTTAAATGTGCTCTTGATTAGAGGGAGCCTACAACATTTTTTTACTTTGGTTAACAAGGTTTCTTTTACTTTAGTGAGCACTACTGGTGAAGGAAAACAGGACTTCTTTGCTTTAAAAGGAGTTGGTGGTGGTCAGATAAGTGAGAAACTCAATTTTGTAAGTGGAGAGACTTCACTTTAGTAGTGATATTTCTGACAGAGGTTTTTAAAAGAAAGAAGTACCCGTGTTTAATCCCCACTTTACCGATGCATAGATGCTTATCCTACCCGGAAGTGAGCAGAAAAGCAGTGAGGGAATAGGTCAAATTAGGCCTTAGGCACAGACTAAAGATAAGTGGTTTTATTTTGAGATAGATTTAAAGCCGGTGGAGGGTTTTGAACACAGGAATGACCCAATCTCACTTACACTAAAAAAAAAAAAATCACTCCAGCAACTGTGTGAAAAAAGGTTGTACAAATAGAATAGAATATTATGCTGCTAATAAATGAATGAGATAAATTTGTAAGTTGCTAAGGAAAGATGTGCCAAACATATAGTTAAAAGCTAAGATGCAGAACAGTATACGCAGAGTATGATCCTCTTTGTGGAAACAAGCATACACATGCACCAGATTTCTCAAAATTTAAAGCCGAAGTATTTTCATACCCAAATTGTTCTAAACATACTTAAAACTTTTCTAATAAATATTTTGGGTATTCATTTCAAACTTAAGTTCACTGAAATTAAATGGAATTAAGCAAAATTTAAATGAAATTAAAAATTCAGTACTTAGTCACATTTCAAGGGTTCCATAGCCACATGTGGCTAGAGTCTACGTTATTGGACAAAGCAGATCTAACAACTGTAGAAAACATATAGGAAAGGTTAAACCTGTTTCTGGGGCTTAGAACTGAGGGCAAGGGATGGGCCTTTTACTTCTCAACTTTATGCCTTCTGCCACAAAATAAATTTTTTTTTTTTCAAATTAAAAAGGCAGGGGCAGATGCAAGTTGTAAGGGATCTGAAGCTTATACAATTTTTAAAGCCCTTTTGACGAATACAAAATTAGGAATGCAAAATTATATAAGAAAGTGAAAATGCATTTAGAAGTGATAAAAATTTACAAATTTTAAACACCTGAAAACACCACAAACATCACAAAACCCAGAAAAATATCATCCTATTTTTATTAATTAATCATCTGGCAAACCTCTATAATACCTTTTTTTCCCTAAAATTTTTGGCTATCCACATTTTGACAAATGACAATATTATAATATAATTTTCCACATATAAAATTAAAGAATAATTTAATGTTTCTTCTAATTGTGGTACAGGAACATAGTTGTTTAGAAATATATGTCTAGGAAAGGTTCCTTTAACTTCACAACTCAAGTCAATTTTTAGGATCATTGTCAAATTTGGGAAAACTTCTATAAAGTTACTTTCATATGTGAGCTGCAAAACATCAGGGTGTTTCAGTTTCTTCCGTGGCAACTAATCCCAAGTATTCTTCAAATTGCAGGCACTCATTAACTATAAAGCTGATTGCAGACACATATTATGAAGTTTTTTGTTAACTTTCTCCATATTGTGGACAAATCAGCAAGAAACATAACTCTTTTCCCGATGTATTCCTATCATTCACCTCTCTTTGTTAACTAGATCTTCAAACAATCATCAAGCCTATTTATTCTATTTGGAATTTCTTCTTCTCAAATGAATTACTGCTTTGGGGATAATCTGAATTTTTTTTTACAATATACTTTTGGTCATCAGAATAGTTTCTGTTTATTTCACCATTTTTATTGCTTTAGTTTTATGTTCCATTATCTGAATTTTCTCAGTTCTTTAATAAATAAAGGTAGTGGTTAAAAAAAAAAAAAAAGAAGTAACCCTTAATATATGTTTGAATTGGGAATCTGTAATTTCTCAGTTGTCTTATTGAAACACTCCTGAAACATCTTTTAAACTGCAGTTAAAGTCGTATATTCCCAGCTCAACTTCCCTTTAAGCCAGATCCAAAAAAAATGCCTGTGATCACTCCAGAGCAATCTAAGATGTGAAGAAATGTGATGGAAGGAGGGTCAGGGCAGAAAAGGGACAGCAGTCTTAACTAATTGTGTTTTAAATATCTTAAAATTCTTCGAATTTTGCAAGACCATATGGCCCTGTGAATACACAGCTAGAGATCTTCCCAGGGCCTTGGAGGGGGGCCTGTGCAAGGAAGGGGCCCTGAAACCTAAATCCCAGTCAATCAACTTCTGGTAAACTTGCCTCTGATTACAGGTAAACAGAGGAGTCAGAAGACCCAGTTTAAGCCAAAGGTCCTTCCTTAGCTTAAGGAGTTCGGCGTTTCTCCCCACCTGTCCCTCCACCTCCACAATGAATATTCAATTTCAGGCTGAAGTACACTTCCAGGAGGTCTTAGAGCAGCAAACTCTAACCTTCCTTCCTACTTGACACAGCTAAAATTGCTTCATCTCAGTTTTTGCCGAAGTTGAGGTTCATACAAGTTGAAATCTTAACCAAAAATTTCTGACTGTTTTTCAGAGACTTCTTCAGTTTCAGTTTCAGCAATCCATTGTTTTGATTGATGCATCCAGCCTCTCTCTCTCTAAAGCTCGGGAAACGTTAGCCCTATCTTAATGTAACGACTCTGAAAGTCTCAGTTGCCCCATAGATCCATTTTTTAAAAACTCATTTATATGGGCTAAAGCCATGACACATATAGTTGGGGTGGGCAATAGTCATCACAGAGCTCCATACTTCATTAGTGGAAGTAATGTAACTAGTGGTACAACATAGGAAACAGTAATGAGGACATTATATTCACACTGCTCAGCTATGTACACAAAAGGAAGCCTGCACAACATTGAACAATCTATAAAGTAGCAGTCAAAACTGGCTTCTTCCACAATTAAAGCTGTTTTCAGTTTCTCTTTACAATTCATCTTTTATTTTTAACATAGAGAATCCCAAGCTCTTATTGGGGGTCATTACTTCTTAAATATTTTATTGACACTATTTATTATCTCCATTTACCCTCTAACTCTTGGAAGTCCAGCAATAGGTTTTAGTTATGGCTTTCACGAAATTCTGTCAAATCTGAAAAATACACATAGTTAAGAACACGAACTCTTAAGAGCCAAACTGACTGGGTTCAAATCCCAGCTCAGCCACTTTCTATCCGTGGTTTTGAGCAAGTCACTTAACTTCTCTGTGCCTCAGTTATCTCATCGGTAAAACAGGGATAAAATAATACCCCATAGAGATGCTGTGAGCATTAAATGAATTCGTGTTCATAAATACTGAGAGCAGCGCCTGGTACACACTCGGGCTGCATATGTGTTTGTTAAATATAAGAAAAATATGAATCACATGTAATATGAAATGAGAGTGATCGGAGAAGCTAAAATCAAGATATGCACACTAATTTGAGTGTTTTACTATCTCCCATCATGTTGTAAATTCCAAACTGCCAAGGACAGTTAATTCAAATTTAAAAGCACAAACACAATTCTGAGCCAAATAAACAACTTGTACATTAACAATCCTTTATCTCTGATCACAGGTAATCAAACATTGACAAGCAGCTTGGGCTAGTAGAGTCTGATGTATGTGAAATGGACTCTAGCTGGGAAGCTTTAGGCACATCATTTAATTTCTTGGAACTTCATTTTCCGTATTTGGGCAAATGGGTATAACGCTGTCTGAACGTCTTAAGATATTTTCTAAAATCCCATTATATAAAACACACATAAAGAGCTATTATGTGGCCCAGCATCTAGCAGATGCTCATTAAATAGTAGTTATTATTATTGTTGTAACTGACCGTTATTCTACTCCATTAACATTCCTCTTTCTATATTATACTACATATTAAAGATCGTTGCCCCTCACCATTCTAGCAATATAATTAAGAAAATCTATCTTCCCTATTCACTTTTGTTAAAACTGTCAAACATAATCAATGTCTGACCTTGTCCTGGAGTAAGATTGAATAACATTGGTGAAAGAGATCCTTCATGGATATTTATGAATGCAAATGTGACACACAAGGTCCTTTCATTAGTACTTAACGTTATTAAAGTTTTTACAGAACTTAGATAAACTATCACAGAAAAGAATAATTACAGCTTAGATTTCTGCATAATAACAGTTTCAGTTTATGCCACCTTTTGTGAGAACTTTCAAAATCTTAACATATACTACTCTGTGAATATTTTCATTACATCTGCATATTAGATCAGAGCAGATATACGCCTGGTTTTATTTTAGAAAAATATGAGGCTAAAGATTTATGACTTGCCCTCCTAAACATACCAAGAAGGGAATTCACATCATTTCTCACTATTTCTGGAGGAAGCCTTTGCTGCCAGTACTGAGAATGTTACAAAATTAAATATTAAAGGCTCGAATTGCTAAATATTCTATAAGCTATGAAGAAAATACTTACCGACTTCCATTTCTGGAAAATGCATCAACTAATGTCCCTCAAATATTTTCCCTTGGATTAAATAGAAACAGTTCAAACCCAAAGAAGACACATAGCTTTAACCTGGAATGTTGGCTGTTAGAGTGTGTGCTGCTAGAAAGTAATTAAACCACCTTATATTCTTACTTAAGTGAGATTATAAAAACTCAGAAAAGAGTCCTTCAAGAAAAATTGTCAAAACAATTTAAATTCATTTAACACATTAAATCTCACTGTATTTATTGTGGAATTGTTTCAGCATTCATTTTAACTTCAAAAAAAAGGTAATTGATAGATATTTTCCTTGGAATCCCACACAATTTTTCTTCAAATCTATTATAAAATACCAACACCAAGAATGGAAAGGCTATAGGCTAGAACTTTCAGAAGCGCCAGCAAGGGAAATTTTTGAAAAACAAATAAAAAAAAGCAAATATAGAAATTAATGTAATCACACTGACTTAAGAGGAGCCAAGGATGGAGGAAAATCTCGTATGATGGGACGTCTCTAGCACAGCGATAAAATGGGATGCAAAGGGGTATCTGGAGTGTAGGAAGTTGGATGTTAGATTCATTGATGGCCATGCCTGGTTCTAGGCTGACAGAGCTAAATCCCAAAGTATTATTGTACTAATAAATATTATAATTCTTCTCCCTAAATTTTTAATTTTAAAAATAATTTTAAAAACTTAAACATATATTAAAATGTACTACCATTTTCAGAAGAGCAACATGATATATAGCATTTGAACAGCTATGAAAAGGTAAAATATATTTCACAAACTTTGGTAAATAGGTGCATCAGCATTATGATTGTATTATTAATATACCGCCACAGCACAATGCTGATTACTTTGCTATAAATATAAATCCAAGGCAAAGATAAGTCCTATCTCACCTGCTCCCTTTAAAAAAATTTACAGCAGCTCTAACGAGATTGAGTGATTAATTCATATTGCAATTCTGGGACTGGTCATCTAGTTCTGTAGCAGCAGCAATATCAAAATGTCATCATTAGTTCCATAATATTTCTATAAATCTGTATTTTACAAATAGGTACTGAATTTATATTATGTTCTAATCCATGGAACAGAATTTGGTTTCACCTTATGACATAAACAAGTATATAATAAAACATAAATAAAATAAAATATTTAATTTTATATATAAAATAAAACATAATGCATACAATAAAACATATAATGACTTATTAGATGATTATACTTTGTTTTCCTATTTTTGGGCCCAGAAACAGCACATTCTCTAATAATTTAATGATTCAGATTTAATTTCTGTACTTTCTTCCAAGAACACAGCAAACTTTCCTTTTCCTTCAAGGAAAATTACCTGTTAAGCTGAAAATAATGACAGCCGAATTTTCAGTTATAGAGAGAAACAGTTTCAGAGAGAAACTCAGGAAGCAACAATGAAGATTTCCCATTTCTCAAAACCTTGACCTAGTGGGCTCAGCGCTTCACATGAAAGGACCAAAACCTTCGGTCTCCACTCTGTTTTGAGTTACTACCCTGGCAGCCTTTCTGGCAGTTTCAATTGGTTAAAAGAATTTTTTTATTTCTGAGCAAAAATATATTTCATAATTGCTAAGTATCACAATAACCCAAGATTTGATGCTTTCTGAGTAACACTGTAGAGCCGTGGAAGAAACCCCATGATCTACTACTACCTGGTGACCTTTCCAAGTCACTGGATATTTTTGAGCCTCAGTTTTCCTCATCCATAAACCAGGAAAAAGGCATTTGCTCTGCCTTGTTCTAGGGATTTCTGAAAGGATCAAATAAAGTAGCATGTATGAAATGCTCTATAAGACAAAGTATTCAACAAATGGAACAGTATTAATAATTGTAGAAAAAATAAGAGTGATTATTAATTAAATAAAATGTATTAAACAATAACTGGGCTTTCTAGGACTAGGACTTTTCTAAGAATTTTAAGAGTTATAAAGGAAAAAGGGTGAGTGACTTTTCTAAATGATAACTTCAAAACAAATATCAATACTTCTGAGCAAAGCAAGGCTAGAGTTGTCCTCTGCCCTAGGACAGACATCAAAACATCACTACATAATATCCTCCCAAGGCAACTCCAAAACAATAGTAGGATTTATCAACCCCTTGCATCTCTATTATTTAGGAAGAGTCCTCATGGCCTACGGGCTAGTGAAGGTATCTCATTACTATTTCTCACCATGCACTTGAAGGCCACTTTGCCTACTGAGCAATCAACACCATTTCTAATTAGATATATGAAGTATCAAAAACATGGCAATAACTTTCAGTAACAAGTTACACACAAACAACACACATATACAAACACTCCATTTTTAAGAAGGGATATAAACATCTTAAAAAAAATTCTTTTAAATCTACAGGACCTTAATCCCTGAAGATAGCAATAAAAAAAAGGGGATTGTTTGTGTAAACTGTACCAAAATAATGAGACATTTCCAAGTTTGTGTTTGAAGTTCTTTAAACAAGGTGGTCTTTTTAGTGAGCTGAGATAAAAATTTAAAACATTTTAGGGACAGAGCATTTGGTTGGCATTCTGCCACTTTCTACACCAGATAATTTCAGTTGCTGCTATTTGTCTCATATGTTTTTTATTCTCCCTCTAGGGAAGTCAAAGCCTTTTCACTTGCAGGCAAATTTTACTGTAGCTCTGGTAACTACTTTACAAGGTGATAAGCATTCACAAGAGGCTTTTATTAGGCTGGTAGCAAAAGCAAAAACTATGTGCACGTATTTAGAAAACATGTGTGAAATTGAAAACTTTAAACATATGAGAGCTCCAAGTTAACCTACTAAAACTGCATATCCCATGAAAAATCTGGGGGTAGAAAAAAGAAACATGCTAAATAGCCTCAAATATAACTGACTGTATATTTTCCTTGCCTTCAACTCAACATAACAGCTTGTTTAATTAACTATGTCAACTAATGCATATGCTAACTCATTGCTATCTGATTTTGCCCAGAGAATGTTTCCCTCCATCACTTTTCCAAATGATTTTACCAAGTTAAAACAGAAACTCTTGCTTTTATCATGTTTATTCCAACCGGTTCCATGAGTAGTGTCCCAAAGAAATAAATGGTCTGAACTCTATGGTACAATTAAGCTATGAGGGCAACTAAGCATTCAAACATGAGACTATTAGTTAAGACACAAAGTTCGAAAGTACTATACTAATCAGAGAAAGAAATGATCATCAGTTATCATAAACGTACCAGTCATGAGGGGCCTTAAGGCAGGCCTTGGGTTCTAGATAAGACTTGAGTAAGAGGAGAGAATAACAGCCTGGGAAATGACAAAAATAATGTGCCCGCATGATCAGCTTCCAGGGCTCAGAGAGACTGAGCAGGAGCTCTGATGAGGGGCAGTGGAAAATGTGGGGAAACAGACCGTTTGTTGGAAATCACTGCACTAGACTAGTTTTACACATCATTAAGTAAAATAGACTCGGTGATTTTCAAGTCTCCTTCCACTACTTGTAAGTTTACATCATAAATCTAATAAAATAAACTCTCCTTGCTTTGTAAAGATACAGTGCTTTTCCTGACAACGTAACTTTTTCTGACCTGTCCACTAGACTGTAGGCTTACCAAGAATGAGTTCCACCTTATACCCCCAGAGGTTGGTTCCAGTGTACAGCACATAAGCAGGGACCAAAATAAATGCTTCCTGAATGCTACAGCACAGAGTGCAGGATTAGAAAATGACCTTTCTTGGCACAGAGTAATAAAAGTATAACCTTTCTCAGTTTGTCACTGTACATCCCATAAGGAGAACAGATTTCTCAAAATAACATCACAATGTAATTAGAAATCAGAAAGAAGCAGCAGTAGAATCTCAAAAAGAAAGATTTATGAGACAACCCACAGAATGGGAAAAAATAATTGCAAATCATATATGTGATAGACTTTTATCTAGAATATATAAAGAACTCTTATAACTCAATAATAAAAACATAAATACCCAAGTTAAAAATAAGGAAAAAATCTGAATAATCATTGGTCCAATGAAAATATACAAATGGCCAAAAAGCACATGAAAAAATGCTCAAATCATTAGCCATCAGCTAAATGCAAATCAAAGCCATAATAAGATACTACACCATATCCACTAGGATGACTACAATCAAAAAGACAGACAGGCAAGGTCTTTTTTGACCCACCTCCTAGAGTAATGAAAATAAAAACAAAAATAAACAAATGGGACCTAATTAAACTTAAAAGCTTTTGCACAGCAAAGGAAACAATAAACAAGATGAAAAGCCAACCCTCAGAATGGGAGAAAATATTTGCAAATGAAGCAACTGACAAGGGATTAATCTCCAAAATATACAAGCAGCTCATGCAGCTCAATATCAAAAAAGAAACAAACAACCCAATCAAAAAATGGGCAGAAGACCTAAATAAACATTTCTCCAAAGAAGACATGCAGATGGCCAACAAACACATGAAAAGATACTCAACATCACTAATTATTAGAAATGCAAAACAAAATTACAGTGAGGTATCACCTCACACCAGTCAGAATGGTCACCATCAAAAAATCTATGAACAATAAATGCTGGAGAGGGTGTGGAGAAAAGGGAACCCTCCTACAACTGTTGGTGGGAATGTAAATTGATACAGCCACTATGGAGAACAGTATGGAGGCTCCTTAAAAAACTAAAAACGGGCTTCCCTGGTGGCGCAGTGGTTGAGAGTCCGCCTGCCGGTGCAGGGGACACAGGTTCATGCCCCGGTCCGGGAAGATCCCACATGTCACGGAGCGGCTGGGTCCGTGAGCCATGGCCGCTGAGCCTGCGCATCCGGAGGCTGTGCTCCGCAACGGGAGAGGCCACAACAGTGAGAGGCCCGCGTACCGCAAAAAAAAAAAAAAAAAAACTAAACTAAAAACAAAACTACCATATGATCCAGCAATTCCACTCCTGGGCATATACCCAGAGAAAACCATAATTCAAAAAGATACATGCACCCCAATGTTCACTGCAGCACTATTTACAATCGCCAGGGCATGGAAGCAACCTAAATGTCCATCAACAGAAGAATGCATAAAGAAGATGTGGTACATATATACAATAGAATATTACTCAGCCATATAAAGGAACAAAATTGGGTCATTTGTAGAGATGCGGATGGACCTAGAGGCTGTCATACAGAGTGAAGTAAGTCAGAAAGAGGAAAACAAACATCGTATACATTGCTTATATGTAGAATCTAGAAATATGATACAGATGAACTTATTTGCAAAGCGGAAATAGAGACACAGACATAGAGAACGGACGTATGGATAACAGGGGGAGAAGGGGGGACAGGATGAATTGGGAGATTGGGATTGACATATATACACTATTATGTATAAAACAGATAACTACTGAGAACCTACTGTATAGTACAGGGAACCCTACTCGATGCTCTGTGGTGACCTAAATGGGAAGGAAATCCAAAAAAGAGGGGATATATGCATATGTATAGCTGATTCACTTTGCTGTACAGCAGAAACTAACACAACACTGTAAAGCAAGTATACTCCAATAAAAATTAATTAAACAAGAAAAAACAGACAGACAGACAGTAACAATTAGTATTGGCCAGGATATTGAGAAATTGGAACTTGCACACACTGCACTTAGGACTGTAAAATGGGCCAGTCCCTTTGCAAAACAGTCTGGAGTTTTTCAAATGATTAAACATAGTACCATATGACTCAGCAATTCCACTCCTTGGTATATACCCAAGAGAAATGAAAACATATATACTCAAAAACCTGTACACAAATATTCACAGCAGCATTATTAATATTAGCCAAAAAGTAGATATAATCTGAATGTCTATTAACTGATGAATGAATAAACAAAATATGGTATAGCCATACAATGGAATATTATTCAGCAATAAAAAAGAATGGAATAATAATACATGTTCCAACGTGGATGAACCTTGAAAAGTAAAAGAAGTAAAGGACCCAGCCACAAAAGAAGTAAAATAAGCCAGTCAGAAAAGATCAAATATATTGTATGATTTCACTGTGTGAAATGTCCAGAAAATGGAAATCTATAGAGGCAGAAAGTTTGGGGAAAATGAAAAGTAACTGCTACTGGGTACAGTTTCTTTCTGAAGTGATGAAAAGGTTCTAGAGTTGCCTGTAAAACTACACAACGAGTGCTCTACTCTGTGAATATGTTAAAAGCCATTGAATTGTACTCTTTAAGTAAGTTAATGTTATAGTATATGAATTATATCTCAATAAAGACTTCATTAAACAATATAGTTTCTGTTTAGGGTGATGAAAGAGTTTTGGAAATAGACAGTGGTGATGGTTTCACAACATTGTAAATGTAATTAATACCACTAAATTGTACATTTAAAATGGAAAATTTTATGTTATATATATTTTACCACAATAATTTTAAGAAAGTGCAGAACGGAAAAAAATAACTTACTTTCCCCAGTTTTAATTATGAGTAGATTCTTCCTTCAGTAGAAGCACTTTGTCCAAAGTAGGAAAATCTCACATCTAAAATATTTTATCAGACCATAGATAAAGGAAGTATTAACATGATTTTGGAAATTTTATTGAATAAATCAATCAGTATAACATTTAAAAATTTTGTAAAAGATATTAAAATCAAATGCATTCCCTTTTCAGTTTTACAACTTATAAACTTCGTATATTTGTGGTTCTTAACCTGCCTTAACACTGTTTTTGACAGATGATGTTTGTTAACTGCTTTGCTATTTCCTGTAGTGAGGAAACTGACTGTTACACTTCAGGTTTTAACAAATAGCATTTCTACTAACCTTTGCTAATTATGCTGTGCCTGTATTTTGCGTAACATTTCACACTACATTTATTCTCCTACTTTGATTTTAGAGCAACTTATTTGTAAAAAAGTGAATTTATATACATTTCATTTTGACTCACCAGCCAAATCTGATTGTGTTGCTTCTAATCCAATTCTACACAGATACTTAAACAGAAATGTACATTGATGTGACTAAACTGAATACTTAAATATACAGCACCTCTTTCAGATTTCAACAGGAATGTAGATACACAGACATAAATACAGACCAAGCAAAAACAGCCTAGTGCACGCACTGTAAAAGCCATGTGCTTTACAATAAATATTTCTGTGCAAGTCTTTTCAAATACACTGAGAATTATTACTTTAACATGATTGCATTTGAATGTATAGCACTTTGATGAGTTTAGTTTAAAGCAAGTCTATTACGACAGAAAGAAGAGCAAATGTTCTACCATAGCGCCGTTTTATATGAAATAAAACATCAATATCGGAGATGAAAAAAATTAAAGCATCAAACAATAGTAACTCTGTCATCAATCAAGCTTATTTCAGATAAATGAATACAGAATTTCAAATCTGTGATTACTCATACTTACATTCTTTTCACTTGACAATCCTGAAAATCACTTTACCTAAAAATTTTGGTTCTAAATGTGAGGCTCATTAATTAAAAGAATTAATCCTCTAAGAAGTTGTCACTTAGAAAAGGCATATTGAGAAACAGAGTAACAAATACTGATATGAGTTATGCCTTGATTTTTAAATTTTTTAATATTTATAAACAAATAATATTATATATGGTGAAAATCTCATTTTCTGTGATGAAAAATAAATGTTAATCTTTTTAGATGAGAAAAATAATGACTGATGCACATTGGATGCAAGGGCCAGGAGACTCCAGAAACCATATTTTTTATAAACTTAACAAAAAAAACCCAATACATTTATTAAGTGCACACTTTGTGAAAGACATTTTCTTCTGCATTTTACATACTTGATTTCATTTAGTCCTCGCAAAAATTTTGTGCAGTAGGTATTCATTATGTATAGCCACTTCATACATGAGAAAACTAAGGATGAAGAGATTAAGTAGGCTGTGCAAATGTGCAGGAGTAAGAATTCAAACTAGAATTGAATCCAAGTCCATGCTCTTTCCATTACACCATTCTTTCTTCTACAAGCAAACATTCTATCATTTGCTAAAATAATTCAGTAGCATCAGCTGTTGCAACTGTAAAAAGGCTCGGGGAATACCAGACATATTCCTGAAGTCTGACTGGTAAAGCTATATTACCCAGCTACGAAGGGGAAATCATACTTAGGCAGAGCAATCCCTACTTTTCCAAGTTTGACACATCAGAACAAACAAGAAATCAAAACTAAATTAAACTCGACCTTAACATTTATATTTCTTAAAGTCCTATTAATCCAACCAGCAGAGGCATGTAATAATACATGGAAAACAGGATGCTAATTTTATAAAAACAATTTCTACTTGGATTCTGCATGTTGTATATTTCCCACTCTGTATGTATCTTGTACGTGCATTTGAACATGTCTTTTATAGGTGTACATTTAAAAAAATTGCTCCAAAAGAGAGCTCATCCAAGGTCATCTCACTGGTTAATTTCATTTATAAGTTACAGTGAGGTTTGTTTTTTGGATACCAATACATTTCTTTTTTTTTGGCAATCTGAATTACATTTATTTTTAAACAAGTGGGAGGAATATTGAGTGTCTTGAATGTTGTGTGCAAAACTGACCCACGTCACCATCTCACCGTCACAACTGAACATGGCAAGGCAGGTACATTGGTTTCCAGCATCACAGGCAACACTGCATGTAGGTTTTTTAATGAATAATGTAAACTTCAGTGTTAAGGCAGCTGGTAGTAATGCTGAACACAGGCTTAGCTCCGTGCCCATTTCAGGAATGAGACGGTCAGCACTTGAAAACAAACTGTGAGAGGAGAAAAGGGGAGCCAGCATTATCTGACAAAAACAGAGTGTCAAAATATTTTCCCTTTCACACACACAAAAAGAAATACTGGAACATTTAGAAAAACAAAGCACCCATCCCGTCAACTTCAGCCTGTTCTTTAACAAATACTTCAAAATACTGATAAATAATAGTGATTGCAAGCAGAATTCCAGTGCCTGAGCCGATGGCCCCGAGGAAGTCAGCCAACACGGACAGGGCGCCGATGCACAAGTTGCCAAACGCAGCTGCTATGGGGATGCACCTATTAAGCTCATGAACCACAGACGTATCCCTGTGGCCTCTCATTACGATTTGCTGTTCTTTAAGCTGTTCAGCTACATCTTTGGCTGAGGAACAAGACACCACTACCCACATCTTAGACAAGAATGCACATGATCCCAACATGAAGATGCTATAAACAACCACATGGACAGGATCCTCAAATATGGCGCCCATGGACTCAGGAGGAGAAAGGTAGTAACAAAGGCCCCCCACTGGGTAAGAACAAGCAGGTCCTCCCCAACTGACATCAGCCCACAGTACTGGTAAATTTACTAAAAAGTTGCCTGGTAAATTTACTAAAAATCGAACTGACAGCATCTGGGAAATAACATACAGGTTGGATGATGGGGATGTTGGAGGTGTAGAAGAGCTTGGGGTAGCTGCTGTACTGCCCTCAGTACTGGGCCGACTTAATGGGCAGATCCACATGAAATCCCTGAAAATATATAACAGCAAACACGAAAACTGTAGCAATGAGGTTCATGAGATTGGGTAAATTCTGATGATTGAAAGCCTCCGTTAGAGCTTGACCTGTGTCTGTCCTGGTGGCCAGTAAATGAAAGACAGCTATGACTGCACCCTCAAACTCAGTACCTCTGCCACTGTTAATGGTAGTGGGACTAAAGGCCTTCCAGACAATGGTTTCACACGTGTTGGTGGCAATAAAGAGTGAAATTCCAGACCCCAAGTCGTAACCCTTCTGTAGCAGCTCATCTAACAGCAGCACAATCAAACCAGCAACAAACAACTGAATGATGATAAGGAGACAGATTCCAGCACCCATTTCAGCGGGATCCCCATACAGGTCCGTCATGACATACACAATGGCTTGCCCAATCGTAATGATCATACCAGACAGTTTTGGGGCTCCACTGAATAGGGCTCTGTCTTTGGGTATATCTCCAACTTCAATGATTTTGGCTTCAGCTAACAACTGCATAATCAAACCAGATGTTACAACTGGGGAGATACCCAATTCCATTAAAGTTCCTCTGTTGAAAGCAAAAATAACTCTCATCCAGTAGAAAGGATCTGCAGAATCTGATGACATGATTCCAAATAGTGGTATCTGACAACATACTAAGAAGGTGAAAAGAGTTATAGCAGTCCATAGTACCTTCTCTCTCTAAACTGGATTTTCCTTTCAGGTTTCTGAATTTCTGGTAGAACTGCACAGAAAGGTTTGATAACGTCTAAAAATGTGATGCCCATGGCGGCAGCTAGGGCCGCCCGGTGGGGCCCAGCGACCTCGGCACGTCCTTCGCTAGGGTCCCACGGCTTGGATCTCGGTGCCCGCTCCCGACATGCTCCGGCCAGCCCCACCAATACATTAAAAAGGCATTTTTTAGGGAAGAAAAATATAGATGTACATACATATATAATTATAAAGGTAATATAAGCTTATTCCAACTACACAAGAATGGGTCTAATTCTTACTGAAACACTTTTCTCTTAGCTTTCCCAACACCCTTTCTCCTCAGTATTTTCCTCTTGACTCTCTGGCTGTTCTTTCTCAGTCCATCTGTGAACGTCTCCTATTCTACTCAAGGTCTAGGTTTTAGAGCTCCCTAGGGCCAGGTCCTGGACTCTCTTTCTCAACATTCCCTCCCTAGGTGATCACATTCATTCACAAAGATGTAAATACCATCTGCACCCTGATAATCCCCAGATTTATACTGTAAGCCCAAACCTCTACAAAAACCCTCCATTACTACATAAAAGTTACTTTGTCTAAAAACTGAACTCTTGATGTTCCCCCCAAACCTGTTCCTTCTGTAGACTTCTATATCCTCCACCCTATGGCTCATGCCATCAGACACTTATTTAATTCTAGGGAACCTCCTTGCCCCCATATATAATCCACCACCATATCCCCAAATACATTCTAAATGTGCCCACTTCTCTCCATTTCTACTGTCACTACTCTAGTCCAAGTGACCACTACCTCTCGCCTGGACTATTTATTATTGCTCTAGGCTATATCCTACAGATTCTCCTCTTTAATTTAAAGACCAGTGAGGTCTTTAAATTAAAACAAACAAACAAAAAACAGATACTATCATTCCTCTGATTAAAACTCCTTCAATAATTTCCCCTTGCACTTCAGGTCAAAATTCAAACTGCCAAACCTTGTATATTCTGACCTGCCTGTTCCTATCCAATTTCATCCCAGGTTTTTGCTCCCCTCTGTACTTCAGTGATATTGGTCTTCTTTCAGTTCTTCCAGTAAGCCAAAATCCTTACTGCCTCAGGGCTTTTGCACATGCTGTTTCCTCTACCTGGAATGCTTTCCTCCACTTCTTGCCCAGCTAACTCTGATTCATCGTTCAAGTTTCAGCACAAATATCACTTCCTGAGCCACCTCCTACCCTAAATTAGTTCCCCCTTGTGAATTCTCTCTCATAGCATCCTTTTCTTTCATATCACTCATTACAATTTGTAAGTAAATACATATGTGTGTGTGTATGCATATGTGCATATTAAATGCCTGGCTCTTCCACTACGTTGTTAAATTCATGAAGACAGGGACCATGTCCATCTTGGTCACCTCTGCATAGCCAACATTTTACATAGTGTCTGGCACATAATGGGTGCTTTATAAATATTTGCTGAATTAATCAATTAGTAAAAAGTCTCCTTCTCCACCAACACGCTGTTCCTGAAAGCAACCATTGTAAGTTGCTTTCCAGACATGAAAACATATGATTAAAGGGTAAAGAGTTCAGGAGATTGGCTCAAGATGGCAGAGTAGAAGGACATACTCTCACTCCCTCTTGTGAGAGCACCGGAATCACAACTAACTGCTGAACAATCATCGACAGGAAGCTACTGTAATTCACCAAAAAAGGTACCCCACATCCAAATACAAAGGAAAAGCCACAATGAGACGGTAGGAGGGGTGCAATCAAAATAAAATCAAATCTCATAACTGCTGGATGGGTGACTCACAAACTGGAGAACACTTATACCACAGAAGTCCACCCACTGCAGTGAAGGTTCTGAGCCCCAGGCTTCCCAATCTGGGGGTCCGGCAATGGTAGAAGGAATTCCTAGAGAATCAGACTTTGAAGGTTAGCGGGATTTGATTGCAGGACTCCGACAGAACTGCGGGAATCAGAGACCCCACTCTCGGAGGGTACACACAAAGTAGTGTGCGCATCAGGACCCAGGGGAAGGAGCACTGACCCCATAGGAGACTGAACTAGACCTACCTGCTAGTGTTGGAGAGTCTCCTACAGAGGTTGGGGTGGCTGTGGCTAACTGTGTGGACAAGGACACTGGCAGCGGAAGTTCTGGGAAGTAGTGCTTGGCGTGGGCCCTGCCAGAGTCAGCCATTAGCCCCACCAAGGAGCCTGGATAGGCTCCAGTGTTGGGTCACCTCAGGCCAAACAACCATCAGGGAGGGAACTCAGCCCCACCAATCACCAGACAAGTGGATTAAAGTTTTACTCAGCTCTGCCCAGCAAAGCAACAGCCAGCTCTACCCACCACCAGTCCCTCCCATCAGGAAACTTTCACAAGCCTCGTAAATAGCCTCATTAACCAGAGGGCAGACAGCAGAAGCAAGAAGAACTACAATCTTGCAGCCTGTGGAACAAAAACCCCATTCACAGAAAGACAGACAAGATGAAAAGGCAGAGGGCTATGTACCAGATGAAGAAACAAGATAAATCCCCAGAAGAACAACTAAAGGAAGTGGAGATAGGCAATCTTCCAGAAAAACAATTCAGAATAATGTTAGGGAAGATGATCCAGGACCTCGGAAAAAGAATGGAGGCAAAGAAAATAATGAAGGAAACGATAGCAACGATCAATAAAATTAAAAGCTGGTTCTTTGAGAAGATAAACAAAATTGATAAACCGCTAGCCAGACTCATCAAGAAAAAAAGGGAGAAGACTCAAATCAATAGAATTAGAAATGAAAAAGGAGAAGTAACAACTGACACTGCAGAAATACAAAGGATCATGAGAGATTACTACAAGCAACTATATGCCAATAAAATGGACAACCTGGAAGAAATGGACAAATTCTTAGAAATGCACAACCTTCAGAGACTGAACCAGGAAGAAAACAGGAAATATGAACAGACCAATCACAAGCACTGAAATTGAAACTGTGATTAAAAATCTTCCAACAAACAAAGGCCCAGGACCAGATGGCTTCACAGGCGAATTCTATCAACCATTGAGAGAAGAGCTATCACTTATCCTTCTCAAACTCCCCCAAAATATAGCAGAGGGAGGAACACTCCCAAACTCATTCTATGAGGCCACCATCACCCTGATACCAAAACCAGACGAAGATGTCACAAAGAAAGAAAACTAGAGGTCAATATCACTGATGAACATAGATGCAAAAATCCTCAACAAAATACTAGCAAACAGAATCCAACAGCACATTAAAAGGATCATACACCATGATCAAGTGGGGTCTATCCCAAGAATGCAAGGATTCTTCAATACACGCAAATCAAACAATGTGATACGCCATATTAACAAACTGAAGGACAAAAGCCATATGATCATCTCAATAGATGCAAAGAAAGCTTTCGACAAAATTCAACACCCATTAATGATAAAAACCCTCCAGAAAGTGGGCATAAAGGGAACTTTCCTCAACATAATAAAGGCCATATATGACAAACCCACAGCCAACATTGTCCTCGATGGTGAAAAATTGAAACCATTTCCGCTAAGATCAGGAACAAGACAAGGTTGCCCACTCTAACCACCATTATACAACACAGTTTTGGAAGTTTTAGCCAAAGCAATAAGAGAAGAAAAAGAAATAAAAGGAATCCAAATCAAAAAAGAAGTAATACTGTCACTGTTTGCAGATTACATGATATTATGTGTAGACAATCCTAAAGATGCCACCAGAAAACTTCTAGAGCTAATCAATGAATTCGGTAAAGTAGCAGGATACAAAATTAATGCACAGAAATCTCTTGCATTCCTATACACTAATGAGGAAAAATCTGAACGTGAAATTAAGAAAACACTCCCATTTACCATTGCAACAAAAAGAATAAAATATCTAGGAATAAACCTACCTAAGGAAAAAAAGACCTGTATGCAGAACATTATAAGAAACTCATGAAAGAAATTAAAGATGATACAAATAGGTGGGGAGAGATATACCATGCCCTTGGATTGGAAGAATCAACACTGTGAAAATGACCATACTATCCAAAACAATCTAAAGATTCAATGCAATCCCTATCACCTTACCAACAGCATTTTTCACAGAGATAGAACGAAAAATTTCACAATTAGTATGCAAACACAAAAGACCCCGAATAGCCAAAGCAATCTTGAGAAAGAAAAACGGAGCTGGAGGAATCAGGGTCCCTGACTTCAGACTATACTACAAAGCTACAGTAATCAAGATAGTATGGTACTGGCAAAAAAAAAGAAATATAGATCAATGAAACAGGATAGAAAGCCCAGAGATAAGCCCACGCACATATGGTCACCTTATCTTTGATAAAGGAGGCAAGAATATATAGTGTAAACAAGACAGCCTATTGAAAAAGTGGTGCTGGGAAAAGTGGACAGCTACATGTAAAAGAATGAAATTAGAACACTCCGTAACACATTACACAAAAATAAGCTCAAAATGGATTAAAGACCTAAATGTAAGGCCAGACACTATCAAACTCTTAGAGGAAAACATAGGCAGAACACTCTAGGACATAAATCACAGCAAGATCCTTTTTGACCCAACTCCTAGAGAAATGGAAATAAAAACAAAAGTAAACAAATGGGACCTAATGAAACTTAAAAACTTTTGCACAGCAAAGGAAAACTTAAACAAGACCAAAAGACAACCCTCAGAATGGGAGAAAATATTTGCAAATGAAGCAACTGACAAAGGATTAATCTCCAAAATTTACAGGCAGCTCATGCAGCTCAATATCCAAAAAACAAACAACCCAATCAAAAAATGGGCAGAAGACCTAAATAGACATTTCTCCAAAGAAGATATACAGATTGCCAACAAACACATGAAAGAATGCTCAACATCATTAATCATTAGAGAAATGCAAATCAAAACTACAATGAGATATCATCTCACACCAGTCAGAATGGCCATCATCAAAAAATCTAGAAACAATAAATGCTGGAGAGGGTGTGGAGAAAAGGGAACACTCTTGCACTGTTGGTGGGAATGTAAATTGATACAGCCACTATGGAGAACAGTATGGAGGTTCCTTAAAAAACTAAAAGTAGAATTACCATAAGATCCAGCAATCCCACTACTGGGCATATACGCTGACAAAACCATAATTCAAAAACAGTCATGTACCAAAACGTTCAGTGCATCTCTATTTACAATAGCCAGGACATGGAAGCAACCTAAGTGTCCATCAACAGATGAATGGATAAAGAAGATGTGGCACATATATACAATGGAGTATTACTCAGCAATAAAAAGGAACGAAACTGAGTTATTTGTAGTGACATGGATGGTCCTAGAGACTGTCATACAGAGTGAAATGAGTCAGAAAGAGAAAAACAAATACCGTATGCTAACACATATATATGGAATCTAAAAAAGCCCAAAAAAAGGGTCATGAAGAACCTAGGGGCCAGACGGGAATAAATACGCAGACCTACTAGAGAATGGACTTGAGGATACAGGGAGGGGGAAGGGTAAGCTGGGACAAAGTGAGAGAGTAGCATGGACACATATACACTACCAAGCGTAAAATAGATACCTAGTGGGAAGCAGCCGCATAGCACAGGGAGATCAGCTCAGTGCTTTGTGACCACCTAGAGGGATGGGTTAGGGAGGGTGGGAGGGAGGGAGACGCAAGAGGGAAGAGATATGGGGACATATGCATACGTATGACTGATTCACTTTGTTATAAAGCAGAAACTAACACACCATTGTAAAGCAATTACACTCTAATAAAGATGTTAAAAAAAAAGAATGGAGGCAAAGAATGAGAAGATGCCAGAAATGTTTAACAAAGACCTAGAAGAATTAAAGAACAAACAAACACAGATGAACAATACAATAACTGAAATGAAAAATACACCAGAAGGAACCAAAAGCAGAATACCTGAGGCAGAAGAAAGGATAAGTGACCTGGAAGACAGAATGGTGGAATTCCCTGCTGCAGAACAAAATAAAGAAAAAGAATGAAAAGAAACGAAGACAGCCTAAGGACCTCTGGGACAACATTAAACGCAACAACATTCGCATTATAGGGGTCCTAGAAGGAGAAGAGAGAGAGAAAGGACCCGAGAAAATATCTGAAGAGATTATACTTGAAAACGTCCCTAACATGGGAAAGGAAATAGCAACCCAAGTCCAGGAAGCGCAGAGAGTCCCATACAGGATAAACCCAAGGAGAAACACACCGAGACACAAAGTAATCAAATTGGCAAAAACTGAAGACAAAAATTATTGAAAGCAGCAAGGGAAAAACGACAAATAACATACAAGGGAACCCCATAAGGGTAACAGCTGATTTCTCAGCAGAAACTCCACAAGCCAGAAGCGAGTGGCAGGACATATTTAAACTGATGAAAGGGAAGAACCTACAACCAAGATTATCTACCTGGCAAGGATCACATTCAGATTCGCTGGAGAAATCAAAAGCTTTACAGAAAAGCAAAAGCTAAGAGAATTCAGCACCACCAAACCAGCTCTACAACAAAGGCTAAAGGAACTTCTCTAAGTGGGAAACACAAGAGAAGAAATGGACCTATAAAAACAAACCCAAACCAATTACGAAAATGGTAATAGGAACATACATATCGATAAGTACCTTAAACGTCAATGGATTAAATGCTCCAACCAAAAGATACAGGCTCACTGAATGGATACAAAAACAAGACCCATATATATGCTGCCTACAAGAGACCCACTACAGACCTAGGGACACAAACAGACTGAAAGCGAGGGGATGGAAAAAGATATTCCATGCAAATGGAAATCAAAAGAAAGATGGAGTAGCAATACTCATATCAGATAAAATAGACTTTAAAATAAAGCCTGTTACAAGAGACAAGGAAGGACACTACACAATGATCAAGGGATCAATCCAAGAAGAAGATATAACAATTATAAATATATATGCACCCACCATAGGAGCACCTCAATACAAAACGCAACTACTAACAGCTATAAAAGAAGAAATCAACAGTAACACAGTAATACTGGGGGACTTTAACACCTCACCTACACCAATGCACAGATCATCCGAACAGAAAATGAATAAGGAAACACAAGCTTTAAATGACACAATACACCAGATAGATTTAATTGATACTCATAGGACATTCCATCCAAAAACAGCAGATTACACTTTCTTCTCGAGTGCACGTGGAATATTCTCCAGGATACGTCACATACTGGGTCACAAATCAAGGCTCAGTAAATTTAAGGAGATTGACATCGTATCAAGCATCTTTTCTGACCACAACGCTATGAGATTAGAAATCAATTACAGAGAAAAAAAAAGTAAAAAACACAAACACATGGAGGCTAAACAATACATTATTAAATAACCAAGAGATCACTGAAGAAATCACAGAGGAAATCAAAAAATACCTAGCGACAAATGACAATGAAAACACGACGATCCAAAACCTATGGGATGCAGCAAAAGCAGTTCTAAGAAGGAAGTTTATAGTAATACAATCCTACCTCAAGAAACAAAAAACATCTCAAATTAACAATCTAACCTTACACCTAAAGGAACTAGAGAAAGAAGAATAAACAAAACCCAAAGTTAGTAGAAAGAAAGAAATAGCGATCAGAGCAGAAATAAATGAAATAGGAACAAAGAAAACAATAGCAAAGATCAATAAAACTAAAAGCTGGTTCTTCGAGAAGATAAACAAAATTGATAAACCATTAGCCAGACTCATCAAGAAAAAGAGGGAGAGGACTCTAATCAATAAAATTAGAAATGAAAAAGGAGTAGTTACAACAGACACCGCAGAAATACAAAGCATCCTAAGAGACTACTACAAGCAACGCTATGCCAATAAAATGGACAACCTGGAAGAAATGGACAAATTCTGAGAAAGGTATAACCTTCCAAGACTGATCCAGGAAGAAATAGAAAGTATGAACAGACCAATCACAAGTAATGAAATTGAAACTGTGATTAAAAATCTTCCAACAAACAAAAGTCCAGGGTCAGATGCCTTCACAGGTGACTTCTATCAAACATACAGAGAAGAGCTAACACCCATCCTTCTCAAAGTCTTCCCAAAAATTGCAGAGGAAGGAACACTCCCAAACTCATTCTATGAGGCCACCATCACCCTGACACCAAAACCAGACAAAGATACTCCAAAGAAGAAAATCACAGAAAAATATCACTTATGAATAGAGATGCAGAAATCTTCAGCAAAATACTAGCAAACAGAATCCAACAACACACTAAAAGGATCATATGCCACGATCAACTGGGATTTATTCCAAGGATGCAAGGATTCTTCAATATATGAAAATCAAAGAATGTGATACACCATATTAACAAATTGAAGAATGAAAACCATATGATCATCTCAATAGATGCAGAAAAAGCTTTTGACAAAATTCAACATCCATTTATGATAAAAACTCTCCAGTAAATGGGCATAGAGGGAACCTACCTCAACATAATAAAGGCTAGGTACGACAAACCCACAGCAAACATCATTCTCAATGGTGAAAAACTGAAAGCATTTTCTCTACCATCAGGAACAAGACAAGGCTGTCCACTCTCACCAGTATTATTCAACATAGTGTTGGAAGTCCTAGCCACGGCCATCAGAGAAGAAAAAGAAATAAAAGGAATACAAATTGGAAAAGAAGAAGTAAAACTGTCACTGTTTGCAGATGACATGACACTATACATAGAGAATCCTAAAGATGCCACCAGAAAACTACTAGAGCTAATCAATGAATCTGGTAAAGTTGCAGGATACAAAATTAATGCACAGAAATCTCTTGCACTCCTATACACTAATGATGAAAAATCTGAAAGAGAAATTAAGGAAACATTCTCATTTACCATTGCAACAAAAAGAATAAAATATCAAGGAATAAACCTACCCAGGAGACAAAAGACCTGTATGCAGAAAACTATGACACTGATGAAAGAAATTTAAGATGATACAAACAGATGGAGAGATATATACCATGTTCTTGGATTGGAAGAATCAATATTGTGAAAATGACTATACTACCCAAAGCAATCTACAGATTCAGTGCAATCCCTATCAAACTACCAATGGCATTTTTTACAGAACTAAAACAAAAAATCTTAAAATTTGTATGGAGACACAAAAGACCCCGAGTAGTCAGAGTGGTCTTGAGGGAAGAAAACGGAGCTGGAGGAATCAGACTCCCAGACTTCAGACTATACTACAAAACCTACAGTAATCAAGACAATATGGTACTGGCACAAAAACGGAAATATAGATCAATGGAACAGGATAGAAAGCCCAGTGATAAACCCACACATTTATGGTCAACTAATCTATGACAAAGGAGGCAAGGATATACAATGGAGAAAAGACAGTCTCTTCAGTAAGTGGTGTTGGGAAAACTGGACAGCTACATGTAAAAGAATGAAATTAGATCGCTCCCTAACACTGTACACAAAGATAAACTCAAAATGGATCAGAGACCTAAATGTAAGACTGGACACTATAAAACTCTTAGAGGAAAACATAGGAAGAACACTCTTTGACATAAATCATAGCAAGATCTTTTTTGATCCACCTCCTAAAGTAATGGAAATAAAAATAAACGAATGGGACTTAATGAAACTTAAAAGTTTTTGCATGGCAAAGGAAACTACAAATAAGACCAAAAGACAACCCTCCGAATGGGAGAAAATATTTGCAAACGAATCAACGGACAAAGGATTAATCTCCAAAATATATAAACAGCTCATGCAGCTCAATATTAAAAAAACAAACAACCCAATCCAAAAATGGGCAGACCTAAATAGACATTTCTCCAAAGAAGACATACAGATGCCCAAGAGGCACATGAAAAGCTGCTCAACATCACTAATCATTAGAGAAATGCAAATCAAAACTACAGTGAGGTATCACCTCCCATCAGTTAGAATGGGCATCATCAGAAAATTTACAAACAACAAATGCTGGAGAGGGTATGGAGAAAAGGGAACCATCTTGTACTGTTGGTGGAAATGTAAATTGATACAGGCATTATGGAGAACAGTAAGGTTCCTTAGAAAACTAAAAATAGAACTACCATATGACCCAGCAATCCTACTACTGGGCATATACCCAGAGAAAACTATAATTGAAAAAGCACATGCACCCCAATGTTCATTGCAGCACTATTTACGATAGCCAGTTCATGGAAGCAACCTAAATGCTCATTGACAGACGAATGGAAGAAGATGTGGTACATATATACAATGGAATATTACTCAGCCAGAAAAAGGAACGAACTTGGGTCATTTGTAGAGACGTGGATGGATCTAGAGACTGTCATACAGAGTGAAGTAAGTCATAAAGAGAAAAACAAAATATCGTAAATTAACGCATATATGTGGAACCTAGAAAAATGGTACAGATGAACCAGTTTGCAGAGCAGAAACTGAGACACAGATGTAGAGAACCAACGTATGGACATCTGAGCAGGCACCATGTCATTTGGAGCACGTCCGTAGTGGTTTAACAGCAGCATTTTATCACTATAGTAAGTTTTAAGAGGAAGGTGGTAAGGAGGATTTCTTCAATAAAACTGTAATTATAAAGTGGTTAATTGTATTACAATAAAAAAGAAAGTATTTTATTTAGGAGTAAAAAATAGTTTTGTCACTTTAGAAAGGTGTTAAATTTTTAGTAACTTGATTTAATGTCTTATACTTAGTAGTCCCACTTTCAGAAGAGATATGCATGTTTTGCTCAGTCCTTATCACATCAATGGCAGTTAACTGAAAAATCCAAAATTACTTTTTAGCAAGCCAATGGTTTCATGTTTATTCAAGTTAATGTTGGCTCAATAGGCAGAGAGGACCAGAACTGTCATTCTAATGTGTTTTTTATTTATTTTTAAATTGAAGTATAGTTCTAATTGTTTTAATTCGTTGCATTAAAAATCTGTTAAAAACAAAACCGAAAACAAGCCAAACCTCCTACTTTATTTTTCCTTGCACTTAAAAGAGGAATTCAAAGTTCCTCTAGTAAGTTCAACACCTGGGGGAACTTCATTAAGCGCTATTCCCTGAAATTACCGCTTCACGGTGCAAAATAGGGGCTTTATAATCTGAAGAAGTTAATGTAATGTGCACCGCTGCTCAGGGACTCACAGTGGCACTGGGAAATGCTGCCATGCTATTACCTTAATTAATGTTTCCATCAAATGAGTGGAGTGCAAAAAAAAAAAAAAATTCATAACTAAAAGTCAGGGTTTAAAGGATTTGGAGAAACAATGAATTCCTGATTTCAACATTAGCTGAGGAAGACTTTAATTTCTGCTCTCAAACAGTCTTTAATTCTGGTAGCTACGTGTCAAGACACAAATGGATGCTGGATAAAGTTCAAAGATACTAAAATGATTAAGGAATCAGCTGACTGCTACACGTAGTAAACTGTAAAAAGTGTTACGACACTTCAGGATGGAAAAGGCAGATTATAAGACTGCACAGTGTTATGAACTGTTATGAAAGGTATATCCTACTCGAACTTGTTTGCCAAATTTCAAAATTCTTGAATTTAAGATTTCTACAACAAAGGCAATACCAACTTAAATTCTGAAATAATTTAAGACAAATAAAATATTATTCTAAGCTGTGGAGAGAAAACATCAATCTTGTAAGAATCAGTGTAAAACTAAATTTTAATAGTTTGAAGGAGAATTTGGGTGATTTTTATAGATTTTATGGACTTAAAAGTAATCTTGCAAATATATTTGGGTGGGGATAGAGAATAGCTGACTTTTAAAGGTTGTTATTACAAACAATAGTCATAAATTCTCACAAACCTTCCTTTGAGGTGAATGCAAAAAATACAGGTCTGGACCAAACACCAGAATTCTTTGCTTCCTATTAAAAGTTGCTACTGGCCAGTTCTCGAATCAAAGTGTTAGCAGAATTTCAAATCTGCCTCATGCCTTGAATGTAGGAGCAATTCCAGGGTTTCAAGAATTTTTAACAATCAAGGGAAAGAAGGGGGTTCACTGCATAATAATTAGATGCTAAACAGTCTTGACTTATTTAAGCTGCCTTTCTATTTTCCGCATTGACACAGGAACTATCAAGTTTACTCAGATTTCTCTTTGGGCGAGTCCTGGCTAACCTTCTGGGCTCCCCTGTGTACAGACATATATGTAGAATCTGAACATCTTTATAAGTTTCTCCAACCAACCACTGGCAAGCTGGGTCATTTCTTCTACTCTTCATGAATTCATCATCAATCCAAAGTGGCAATTTTAAAATCCTACAGTTTCTCTGAAGATCATGAAATACCTTGATTAGTACAGCCTCACAGTGTTTCTTTTTTACATATAAATTTTAAGAAAAACTAGCTTTTGATCCTGATGTAAATATTCCGATTTTCTAAACGTACTGCTTGACTCGCTATGTTATTAGGAACACCAGTCAGCTTCCTTGACAAAACTGATCTTGAGGAATCTAAGTTTTGAAAATACTTCTGACTGTTTTTAGACAGCAAATGTGCCGAGGTCAAACCATATGGCACAAGAGTAAATAATCAGTTGCTTCAAAGAAACACTTGTTGAGCTACTGACGTGTGCTACAAAGAACTATCTCAGTTTTTGGAGCACTACATGAAAGGGCAGGTGTTAGGAATGGGGAAAAATGCCAAATCTCACTTGAGGTTACAGCAGCTTACTGACAATATGGTGAATGTCACAGGGACCAGGCAAGGTAATGACGGTGAGATATAAATTGACTACGTGATTAAACATTAAATGTCTGATGCGACAGCAGTTCATTACTAAGTATTTATAGGGTCTCATCTGTGGTGTGTCAAATTAAAACTCTGATATTGTAACAAACTATGCTAACTTTCTACTTTAAAAATGCATTAATCCAAGCTACTTAAGGAATACTTATGTAACAGTTAAGCAATATTTTATTTATTCTAAAAGTTTATAATTTGTTCAGATATTGTACCTGAATACTGGTGCTGAGAAGTAAAAATAATTTCTTACCCTTTTCCCTAAAATTGCTGCCAGTTCTTTCAGGAATTCAAACAACAAGATTTCATTCCCTATACCCTGTCTCCTTCTTTTTATTTCCTTTCCCTGTTCTCTATCTCACCTGGGAATGTTGACCTTGAAGCCAATGGCTTGGCCTTTGGCAGCTACCATCTAATTCCAAATGGAGCCATGTCAAGGCAACTGCACACAGCAGGTGCACAAGAAATGCTGGCACTTTGCCATCAAGTGCAAAGACAGTGCCATTTTTGAGCATTAGCACCACCCCAGAGTGGATAAGAGCCAGGGGTTCTGGCCTGCAGAAAATAGGAAAGCAGGAAAAACACATAAAGAAATGCCTGTGTGCTTTGTGACTAAGGAGCCACAGCCCTAAGAGTAGCTCAGAAAAAGGGCAAATTATTGGTGAAGCTAAAGCAAGGAAATTTTCTTGATGCAGAGCATGTGGTTACATAACCGTAAACCACAGCATATTTGGTTACAAGGACAAAAAAAGTTCATTTGTATTCATTGCTTAATGGAAGTTTTTATACATCCATATTGTTGTGCAATACTTTAATATTGATGCAGCACCTAGTGTCAACTGACCTTGAACAACAGTCCATTAAATATCACCAGGCCCTGGTTGAATCAGTAGTTAGCATCAAATACTACCCTCAGGTGTCCAACTCAGAGACGATTTAAGCTTTATGACTTGATGAATATAGCAATGATTTACTTCTTGGCACTAAGGGCACAGGGAGAACAAGCTTCTGTTTTGTTTGTTTCAAGTCAGTGAGTCAGATCCAATACTGGAAAAATTTCAAAAAGTATACTAAATTCTTCCAATGCCTATACTAGGCTTTGGTCCTATATTAAACATCTTTAAGAAACTGGATTAATTATTTCAACAGCTAACTACTATTTAACATTCTACAGACCCTTTTATCAATTCAAATAACTATAAACCTATATGTATCAAAAAGACATTTTTGTATTAGTCTGGCTTTAGAATCTATTAGCTCAATTGAAAACATGAAAAACTGGGTTATGTTGTTGCTTTGTTTTAAGGTGACCAATAAGATAAAGTTTTGTTAACACTGGATTTTCCATCACATAATAATGGCTATGGTTTCTTAAAGACTCAGTATATGTAAGTGTTGGGCTAAGTTTTTGACATATACTGTCTCATTTAATCTTTACAACAATCTGATAAATTAGGCATTATTATTCCACTTTACAGATAGGAAAACTGAGGCACAAAGATAGTAATTGACTTGCCTAGACCAACAACTAATTAATGTCATGTGAACCAGAGCTGGATTCAGCTCTAATAAGCTCTGAGGTCTAGCTCCTGGTCACTAGGGTGGACAGTTTTCACTGGGCTCTCCTACTGTAATTCACCACAGGTAACTTGCAGGAAATTATCTGGTCCAATTAGCCAAAAGGATTACTCAGACTAGGCCCCTACCAAGCACGAAACACCATTCAGTAAGGAAAACCTCGATTAAACCCCAAGATGAGTTCTGTAAGTTAAACCTACAGACGTTTATTGAGCGCACGCAAAAGAGATGAGAGGCAAAGCCAAAAACACAGACCTCATTTCAAGAAAAAGAAAATATTCAGGATTAGTTAAAAAGAAGCAAATGTACCAACCTTATTATTAGGGTGTTTCTACATTTTATCTTAAAATGTGGCTACTATAAAATTATGCTACCTGCCCACATTCTGTACTCTTTCTTAAGTTACTATATACAAAGAGACAATATGACAAGCTTTAGAGAGACCAATTCAGCAAAACCTTATAAGTCAACAAAGCAAAAATAATTACTTTCTGATAGATGAAAATATAAGGGTAATTAAAACTTTACATATCTGAATGTATACATTAAAATAATAGTATGACCATTGGTGTGTCATCAAAAATAAATAAATAAAACTGTCAGAGGTGAAATGAATCAAATAACACTGAGTATTTCTTACTGATTTATCTGTAAATCTATACTGTGGTAGTAGTTTGTTTGCTCCAGGCTTCTGATCCTACAACATGACTAAACGTTATTTGCTCTGGAGATTAAATGACGGACAAAACAAAACAAAGCCCAGATGTAAGAACTCGTAGTGGGCTTGGGCAGAAACCTTGGCATTCTGCTGGAGAGAAGGAGAAACTGCTATTGAGTGAGCACCCATTCTGTACCCAGTGCTGGGCTGAGTAGTTTACATAAGTTATTGGATCTAAACATTTCAACAGCCCTACTGACACCACGTCATCATCATCCTTTCACAGCTGAGGTAACTGAAGCCCAGAGAGGTTAATTAACTCACCACAGTCCCAGCGGGCAAGTAGCAGAGCTGAAATTCAACTCCGGATGTCTGACTCATAGACAATGGGGCTCCCCCAAAATTAACATATAAAAATTATATATACACATAGTAATCTTAACTCCTTTTTCTCCAAAAGTGAGAGGATTCTCAAAATGTAGCTTTAGAAAAGCTGGGGGGCAGGGGTGCGACCCAATCCAAGGAAAGGAACACCCTCATGGAGTGAGGCAGCTACTGTGGCTGGACAAGCAGTGGGGTCTGTGGGGAAACCAGAGTCCCGATGACCTCCAGCCACCCCAGTTGTTTTCAGCTTGTTTCCTACCACCGGGGAATGGAAAGTGACCAGCTCTGTGAGCGGCCATTGGAAGCCAGGCTCCAACAGTCCTGGACGCGTTGGCAGAGGATGGCATCTGTCTTCTGCATTGTGGAAAAGCTCAGAGACACAGTGGCTCCCACCTTAACACACTGAGGAATGAGTCTGTTGCTTCCTATTTTGCCCTGTCACTCTATATGAAGACGTTAAGAAAAGAATTTTTGGATTCAAAGAGAGAACTTTAAAATAAAAAAGAATACTTTTTGGAAGAAACATTGATAGGAACCAGATGAGATGAAGAATAACATGTTCTGTGAATTGAAAACAAGTAAACAAGAGCTATCATGCACATCAATAAAGTAATTTGAAAAGCACATTGGAATAAAATAAATAAAGACAACTAGATGTTTGAAAGTACTGAGTGAGCAGATGCCATCTAAATAAGCAGAACTCCTCCATCTAAGGACATCTAGAAACTCAGCAGGTGAAGAAGCATTTAAATCCACCTTCATTAAAGTGGCAGGTAGAAAAATGGAGCTATAATCTGAAGATCCATGGTTTCGCACAAGAGCTGGAACTTAGGAGGAAGAAATGTAGCAATCTTAAAACTGAGCTACAAAAAATCCAAAGCGATCAGTCTCAGGAAGAGGATCTGACCAGCAGACATCTTCAAAGACCAAATATCTCAGGTCATAGTTAAGTAGCATTCATCTGGGAACTAAGGAGAGAGATGGCTAACTTATATCAGGACTTAAGTGCAGCCTGAACTACTAAGAACACTGAAAACTCCAAGTGCAATCAGGAAAGCCTTCATTCCAAGAGAAGGCATTGAAGTCACTGGGAAGGACAGCACAAAGTCCATTTGACGCAATGCTCAAAAGACAATCTTCTCTCACTAAATGCAAAGCACTTTGTTATAAGGATCATAGCTTCCCCTTTACCAGGAGATATAAAAGATTTTATCAGACAAAGCAATTCTCCAATCACAGACAGATAATGAGAGAACCATTCCTAACGACAGCACAAACTTTCAGGAACATGACTCCTATGGCAAAAAATCTATGGGAGCTAATTCATGGGTGTTCCCAAGAGCTCCTAAATTGAGTCAGGTAGTTTTTGGGGAGATTAGGAATAAGACTTTTGGGTCAACATAACCAAAGCTGCCTTTGTAAGAATTAATTCTGAAGAGATTCATATCTGGAGACGAGGATACGAGATTTTTCCCTACTTGTTCTCCAAGAAATGTGTATAACAAACTATAAAAGTGGACTTAGATTAAAAATTTGCTGAAATCTTTAGTCTTTAGTATAGAATATATATTTTTATTATATATATTAAGGTACAATATGTACCAATATATTGTCCCTTTAAAAATTACCTTTATATTATACTATCTTTCCTTCAAATATGATACCTTTACAGGATTTTTCCAGCTATAATATCTGTGCTTTCAAGAGTGGTATGCTATCAATCAACCAATATCAACTTTCCTCTTTGACTGACCTTGCAACAATATTCATTTAAGGTATAATCACTCTTCACGGACAAATCATTGTCTATTAAACAGTAATTTATTTGATGTGTTTCTGGAAATTTTTTTACATCACTGGTTTTATGAAACCCAAGTGTTCCATGAAAGAAACTACAAAAATAACACCACCCTATTCACAACACACTCGTTAAGCATACTTTTACGAATATAAGTAAAACACTTCATGATCTTATATTTACTATATAATACAATTCAAACTGAATTAAAATGCTTTTTGATATCAGAGTCTTAGGTCTTAGCTATTTCCTGAACATTGTGGGAGATTGGAAAGCATTTTTAGTTAATGCATTTGGGATTAAAACCACTGCTTTTAGGATGAAAAAATAAAGTTAATTGGCATATTTTGCTTCAATGACCAAAAGAAACATAAGGTAGCAGTGCAAATTAATGGAGATGGTAGGTAACTCTTGCGTTTTTAAGGGGGAGAATGGAAGAACAACGAAGATTATAAAAGCTTTTTAGGCTAGGCATTTGGTTTCAGCATGGTGTGGTAAAGGGCTTCATTCTAACCATATGCCTCATGCTCTTGAATATCTATGATGAAGCTTCAAATGAACAGTAACATTTATACACTTTTCCATAGAATGAAGAATGACAAATCTTCTGAATTTACTTAGGTGAAAGCCAATTAGGAGAGAGATTTAACTCTGGAAAGTAAAAGCACCAAAATATAGCTTAATTAAATAGGGAAGATAATTTTAAAAGCATAATCTTCCTATATTCATGAACTTCTTAAGGGCTCAAATCTAAAGGCCTTAAGTTAAAATAAAAAATCTTACCAATAACAAAGGCTACAACCCCCCGAGATACAGAAACCAGAGAATTTCTGGGAACTGAGAGGAGAGTCACATCCACACTAGGGGAAATCTGATGGCTTACTTTGACACCGCATTCCCCAAATCCCACTACCTTCGGACTCAGCTCTGAGACTCCATGAGCTAACGATGGTTTCCCTAGGATTACAGAACCAGGACAGTATCTCAAATAGAATGCTCTAAGTTAAGCCTATAGTTCTACAGTAACATCATAATAACTTTGCTAATAATAACGTGGATCAAAAGTTTTTTTAAAAGGTAGGGAAGAATAACCCTATACTTTGGAATTAAAGCATATACTGCTAATTCTTAACTATAACAAAAAAAAAAAAGAAGAAAAGAAAAAGGCAATTACAATCCTTTGAAAATGCGAGGAAATTAAAAGTTCAGAATTATCTAAAAGAACCAGAAATTACACTCATATTTTCTTCTCTAAAGAGAGATATTCATATTATGTATGACAGAAATCTCTAATTTTATCAATAAGTGGGAAGTCTGTCTTGGTCTGCTGTATCTGGATTCAATGTAAAGCAATTATAGTCCAATAAAGATGTAAAAAAAAAAAAGATAATATGGAATGGGGTGAAACAGGTAGGGGTATAGATAAAACATGAGTCATCAGTTGGTAAATATTAAAGCTGGATGAGTTCATGGGTATACAAGGAACACTCACAGTATTTTGTATACTTTTGTATATGTTTAAAATTTGTGATAATTGTTTAAAAACAAGACGACACTGTAGAAAACAGTTTGGCACTTTCTCAAAGGTTAAGCGTAGAGCTACCGTATGATCCAACAACTCTGCTACTACCTACGCTGCACATCTAACAGAACTGAAAGCAGGGATTTGAACAAATATTCGTACACCAATGATCATAGCAGCATGATTCACAATAGCTACAAGGTGGAAAACAACCCAAGTGTCAATCAACCGATGAATAACAAAATATGGTATATACACACAGTGGGATTTATTAAGCCAAAAAAGGAATGGCATTTTGTTACATGCTATAACATGGATGAACCTTGAAAACACTAGGTTTAGTGAAATAAGCCAGATATAGAAGGATAAATATTGTAGATTCCACGTACACGAGGTACCTAGAATAGGCAAATTCATAGAAACAGAAAATAGAATAGAGGTTACTAAGGGCTGGTGGGAGGCAAAATGGGGTTGTTACTGTTTGATGGTTAAAGAGTTTTTGTTGAGGATGATGAAAAAGTTTTGGTTACAGACAGCGGTGATGGTTACACAACACTGTGACTGTATTTAATGCCACTGAACTGCATATTTATAAATGGTTAAAATAAATATGATTTATGTATATTTTACCACAATAAAAAAAAAGAGGAATTAAAAAAAAGAAGACATTTCCAAGCTACTAATACAAATGAAGTATATTAAGCATATAAAATACATAAGTATAAACAATTCACATGTTTTTATAAACATTTAAAGAAAGGTTCAGTGACAGAGCTGAAAATTATTAAAGTATTTTAGCAGAATACCTAACTTCAATTGACATGAATGGCTAGCAGTAAAAACTGCCCTGGGATTAATTCTACACAGTGGCTGGTGACATACCAGCCTGTGTATGCATAATTATCACATATTGCTAAGTTTTCTGTGTAGCATCTATTTCATGTGGTCACATTAATTTCAAAACATGAGCAATGGCTATTACTAACAAGGGCACCACAATTCTAATTTAGGAATATGAAGTTTATATTGGTTTGCTTTGTTTTGCAGAATAACAATTGTCATGGCTGGGTGAAAGATACTCTCACTAAACCAATAAATAAAATCGACAAAGGAAATGCATCAGTGAAGCACTCAAAATGTCAGCCTTCAGTGCATACTTATAGCCTAGTAGTTTCTTCAGAACTATACACCAAGACCACTGATGTCCTTCCGAGGTTTAACTTGGCATTGAGCTGATTACCCGGAGACTCTGGAGTTTCCTGCCAGGTAAGGGACAAACATACCAACTGGGTATGGTGTGCTACTTGCTGCTGTTTTAAAAAACAATGCCAGATTGCAACACTCTTTGTGCACAAAAATGCCTGACATTTCTGGCTTAAGACCTTTTGGGTCTAATAAATAACTCCATTTCTAATGACAGAGGTTTCTTTCATTGATGGATTTATTAAATAAATAAGTAGTTCATCAGTTTACAGAATGTGTTATTTCACACAATTTAATATGAAAGAACTAGCAGGTGGTACTATTAAGAACCATCAGTAGTAGGAATTGTTTCATAGATGACCAACTTAATCTACATTTGGAACACTGCCATCCTTTATAAAGTTTTTCCATATAACACATTCAGAGTTTTAGTGCCCATCTACTCAGGGTGTTTATGAAATCCTTGTGCAGCTTTAAACTTGACCTATCCCACTGAATTATATTTTATGGAACTGTGTTAAAACTGCTGTGTATTCATCCAGACCACATTCTTTAAAGGAACTTCAAGCCAGGATCATGAATGCAATTTATGAAATCACTCAGCAGCAGCTGGAGAATGTTTTCAATGAGGTGGAAAATCAGACTGAATGTTGATCACCAAAAAAGGGTGGTTATGTTGAAGTCTATAAATTTAAACTGCAATGTTAAAGTCTTATTCACACTGATTTAAGTCATTTTTATTTTTTTTCTGTCACAAATACAACAAAGATTAAGGTTTAACATTAACATGGAATTTTAAAAACACCCAAAATGGCCATGATGTTATACATTTCTATTAGAAATTTTTATTATTTTTCCCATGTTAGAAGACTAATAGCAACTCATTAGAAAATATTTTACAGCATCCTAAAAGGCTAAAATATATTTTAGAGATCACTGATTCTCCAATTGACTTAGGCCATGTTTGTAAAATTGTACAATTTATAAAAACGTATTTTTATAAGCAAACCATTTCCTAATGGGTTGTGAAAGGAGAAAAATCAGTGCAAGAGAGAGGTTGGTTAACATGTTAAAACAGAACATGACTAGATACAATGCAGTAACCTGGATTTGATCCAGGGACAAAAAAAGGACATCAGTAGAAAAACTGGTAAAATCCAGATAAAGTCTGTGGTTTAGTTAATAGTATTATACCAATGTTAATTTCACAGTTCTGACAAATCTCCCACAGCTATGTTAGGTGCAGATGAAGGATATAAAGAAACACTCTGTAGCATTTCTGCAACTTCTCTGTAAGTCTAAAATTATTCCAAAATGAAAGTTTATTAATTTTTAATGTTAATTGAATATTGGTAGCTTCTGCAATCCCCTTCTTCTCTACCTTTCCTGTACCTATTGCTTGTGACAAATGTTATTTTCCAGAGTTGGCCACCAAATCTCCTGTCACATGTTCTTTTTAGCCACATTTCCCCATTAAGAACTAGCATTTACTTAGCCATACTCTTGAATCTGAGATCACCCTGAGTCTACTTTAACCAACGAAACATGGTGAGAGTGATGCTATACCAGTTCTAAGTGTAGCTCTTAACTGGCTTGGTAGCTTCACCTCCTACCTCTCTGAATGCTAACTCTTAGAACCCAGACACCATTTTATAAGAAACCCAAGCAATGCAGAGAGGCTACATACAGGTTCTCTTTTTCACAGCGTCAGCTTGAGCCAGAATCAACCAGCCCCCATGAGAGTAAGCCACTCTGGACATCAAGCCCAGTCGAGCTTTGTGATGACAGCAACCCCAGCCAACACCTGATTACAACCACATGAAAGAGCTCAACCAAGCACTGCCCAGCTAAGCCCAGACAACCCACAGAACTATGAGAGATAACAACTATGAGAGATAACAAATCACTGTTTTATGCCACTAAGTTTATGGTAGTTTGTTACACAGCAAAAGATAATTTGGACACGTAATCATCAAAAAGGAAACTGCTACCCAGATGAATTCATGGAAGGGTTGAAAATAGAAGGTCTGAAAAATAGAAGAACTGAAAAAATAATAATTGTTTCTACTTTCACTTTACTATTCTGCCTATTTCTTTCTTTTCACAGAATTTATTGATTATAGCAGTTACGGACAATAAGCGATTTTCAGGAAAAAATACTCAACTAGAACTTCATGGGAGAATCTACATTTTCACATTAACCAAGAGTCAAACATATCAGTTCACTAAATACTTTCTTAAAAGGGACATGAACTACTCATTGCATTTGCTTACTAAATGACAAGAATATTTTACTGACTCCCAACAGCTAGAGCAAGTAATCCAAGCAGAAGCTATAAAAATACTTATCTAAAATTGACTATATAATACAAAATAATAATAGCTGATATTTACCTCAGATATTCCTCACAGTCCTATCAGGTGGCTCTTCTAACTTTTTTTTTTTTTTTTTTTTTTTGCGGTACGTGGGCCTCTCACTGTTGTGGCCTCTCCCATTGCGGAGCACAGGCTCCGGACGCGCAGGCTCAGCGGCCACGGCTCACGGGCCCAGCAGCTCCGCGGCATGTGGGATCTTCACAGACCGGGGCACGAACTCGTGTCCCCTGCATCGGCAGGCGGACTCTCAACCACTGCGCCACCAGGGAAGCCCTAACTTTCTCTATTTTATCAATAAGGAAAATGAAGTTCAGCAATATTAAGCAACATGCCTAAGGTCACCAGTTCAGTCTGGGTAGGAGCTAAGCTTCAAATCCAGTTTGTATCCACGGTCCAAACCCTTCCACCACACCTCTCCTGATTATGATATTTTTCTACTTCAGGTTTCTTTCATACATTTTAATAGACTAGTAAAAATATTCTGAATCACTAATCAAATAGTATATTTTAAACTTGGTGTAACATCCCATTCCATAGAAGAGATATGTATTCTTTAAAAAAAACTTTGTTCTGTAAAGTCTTTTATTGGGCCAGTTGCTATAAGCCACTCTGGTTAGAGTGATTTTGTTGTAGCACTTGAATGAACTAAGGTAGGTAGCTATAAATAATAGGCAATTTAGCAGAATCTTTGGGGTTAATTACTAATAGCAAATTAAATACCTACGAGTCTTGACATAACACTCTAAAATGTAAAATGACACGATCGTCTTGATTCTACCCCTAAAAATATCTCTAGAAGCAGTTTTTTACTCCTTTCATCTTAATTATGCTCGTCCGGGACTTCACCACTTCTTGACTAGACCATTGCAAATGGCTCCCAAAGGTCCTCTGTGTCTCGAACATATTTTCTCTACAGACCATGTCCCATACTGTGACCATAATTCTGTCCTTAAAGCATATTTTTGATCCTTTTGCTCCTTGCACTCAGACAGAAAATACTTTCAAAGTATTTGAAAATCGAAGTTCAACAATTTTAGTAAAATATGCAAAGCTCCACCTCCCACTCCAGCTGCTGCCCCTCTCTGGTCTCAATCATCTTTCAGGTATCACTTCTCACTATATTCCATCGAATATTATTTGCTCTGAAAATCATCATCTTTCATTTTTCTGCTTAATATTGCTTAAACTCAGGTTGATTGCTTTTTCCCCAAGTTCTTTTTTTTTTTTCAACAGAAAATTCATGCTTCATAAGCTGATAGCACATGCTTACTTTTTAAGCTCAATCATTCATAACAGGTCACTTGGCTCAGATCAGGAAGGGAGGAGGAGAGAGAGACTGACACCCAGTGCACCTTTGAAGAGGTCAAATATGGGGATGTAGGCAATTTTTTTCTCTAAAATAGGAATGAACTAGGCAAGTATGGATGCCATTAAAAATAAGTAGGTCTAAAGGTAGAGAAAGGAAAAGGAGTTTGACGAGACAAGATCATCTGCTTAGCATGAGTACCAGAAGAAAGCCCAAGAAGATGTGAACAAGTCCGTCAGCCTCTGCGGGTCCAGTAGCACAGTGGTTCTCAACCTTGGCTGAACACTGGAATCACGTGGGGAGTGTCTCACCATGCAAAATGTACTCTAGAACAATTACATCAGAACATTTAGTGGTGGAACCAAGGCACTGGTATGCTTAAGAACACCTCCAGGTGATTCCAACGTGCAAAGTTGACATCCACTCTGTTAAGACAATGCTGATAAGAAAGGACCAGAAAAGAGTTGACAGCTCAGATAACTAGGAAGCAGCAATGCATTACAGTGCCCGTATGCACAGTGATGGTTTCTTCAGGAATGCTTAGTAGCCTGGGGGCAGGAGCAGATAAAGGGAAGGGTTGGCTTTATCCAGAGTTGAAAACTGGCAGGGATCAGAATAATTGAGAGACCTGATCTTACAACACTGCAGTGAGAGACTGCAGACTTCAGGCTAGACAAGAAGTCAGGAAGTCACTGAAATAAAGCTTTCAATGAGTTAGATGAACAAGCAGGAATAGTGGCATGAAAGAGGGACATGACATCAGAGAATAGGATCCCTGGGTTTAAGATTTAAGACTTCAGAGGAGGCATCATTCTGAGTGAGCATATATTCGAGACCAAGGCCACATCGGAGAGCTGCCGGAACAGAGAAGGAAAATGTCAGTGGCATAGAAAGTCTTTGGAGAACAAGGGATTGAGGCGAGGGTGTTAGTTGGGGCATTATCATGAATGTTAGAGATACCTAGGCTGACTATAGGAGCTGGGAAGGGGAAAAAGCCAAGTCCAAGGGCCCTTTAAATCTGGAGCAAGTAGAGGATGGCAGCTGGTATGGAGCTTAGAGCATGGTGTCCTTATTAATGCGGTAGAAGAAAAATGGACTGAAGTGGCAGCAGCAGAACAACCCTGATCACAGAAACCAAGTCCTAAACACACACATTTAGAATGAGCAGCACCCATCTGAGAGGGCTGAATCCTTTCAATTAATGGAAGAAAATAGAGGAGCATCTTTTCATACCTGTATTTGTTCACGTCACCCTCACCCATGCTTAATTTTCATCAATGGCTTCCACTGCTCTTAAGATAAAGATATTATCAGGGCCCACAAGGTCTAGCATGATCTGGGTCTGCCTAACTCTCCAGCCTCATCAAGTTCCACACCCCCTCCTGGCTCTCTGCGCATCAGCCTAAGGGCCTCCTTCCAATTCACCGAAAGTGCTCTATGTGCCCTCCCACCAAAGGGACATTTTGATTTCCTATTCCCTCTGTCTGGAACCCTCTCCTCTCCATTCCCTCTCTATTCAGTTAACTCTTACACATGTTTTCACTCTCAAGTGTTACTTAGGGAAGACTTCCTCAAACTTCCTCACTTGGTCATCTGTTCTCATAGCACTTATTAACACTGTAGTTTTACACTTATTCAGGTGATCATATCTTTAATGTTTGTCTCTCCAACTGGACTCTCATTTCCGTGAGGGCACAGACTGTCATCTATCATAATCACCATTTATTCCCAATGCCTAGCAAAGTGACTTGCATATGGCAAGCCCACTATAAACGTTGTCAAATGAATAAATGAATAAGTGAATAAATACATGAATATATATATAAATGAACATAGCGAAAAGGCTGATGTAATCTTGATACTACTCTTATAGCAGCCAGAGATACTATTTCTCAATGGCTTCATATATGCCAGATATGGCTACTCACTTAATCCATGCATCAACCTCAAAGATAGGTTTTATCACCTCAATTTTATAAACGAGGAGACTGACACTCAAAGAGATTAAATGACTTGCCTACTGTCCCCCACCAGAGAAGTACCAGAGCCAAGATTTTCTTAGGTAGAGGTATTCTATCTCCAGGTAGAGCTGGCCTTAGGATACCTTCAGTTCAGGCCAAATTATTCCTCAAAAAAGCAACTTTAGATGTGCACACGTATCTGAACATGTATCAGTTTGAGTAGCTTCAAGCTGGTACTCTTCACCTTGAATTTTACAATAGAATAAAAGGCACCAAGAGAGCTGGAAACTGGATCAACAGAAGAGAACAGATTTGGATGGAAAGCTCCATAAAATCATGGGGAGGATAGTAGCCAAAATCCTTGTAGGCAGTCACAGAGGATCAGAGAGAGGAGGAAGAAGCAGCACAAAAGGTTGATTCACTGACTGTAGAGAGCTTCCCTGAGGTGAAGGGGAATTTTCATTCCAGGAAGACCAGTTCCGGCTAAGAATAAGTCTCTTCCTTATCCGCTGGGATAACACTCTGACATCACCATTTAGTACTTATATTCAAATACATGAGCATCTTTTTAAGAAAAACTGGGTTCTAATGGCAGGAACCCCTATGGCTCATAATCATGCAGAAGTAGAGTGGTTTTCATTTCGTAACAGTACTAGACTGTCTCCTTGACATTGCAAACAGAATTCCAACTTGCCACAGTGGCAGGTCCAAAGCACATGAACACCTATATACACACAGAATATGTGAGAAAAGAAACTTTCACATTTTTCTTCTATCTAGTTTTGGTCAAAAATCCAAGTAAGAGAAGAGCCATTTCACATGCTATATTAGTTTCCTAGGGCTGCCATAAGAAAAAGTACCACAAACTTAGTGGATTAAAATAACAGAAATTTATTCTCTCACAATTCTGGAGGTTAAAAGCCTGAAATCAAGTGTCAGCAGGGCCGTGCTCTCTCTGAAGTCTCTAGGGAAGGACCCTTCCTCCTCTTCCCAGCTTCCGTTGCTTGCTGGCAATTCCTTAGGGTTCCTGCATCACTCCAATCTCCGCCTTCCTCATCACACGACCTTCACCTCTCTGTACGTGTCTGTGTCCAGATTTCTCTCTTTTTTTAAGGACACCAGTCATTGGAGGAAGGCTCACTATAATGAGTATGAGCTCATCTTAACTTGATTACATCTGCGAAGACTCTATTTCCATAAGGTTACATTCAGAGGTAGTGGAGGTTAATAGGTCTTAAACTATCTTTTGCGGGGACACAAGTCAACTCGTTCCTCCAGAGAGCTTAAATGCTACTTTTCTATAAATTGAAATTACTAGAAGGCAGCATACCTGCACCCAATCCACTCAATTCACTTCACTAAAGGCTTTTAGTCCTTCAATAAAATGCCCTTTATGTATATTAAAAGTTTAAATAAAAACATGAAAAATATTAGCTTCTTTTACAAAATCACTATTGAACACAATAATCATTATGTTTTTACAAAAAGCCTTTTTTAAATTACCATGAGAAAAACTTGTTTCTCCTGATGTCAGTGAAAAGTTTTCTTTTGTTTGCAAATTACTAAACTTTAGTACTCCAGACTATAGTGGTCTACTTATACTTAGTGGTGTATACTATAACTACAGTAGTGTGGGGCAGTGTGTCTCAAATGTTAGTGTGTGTCAAAATCACTGGGTGGGACTGACACACAAAACACACACACACACAAATCACTGGGTGGGAGGGTTAGGGAGGGAGATGAATAAAATCCCAGGTGTCTAGGCCCCACTCCAACAAAATCAGAATTGATGGGGATGAGGCCCAGACATATGCACTTGTGACAAGCATTCAAAGCGAATCTGATGAACACTAAGCTTCAGGACCACCAGGTAGGGTTTTTACACTCCCTTTCCCCCTTTATTATTAGGGGTTTACAACTTGCAAGTTCTATTTTAATGGTCTTGTGGAGTTCATGTCCTTTACTGCAAACTATATCATATTTTTATATTTAAATTTAAGATTAACAAGCAATTTCTAACCATTCCACTTTTGAATTACTCGTTTGAAATAATACTTGTGACTATTTTTTAGGTCCTGCAGCAGTTTTTTCCAAAGATGACATACATTCTCGAACAGATGGCTCTCTATTCATCCTCACCATGTCCCTCTGTGGCACACTGGAGGAAGAAACTACCATTCCCTTCAAAGATGAAAAACAAAGGCTTGAGTCCAAGTCAAACTGAATATTTATTAAATACCTTTAGTATGCAAGACACTATTAAAAATCACCTCATCGGGGCAGGCTATAAAGCTACGGAGGTGCATCTCTGAATATGGAAAGGTTAGTGCAGCACTGAAGCACTTCCTAGCTCACCGATTCACCATCTCCTTTTTGCACAGAATTAAGCAGTTTGGACAGCTTAATGAATTTAATTGATCAGTATAAGCCGTCATGAACAATTCTGAATAAGAGCTCCAAGTTCAAGTACCTTCTTCTTTCCACATTATTTTTCTCTTTATTTCACATGTAAAAATCAACTAAAACTTCTCAACTTTAAGATTATAAGGTACTATAATGTACTACAGTCACTAAAGTAAATATATATATATTAGTTCCTATGGCCTTGAAACTATGTGAAAAAAAATCTAGAGTTGGTTTGAAGTCTTTTGTGAAATCCCTTGTGAGACTCAACTGTTGACTGTGGTTAGAATACATTCAAAAGTATAATCAGATTGCATCATCACCATCACCTGCTCAGAGGCGCATTGAAGGCACATGTACTTGTGAGGCTGAAGCTGGCTTATTGTACTACACTCTCATGTGGGCTTGCCAGAGAGATTAGTCACCATTTTGCAGCTGGTTTCAAATTCAGTTGCTGCGATACAAGTGCAGATGCAATGGCTTACCCTAATTATATTGCTCCAGTTTAATCTTTCCATTTGTAGCATACATACTATCTACTGGATCGAGTTCAAGACTCTGAAATTGGTTTCAAACTGAAGAGACTTCAACATCACACATTTGTGACCCTCCCCTACAGCTTGCTAATCACATTTCATCACCGTATCTTTTGGATCTTCTGAATCCATCCCAAAGGTGTTTTTAGCTCTCTAAGCCATCACTGAATCTTGTTAACAAAAAGGCAGGGAAAACTGTTCTTAAAAAAACATTTGTTTTAGTAAAATAAAAGTTATGTCATCTCCAAAGACACTTTTTGACCTTAATTTTTTTTTTCCATTTTCTCTCTGCTTGGAATTAAACATACTAGCAAATCGTAAGGAAGTTAATTGTAATCAGTGATTTCTAAACTTGACTGATAATCAAAAGCACCCTATAGGTTTCGGGAAAAACACAGACTTCCCAGCTTCATCAACCTATTGAGTCATAATTTAAAGAGGTTTCTTTTAAAATTAACCTACAAGCTAAATAAAGCTTATTCTGAGAGTTAGAATGAAAGAAAGAGAAGAACAGGTTTCTGCCCATTTCGGGCAGGTCTCTTTGCTGCCTGCTGTTGTCCATATCTAATAAATGCCTTGTGTCAAGAATAATATCTGTACACACAACATAGATAAATTAGAAATTTGGGAGTAACATATACACACTACTATATATAAAATAGATAAACAACAAGGACCTACTCTATAGCACAAGGAACTATACTCAGTATTTTGTAATATCCTATATGGGAAAAGAATCTGAAAGAGTATATATACACACACAAATACGCACACACATATGTTTGTGTATATATATACATATATACATATATTAATAAATGTATGTATAACTGAATCACTTTGCTGTACACCTGAAACTAACACAACACTGTAAATCAACTATACTTCACTTTAAAATTTAAAAAATAAAGAATAATATCTATACAAAGAAATGAGGTAAATCGGAACTTTTAAAACAAAAGAAAATACTAGAATCATCAGATCCACAGAAGATAATCAGACAAGAGGCTCCAAGAGGATACTTTTGGATGTGAACAATAATGATGAAGAATAAAACACCTATTTCCAAATACTCTTAATTTCTTAGGCATATGTTTCTATTTGCTGGATGAATATAGTTTTTTATCAAGATAACTTAAAAGTATGATTTTGAAGGTATACATTTTAAATTTTAGACTATACATTTCTACTCTCTTGTTTCTTAATCATTCATTCATTCATTCCACACTAGTGTTGTGAATAAGGTGGTAAACAAGAACAAACCACACACACACCATGTGTACCATACCACATATGACATTATAAAAAATTAAAATATTAAAACAGTTTTATGATTAAAATAAAGTGTAAGAAATTCACATCAATGTATTTCAAAATACCATTAGGGATAAAGATAACACATTCAAGTTACAGGGGACACATTATTTGGAAAAATCACTCAAGTTCTGCAATGTTTCCTCTCCCCAAATGAATGATGCCAGTTTTACTTTATTATTTGATCTAAAATTTATAACTTATACAAAAATATGAAGTTATTAATAAATGTTTTGCTACAAAATGTTAATTAATGCACTGTTGACATAATGAATCACTGTGTTAATTCTAAAAACTGGATTTCCCCAAAGTCTAAAAGCTACACAACCATGATAAATAGAATCTACAGTACTTTCAGTTGCTCTGCTTAATATTCTAAAATTAAACCATTAAACAACAAGCTTAATTAATGCAACTTTCCTAAACAGACTTTCACATGAATGACAGAATGTTAATCTAACAATTATTTATGGCCAGTTATAAACTTAAGCATACACAGAAGTGGTGAAATTTAACCAAATCTTGAGGTCAAAATTTTAAATTCACTCTCCCATCCAGACCACAGTTCCTGATCCATACAGTTACAAATTAATTTACAAATATTATTTAACATTTATTTTATTTGTTCAAAATACAAGCTATTTTACAAACACATCATACTATGTGTGGCCTAGAGTGGGAAAAAATAGATGAATTAAATACAGTAGAGGTTATCTTATCCAGTGTGATTGGAACCATTTCTTCATTTAATAAAAATCCAGATAAACAGGAAATCATTACAAAACACACACTTTAGACATTACATTTCAAAATAAATAATGTCCATTTATTGATAATAAAGTGAATAATTTGACATTATTTAGAAGAAATACAAATTTTCCTGGCACTGGTACTTCCCATCTATTAGTATTTCTGAATGGTGATTCAGACTTATTCAATACAACATAGAACTATTTCTAGGGCATTTGTAACTATGACATGAGTAATTTTTGGCTCTGGATTGCTCTTACCTCCTCCTCCTCCTCATGTTGAATCCATCCTTTTCTGTCACAACCTGTATGGTTTCTGCATAATCCATAGTTTTATCTAAAAAAAAACCCTGTGACTATTGGTGTACCATACATTAGTGTCTTATCAATTGACAAAAGTCAATTTGAGATAATTAAAAACATATACACAACAACAACAAACCATGTCCTTCAGAATCTCCTTGTAATTCAGGATATTATTAGATTACAGTTTTCACCAAGGTTCTGGAAACGCTTACGTGGAAATTTTGCTCTCTACCACTATACTATTTCTAAAATGTTTGATGTCATCTATTTTATATGACTATTAGTCCTGTCTTACACTGTTTTCCCCAAATCCAAACTTAAAACTCTTTTTCCATATCTGCTCTTTAAACAATCCAAAATCTGATTCAAAGGTCGGAGCAAGGACATTACATTCCATGGCAAAACTATGGCTTAGGTCACTTTCTCTAAGGTCCTCCTCAGGACAGGGATGTGAAGAAACAATGTACAGGGAGCAGGTTGTTCATTTCAGTAAGTTTATTTACAAGTGTTTCTATGCTGAAGGTACATATTAATGGGGAAAATCCTATAAATAATTTAGAGTCCATCTGGCTGAAAAACTAAAAAAAAATCATATGATGTATATTTTTCTAAAGTTCTAGGATTTGTGAATTTGCCTATAAAAAACTTTAGTTTGTTAGTTCTAGTTGTATTACTGCCTAAGGTAACTGTAATTTCCTCTTTGAATTTTTTTACTCTATTGCCACATGCTCTGTTTTTTTATGTCATCATTTTGAAGAACTGTTTCAACTACACGGTATGACAAACCTGCAATAAAATTGGCATTATCAATAAAAAGGAAAATCACTTGTAAATTTTTGAACAACAGGTTGATCAGAAGAAAATTTCTCCTTACAAGTGCCCAATACCCCAACATCTGACTTTTCCTCCACTTTCACCCATCTGTTACTTGATGTAACCTTCCCACATGGGGAAGATTTGGGGTCAAGGCCTTTATTTGCACTAGAGCCGCCAGATTAGAGTTCTGAGCCTTCCTTAGAAAGCCCAACATACAATTCATTATACACAATATCCAATTATTTTTAAGCAGATGAGAACTTAGAGACATTTGCATATCAGTCTGACGTAGATTCCTAGATTCTTTAAATTATCTCAGCCACACCTAAGTTGACAGCTCCTTTTTTCTATTTTAGCAATTAAACTATATGGACTATTTTCAAAACATTTAACTATGTTTTTGTAGAAATACTCCTTTTTTATACTCATATATTTTTAAATTAAATTGTGCAATTACAATAACAAGCACACATGTTGAGGAGCAAAGAGGGTGACAACTCGACAGGACACCACTCTGCTGGAGAAGGAGAAGCATGTCGGCTCACTAGAGAATAGCCTATCAGCTGCCAATATTCAAAGCTTTATAGAAAAGTTGGAGAATATTGGTCAATCTGCCAACTCATTTAAGTGAAGGTCCGTTAAGACTTTTGCTATATACTTTTCTTTGAGAAAAAATGGGACCCTTCTTTTCCATAGGAATGGATAAAAGAGGCACTGAAAAGGAAGTAAAGGTGTTTGGAGGAAATTAAAGAAAAATAAATTTTGAATTTACAAATCTTTGTCAAAGACTAATCCTATATTTCCAATTCTTATTTCAAAGATATACTTGTATCATTATATTTTTAAATAAAGGTTTCCAAAGAAATTTGGTGAATACAGATCTTCTTTGACTTATGACAGGGTTATAGCCCAACAAACCGATGGTAAATTAAGAATATCTTTAAGTCAAAAATGCATTTAATACATCTAACCTAGTGAACATCATAGCTTAGCCTGGCCTACCTTAAACATGCTCACAATAGTTACATTAGCCCACAGTTGGGCAAAATCATCTAACAAAGCCTATTTTATAATAAAGTATTGAATTTCTCATATAATTTATTAAATACTATACTGAAAGTAGAGAACAGACTGGTTGCATGAGCGCAGGATGGTTGTAAGTGGTTGTTTGCCCTCATGATCACGTGGCTGACTGGGAGCTGCAGCTCACTGCTGCTACTGCTGCCCAGTACCATGAGAGAGTATCACGCTGCAATTCTTAGCCCAGGAAAAGATCAAAATTCAAAATTCGAAGTACAGTTTCTACTGAATGCCTATCACTTTCATACCACCGTAAAGTGGAAAATCCTAAGTCGGGGACTGTCTGTGTATAATTAAATAATAAAAGTCAAGAACAGAAATTTTAAGTATAACTTGTACATAGTGAAACATAACTCATTTTTCAAATAAGATATGAATGCAATTTCTTCCATGTAGATACAGATACTATTGTATTTTCATTAATAATTAAATCTGACAATCTGAATTCTATCAGTTAAACTAAAATAGCTAATTTTGACCACCCACAAAGCTGTAAGTAGCATAGGAGAACCTGGAAATGTTAACATGAACTGGTTAAAAAAAAGTCTCCATTTTAATTGGATTACTATTTTTTCTTTAACAACAACAACAAAAGGTTTTATCTAATTTATTACTTCAATTAATCAACAATGAAGATGGAAAGAATTTAAGCAACAAAGTTAAGAATCGCTGAATGGAATATCTAGCAGCATTTACTGAACAGACATGCTTAACTTGAGGCTTTAATAATTCCAGAAGGACTCAAGTAGCCAGCCCACAAGGGTACAGGGCTGTTTCAAAGACAGAATGATACCAAATATGTCATTGTGCTCTGAAATCTTTAAAGCACTAGAAAATATTAGACATTCTTACTAACACATATTAATTAATTCTAATGATGTAAAACTTTTTCATTAAAGATCGTATAATTTGTATTTCCAGGATTTTCCAAAATTTTAAATGATTACTGATAACTTTCCAAAAGTTATTCTAAGTAGTATTTTAATAAATGTTAAGTTCAGTAAAATACTCAGTTTTGTAAGATCCTCCAAGAAAAAAGGAGTTTTAAGCCAGTCTGGAAAATGCTGAATGAACCAAAGTTAGATATTTTCTAGACACAGTAATATATTAAAGACTAAAAGTTTCTTATGAAATGTTTTCAACCTAAGCCAAGCATTTCCCATACTTAATTTAAACATGATTCTCCTTTATCACCAACTATTAACATCTAAGAAAACTAGTAAATGTTAATGTTTCCAATTTAACTCAAATATTACTAAGTCATCTCTTATTCTGTCCTAATATGAAAAATTTTACATCAATTTTACATTTTTTTGACCTACTACCTTTTGTCCTATATGTTATATGCAACATGCGTTCACCGCTAATTCTGGGTAAACCTGTTATTTAGCTACATGGTGAACAACCAGCAATGGTGTCACCGAGAAACCAATTAGATAAATACAGGAAGGTAATGATCAAGTGCACGAAAGAAATAAAAATCAAAACATCAAAATTAATAGAATTCGTAACAATAAAAGTTTTTCATACAAAAACAAATATTTGAGATCCGTCATATATATATCAACAGAAGACAACAAAAACTGAAACAACAATACAGAATTACTGTCCTTGTTTTAAAAAATAATAATACTGATCTTGAGATGGAAGTATATAAGACAACAAACATGGCCACAGTTTACAAAGTTTGAGATGTTGAAAACATAGCTTTTGTAAAAGCAGATTTTCCTACCAAGCCGTCCATCCTCTAAAGTACTATGAAGGTAAGTGGAATATAGAAATCTACCAAAAGAATGTATCTTCACAAAACTTAAAAATTATCCCTCAGCCCCAAACATTCTATAAACGTATGTACTAGGCTGTGAATCACATCTCAGCATACATAAAGATTATCATTTGTGCCATATTCTCTGACCACAGTGCATTAAATTAAAAATCTTCACCAAAAAGATAACCAAAACAAAACATCTTGTATACCGGGAAATCTTAAATATTTTTAAATCACTCAGCCAAGAAGGATTAAAAATTGAAAACTGTAAAACCACAAACTAATGGAAGTAATGCAAACTAAAAATTGGAAGCTGCTAATTAGCAATTAATGGGAAATACAGAGATTTTAATAAGTATATTAGAATATTAAGAAGTTTAAAAATTGATGAGCCAAAAGTAAGCAACCAACCTAAGAACCTAAAGGTGAATTATTAGAAATAAAAACCTTATAAAGATGGTTGCTACAAAAATCAACTACATGTTTTTATACTAGCAACAAAATAGAAAACGCAATCTTTGAAAAGAAAACATTTTCAGGAGGACAAAGTAGTGAACACGCATGTACCCACCACTCAATCTAAGAAATAGAATTTATGTTAACCTTGAAGTCCCCTGATCTCACACTTCCTTACTCCCACCTCAAAGGTATATTCCTCTCTCTAAATTCCATGTTACCCATTCTCTTTTTAAAGTGTTATCACATTCATTTTAGTTTTACATGTTTTAGAACCATATATAAATGGAATGACAATCACAATGTTTAGACAATGTTCTTCAATGATTTGCCTTTCTCATTCAACATATCAGTATATGGGATATTGCTACTTGTACTTTTTAGTTCTTCATTTTTATTTGGCATTCCATTTTATAAATCTACCACGGTTTATATATCTGTTCTAATGATGAACATTTGGGGGTGTTTCTTATGTTTTATTTTATCATTAAAAGCAATATTGTTATTGGAAACTTATAGGCAGAAAAAAGAAAAAAATAACCTTGACCTAAGTCTAACACTTTGTACAAAAATTATTCAGAAGAGACCACTGAGTTTATGGTATTTTTGTTACAGCAGCCCAAAGGGACTAAGACAGCAGCATAAGCAAGGGCTAAAAACAACATCGGGTAAGACATGTCATTTTAATGACCTTATCCCCAGCTGGTCACAAAACAACACTACAAAATGTAGTATTAGGACACATCAAACAGACCCTTGTTTGGAACAGATGATTTCTGAGCAAACCCTACTCATCCCACAAACCTAGCTTGTCCTTGTAGGCTCAGTGCCTGACTTTCAACGCCAAGTCTCCCAGTGAGTGGTTCACCTTCTCTCCAGTTTCTTCTGCTTTGTTTCACAGTATTCTGCCCTCCTGGGCTGCCGCTCCTCAAAAGGAACACCAACATCTGACCTGTCCAGCTTAGCCTCAGGACTCATCTTCACAAAAGATGGTAAGCTAACAAAGGCTGAGTCTTCCTGACTCTCACTGGTGAGGACCCACAACTGAACAACTTTCTAATGTTCACCCCTAAAAAAATTGATCTAGAATCTCACATCTACATTGGATGTGCATTATATAACTATTCACATGTATATAATTCTGATAAGTTTGAGAATACGGATAGAAAAACAAGGAGATGGAAGTTCATTTTAGACAAAGAGGAAATAAAATTCCTTAAGGGTGACAAAAAATTGGAAAATATGTAAGAAATTATTATGCAAGGCACCAAAAGACTGGGTATTAAATAGTTAATTAGCATTTTTGATTGTTAGGACTCCCTTTATCCTCCTCTCTCTAACCCCTCCTTTCCCCTCTCACTCTTTCCTTCCTACACACACACACACACACACACACACACACACACACACACACACGGACACTCTTTGTTGGTTAAGAAATTCTTAAAAGAGATCCATACAATATAACTGCCTATATCTGTATATACACAATATAAATACACATGTATATTTGGTACTTTGTACTATCTTTCCCTTAAACCACATATTATTGGCAAAAAAAAAGTCCTAATATTTATGCCCACTGTATCTGTTGAAACACTTGTCTCTAGTTACTACAGTTGCTCATTTCAGTCAAATCAGCTTAGTATGTACTGATTATAAAATATAATTTTAAGATGGCAAAAAGAGTAGTTAGAAAAGTACATTATTATTTTATTAGCAAAATTTCCTTCTATTTTTGAATTCTATCCGAACAAAGGACAAATATATTGACTCATTTTAAAAGGTTCCCTTTAAATGTTTCAAGTTATAAAGCACAGCTGCTTTTGTAAAAGATACTATTAATTTCTTAATAAAGTGTTAAACCTGGTCCCATTGTATCCAAAATGGTAAATGCTCTCTAACAAATATATGGGTGATTAAATCACGGTCGCTGTCACTTGGGTAACTGTTTAATACAGAAACAACTCATAATATATATATACCTCTACAAAACTAAAGCTGAACAATCAATAATTTTGTCTTCCTTCGTTTACAGGTAGCTTATTCGACATTAACTAGTAAATCAAGAATGAAAGGGAGGGTTGTAAATCACAAAGAAAAGATTCATTTTATTCTTAATTCCCACTTGAATGTATGTAAAATGTTAAGTTACAGACAGTTAAGGAGAAGCTGTTGTTTTGGAATATGTAATTGCTATTTAGATGATAATGGCATGGATGTCTCAGTAGAACCATGATCCAAATTTGAATAAGGTCTTAATGAAGGAGGCTAAGAGAAGAATGACGAATGAAATACAACAGTGTCAGCAACAGACCTTAATGAAGCAAATTACTTTCAGCACCTTTGTAATTCAGGAGGAGCTGCATAAAAAAAGTGACAACTAAAGGATCAAAAGCAGGACCTCTGCAAACTAAACATGCTTACAACATGACATCACTGTCTGGGCAACAAGGCATTGTGGAAGGCAGCCTCAATGTTTGGGTTTTACAGTTCACATCACAAAATAACTACATTAAAAGATCTGGCTGGGCAAACCAGTTTCCTTAGAAAGCATCTTTACATGTCAAGTTAATGACATTTCTGAACAGAAAAAGAATTTAAATGTCCAAAGATATCTTGGCTGATTTTTAAAAAGCACTAAATATTAACACTAAGAATAGTTAGAAGGCAAAATTAAGCTGGATTCTGGATCATACAAAATTAAAAAGGTCTTTTTGTAAGTTCTAAAATATCTACTTTTAAATTATTTGTTAGATTTATGAAGCATACAATGCACACTACTTAATAAGTAACGGAATCACTTTACATATTCGTATTTTAAAATCAATTTCGCTTTTGCAAAATTGCACTGAGGCAACATGAGAGCATATGGCATGCTCACTGCCAAATGGAACATACGTTTAAACATGTTTAAATGATTTACTGAAGGTAACATTGATGATGGTGCTAGAAATGAAACACAAGGCTTCTAGCTTCCAAGGAAGCCATTCAAGGCAAGTAAGAGTGCCATAGCTACAAATTTAATTTGATACCCATAAGAATATTTTCTTAAGACTTCTAAGTTACAATAAAGTGATGATAAAATTCATTCCATATTAATATTGTAGGCAGGTCAACAAGCTTACTACAATAACAGATACAGTTTTTGCTGCAGATACCAGTATTCACAACCACAGAAACTGACTCTTGCCTATTTATCCTAACTCCTCAAACATGTACACAAATAGTAATTCTATTATCCAAATAATGTTAGCACAATTATCTGTGTTTATAATGAGAAAACAACTCCTCAACATTAATTAATGAGGGCCCTGTCACAGTCATGTTGCTGCTTCTAGGGACTGATTGAAGATGTTTTAACTTCAGAAATAAGAAGGGGGGACTTCCTGGTGGTCCAGTAGTAAAGAATCCGCCTTATAATACAGGGGACGCTGGTTCGATTCCTGGTCGGGGAACGAAGATCCCACATGCCACGGGGCAAGTAAGCTCACGTGCCACAACTACTGAGCTCGCACACTGCAATAAGAGAGCCTGCGTGCTGCAAACTACAAGAGCCCATGCGCCCTGCAGCCCGCCCGCCACAACTACAAAGCCCATGCGCCCTGGAGCCTGTGCACCACAACTATAGAAGAGAAAACCTCCACGCCGCAACTAGAGAGAAGCCCACGCACCACAAAGAAAGATCCCGTGTGGCACAACTAAGACCTGATACAGCCAAAAATAAATTAAATTAATAAATAAATAATAAATAAATAAATCTTTTTAAAAAAAAGAAATAAGAAGGGGACAAAACATAAACCTGGTGTTAAGAAAGGTTCTCCATCACCTCCCCGGGCCACTGTGAGGATCTTAGGCACCACTGCAAATGTCTGTACTATACTGGATTATTTTTAAAATCTAAGTCAAGATGGTCTATCCAAAAATAACAGAAACAACAGATAGAATGTAGAACATACTGGTTAAAAGCACAGACTCGATCTAGTTTAAAATCCCAGCTCTGGCACTTATTAACTGTGCAATCTTGGACAAGTTATTCAGCTTCTCTCACAATTAAGTTTCCCCATCTGTGAGTTGGGGATAACAGTGCTAAGTTCTTGGAGCTGCTATGAGGATTAAATAAATTAATCTTAGCTATCAACATTGATATTTGGGCTTCCCCGGTGGCGCAGTGGTTAAGAATCCATCTGCCAATGCAGAGGACATGGGTTCAAGCCCTGGTCCGGGAAGATCCCACGTGCCGCAGAGCAGCTAAGCCCGTGCACCACAACCACTGAGCCTGCGCTCTAGAGCCGGTGAGCCACAGCTACTGAGCCTGTGTGCCACAACTACTGAAGCCCACGTGCATAGAGCCCGTGCTCTGCAACAAGAGAAGCCACTACAATGAGAAGCCCACACACCGCAACGAAGAGCAGCCCCCGCTCACCACAACTAGAGAAAGCCCACATGCAGCAACGAAGACCCAACACAGCCAAAAATAAATAAGTAAATTGATTTATTTTTTAATTGATATTTTTATTACTTACCGGTGTGTTTCCTTGACTGGATTACGTAAATAATAGTGTACCTAATTTTCCCCAGTTCTCAAAATTAACAGTACGTAATGTTTTTAGGCATAATTTAAATGAAGCTTTGGAAAGAGCTTAAAAAGACCAAAAATATTACATATGTTGTTAGCATCATTATATGTTTCAAGTTTTCTTATTAGAATCACTGCTGCTATTTCCTGAACTTGTCCCTCCCTCCTCCAATCATATAGCCTCAGACCAGCAAACCCAGACTCATGTGGTAACACTCACTGTCTCCACCTCTTCTAGACTTTCCTCAACCCTACACCAAGAATTAATTTTCTAGATGTTTTTGATTTTTTTCTTCTCAAAAGATGATAACCCATTTTGTTTTGATTCAACATGGATTTCACGTATTTTCACTAACCTCTACTCTCTCTTCCCCAAATCACCCAACATACACAAATACTACTGAGCATTATCTCATTTATTTTCAACAACCAGACTGCATGATAACTTTGAATGGTGACTTTCATAGCTTATTCTAGGGAATAGTGATTTCATCCACATTTTTCTCCATGCAAAAAGAGCAACAAAGATTTCTAATAAAGATTTCTAATAAGAGGTTACAGATCACATACACTTTTCTGTTTTTAAATAAGTTGAACAATTTCAGCCTGAATTATAATTCTTTGCCTTATAATAGAAATATTCAATTATCAAAATAATGGATTAGATAAGTATAGTACTTAGAGCCAGATGATTATATAAAATATGTATTAAGCATTTTGTGATAACACTGAATAGGAACACTGGGTTTAGGTTGCACAGTGCATGTGACCCAATTCAATTATATTTACTTAATCCTACCTAGTTATTTTATTATGCTTACACCAAGACTTGAGTGAATACCTTCTTAGACCATTTAAAATGACTTTTCATTCATTTCATTCATTGGAGTACATGCTTCAAAACACTCTGATTATTTAAGTGTTTATTATGATTAAAAACTGAAGATTCTACTTTTTATAAACCAGTTATTTTTCCAAAACACTATCTTAATAATGACAAAAACTAAACTGTAATGCATCAGTTATGCAAACTTCATTACAATCATCTTAGAAGTTCATATGCTCATTTCCTATTCTATGAAGTTCGGTAAGAGCTGACCTAAGTTGAGATCTCTTCTCACTGTTGCATAAAAAGTTTTAAAAAACAAAAACTGGTTTACAACATGTGAGAGAAGGCGCTCCCTTCAATTGAGAACAATAAACATGTAAGAAAGAATGTCAGCAGTCTTGTGTTATGGATGTCAAGCAGTACCCTGGTTCCTGGGGTGTCGCATTCCTCTCCTGCACATGTACCTACATGCTGAGTTAATCCAGAATCTCTTTCCATTCATAAAACAGTACTGTTTAGGATCTGTCCCATCTTCCCTGCCTTTTTCATGTCTATCCAAATAAAATAAATCATCATTTTCTTTTCAATTCATGACTCTTTTGTGATTAAAAACTGTAAGTTAAACATATTTTGGTACAGCAGCAATTCTCTAAGGCAGCAATTCTTAAACTCTGTGACCCCAAGACCTCTTTATACTCTTAACAATTGAGGACCTCAAAGAGCGTTTATTTATGTCACTTACATCTCTTGAGATTTTATCATATTAGAAATCAAAACTGAGACATTTTTAATTTATTAATTCACTGAAAATTATGTTTTAAGTGTTAACATAAATAGCATGCTTTAATGAAAAACAGCTATATTAAAAACACAAAAATGTAGTGAAAAGAGAGGCATTATCTCTTATTTTTGCACATATCCTTTAATTTTTGGCTTAAGAGTGGGCAGCTGGGTTCTCCTATCTGCTTCTGCATTCAGGCTGTTATGACATGTTGTTTCAATGAAGTATATTAAAGAAAATGCAAGGCCACACATATATAGTTGGAAAAGGGAACACTTCATGGATCCCATGAAAGTATCTCTTTGAGAACTGCCGCTCTAAGGTATGTCTGTTTCATAATTAAAACACCTTACTGACCAAAGAAACAACTAGAAGTGAAAAAACTTTTTAGGGCCTCAATCTCAGCCTCTGAACTAATGGACAAATTGTTGGCATCCCTTGGGTTGTAGGTACCTATATCTTGAGGTGGGTTATACCCGAATCAGGACCTCTAGAATTCAATACAGGTAGGAAAAGATGTTTTTTAAATTAATGGGATCTTTCTTGCCATGTGTGTTGTTACATCCATACAATGGACAAAGGTTATTTTTCTTTTTATTTATTAAATGAAAACTTAGAGTACTAATGGTGCTTCACATTAAAAAGTTAAAAATTCTAAAGGTAAAATAAATTGGAGTGACAACTTATTAGTCTAAATTTTGATAAAGGACCACTTAAACAGCAACCTTAAGCAAGAACATACAAGTTCAGTTAATTTGAGGAACTGACATGATTCTTATTGCAGAAGCCTCATTTTAAGCACATTTTCAAAATTTCAGCAAAAAGGGTTATAAACATGGAGTGGATTTTCATCACCATTTTAGTGGGCAATAGTAATTATTTTTGGCAAATAAACTACAGCTGTACTCAATTATATGAAGAGTCATTCAGTGAAAGTTTGGCAAGCAAGAATTTTAAAAGCAGGCAGTAAATTCAGTATAGTGCTACTAGAAGACTGGCTGATGGCATTCTCCTGAAATTCTGCTGTGGCTGGTCTTATGGCTTCAAAGAACACATAATAAATATATATTGCAACAGGACTGAAGAATGATGTAAGTAAAAATCAAGTGCTTTTCCCCTGCAGCTAGGACAGTGAAGTTGTACAGGTGGGCATAGCAACTCTTCATCAACACACAAACTAGTTGGCTGTATCTCAGCGTTTTTTACAAGAAAGAAAAAAAGGTACTCATAGTCAGATAAGGTGGATAGTCTAGCAGCTTTACTATGAATCAAATTTTACTCACGGGAACGCATTTCAGAGATGACAATAGAGATCAGTGGAAAAATAAGATACAATTTTTAAAAAATCACTTAAAATTATTTAAAAGTATTTGTTTAATACACTAAGAAACATTTGCCTTTTATTTTCATCCTTGAGGGCTGTTTATGTGGACATGAAAAAAAAATGTTAAAAAGCATCAGGAAAAATACACGGAATAGGAATTTAAATGAGAATAGTCATTTCAAGTATTAGAGAAAAAGAATACCCGAGTTTTAGATAAAAGCCATTTGAGTGTGGCTGAAACCTGGACCAGAATTCTATCTTACTTCATAAATAAAATATCATATTTTAAAAATAAACTCTATTAAAATATATAACATTAAAACTGTACTGAACTATTTCTATCTTTCTTTGAAAATCAGTTTGGGAAGCATAGGAATGCCAGGCCCTGAAGAAGAATATGAATTATATTACCAACTTGTGAAAGAGCTAGTTAATAGAAATTTATAGTTTTAAAATGTGAAACAGCCTTCTATTACTATACTGATATTATCAAATGCCGTATTTTGAAAGCCAGACTATGAATAATTTATCCCATAAAATATATCTTTCAATCACAAAAATAATGGAAGAAGATGACTAGACACCTCTATATTAATCACGTGTCTACCTTGAGATCCCTTCCATAAAATTCAACTATATATAAATATACTACTGTATACCTTTTCTGCCTGAATTTCAGTGTGAATTTCAGTCCTACATTTTACAAATCATGACCTTCCCTTGTTGGAAAAATTCATAAAAGAAGATAAAAGAGGTCAAAAATAGAAAAGGGAAGTACAGCTTATAGCAAAAAAATAGCAGAAATGGTTACAGTGAAATCTGAGAAAAGATAAAGGGAGATGGCAGAAAGGAAGTACACCCAGGTATCCTCAGAGAGCAAGGGATCAGATATGTGGGTAAAAGGGTCTGTGGTGAAATAATCCTGGGAAGACCAACAACTGCAAAATCCCGGATACAATAAGCAGGGGCTGATAGGCAGACTGGTAGGTAAGCACAGGTAAACACTGACACGGGTCCCCATTAACCATCCTGATCAGCCACCTAATCACTCTTCTCTAAGACCATGACCAGGCAGGACCTGGAAGGCAGAACACAAAGGTCAACTCTGAATCAGAAAAGCAGAAAGACAAGAACATTTAAACGGAGGGGAGGCTCGGAAAACTGCTTCTTTTATAAATATTTTTATCTTCAACAAACCAACACAAATGCACAAGGATGGGATAGAGTGAGAGATCTGGGGAAGTCCTCAGCAAACAAGGGATGGTAAACGAAATCGAGCCATACAGTTTCCAGTATCCCTAATTTAAAATGCATAAAATGTCATGGAGATTGTAGTTAGCGTGCTTTACTCTTGTCATTTAGCAAATGCAAAAACTGTCACAGATACACGTCCAACTTCAGGCCCCCAACCTTAGTTTCCCCTTAAGGTTTTAAGTTATTGGCCACAACTTCATCTTTACAAGCTTCAGGGCCCTGAGCCCCATAGTTAGGGAGGAACCTATATGGTTCATTCCTTTAAAGCTGTATATATATATTAAAAAGTTAAGATAGGTTCCATTCTACCTCATACATTTTTCTCTATGAAAATACAGAACATGCTTATTAAATGCCTGATACACAAGTGAAATACTAACCAAATCTCTGCAGAGATCCAAGTGTGAATTATATAATTTTTTTCTTACTATAAATTTTTGGGTTTGGGGGTTTGCCCCCCCACCAAGGAATGAGTTACTTAATTGAGTGAGCATCTCTAAATATTTAAATGGTTTATAAGGGGGTAAAATACCACTTCATGAGAATAAAATTCTTTACTATTATTTAGGACTTTCCCATCTTTAAATATAGTTTTCTAGATGTAATCTGACTAGAAGTAAACAAAAGACTGATTTCCACTTATGTAAATCATTTTATTTATAACTCGAAGCTCAGTTTAGAGGTTTTACCATGCAAATTCATCCACTCTCCTTCACTCAATGCAAATATTTACTGAACACCTAATATTTGTAAGGCATTATATGAGCACTAAGGTCATAGAGACTCACAGCTATGGCTCCCCAGCAATGGTAGAATTGAAAAATATATCTGCCCTCACTCAATATAGCTTTGGGGCTAAATGCGAAAAGCCTGGAGGAAGGAAGTTGTCTCTCTGGTCCTAAACTTAGAGCTGAATCTATTTCCAAGATGACCTTACAGATGGGAACATCACATCCACGGACCACCCTAGGGATTCACAGTTTCTAAAGTGAAACTTTCCAGTGCTCCTGTTTAGTTCAGTCTGGTGCCACTATTTTTAAACAGTTTAATGATTTTCCCCTTTTTATGGAAGTAAAAATAAAACAGATCTGTCCCACTAATTCATAAATTCTTATAAAATTCTAAGGAACTAAGGAAACTAACATTTTAACTTGAGGCCCAATTTTAAGAATGGTTAAAGCATAAACAGATTTAACTTTTAAATCATCAGTTGGAAAAATAATCAAAAGAGATCTAAAGACTCATTCTATTACCTTTAAAAAAAATCAGTCTGATAAGAAGGAAAAACACAAAACCATTCTAAGAAAAGTCTGATGTTCTTGTAATCAGTGGAGTCAGTGCCCCTTAGGGTTGGGGGAACCTATATGCACAGAACTCAGCATTCATTTGCTGCAGGAAAAATCAAGGTCTACTTTGTGGCTCCAAATCACTTTGAGATGAGTTGATTTTAAGACAAGATTCCCATTCCCCTATCATTAAATGTCCAGTAAGGAAGAGGGGAGGTAATAATAGAGGGCTGGAGAAGGAAGGGTTAAAGAGGTCACTGCAAAAAAGAACTTGAGAAGCTAAAGTTGCAGTGATCACCCAGTAAAACTTGGCTACTTGATAGTCAAAAGAGTGGACTGAACTGCCCAAACAGGATCTCCAGTTATATGATACACCACAAAAAAGGAAAAATATTTAGACAGAATAAAGTCTGCAATGATTCAATCTCAAACACTTTTTAAGTCAGGTGGGTCTGGTTCACGAAGTGACTTCAAAGGAAAAGGCTAAGTTTTAAACACATTGAAAGTCGACTTACAGCCATTTCTCACTTAATCAAAACTTCTATGAATTGGGTTGAAATTGATGGCAGAGATGGAGGGGGAAATGCACTCACATAATACTTATAAAAATACACTAAAGAAGTAAGTCTCTGCAGTTACTTAAAAAATGAGAATTGTTGCAACCTTCTCACAGAAATAAATTTGACCTATCTGTATCTTTAAGTCATTAACTTCACCAAAAAAAGACCTGATAAAGCATATGTTAACTCATAATAAATAAAATCCCTTCAGAAATGGAGATATCTGTTTATTCTTCGTGCCTACCAGCATGGTGTCTAGCCCATGGGCATTCAATAAGTATTTGAGTAGGCACTCAGTAAATATTTATTGAATAAATGATTAACTTACTAGAAATCTATGAATGGTTTATAAGGACTCTATGGCTCTCCAGAAACTATACATGAAATATTGGGTACATGGGCATTTTTCACCAGATTCTCATATAGTTCATACCCAAAAAAAGGGTATGACTTATTTTGAGTAATGGAAAAATTATTTATCTTTCAGGCAGTCCACTATTAATATTGCTTGTTACTGAAATTTGATAAGAACTCGACAACAAAAAGATCCAGATAACACACTTTCTGGCTAGAATCTGTAGTGCAGAAATTCTCTACTTCTAATTAAAAGAATTATATGCTCTGACAGTCAAATGAGCAGAGGGTCAGACTGATAAGGAATCCACTCCAAGCAACTCCCCAAAGAAAAGGCCATTTAACAGCCCCTTATGACATGGCCTGAAGGAATACCAAAATTTTCCTCCGAAACTTCTGGTCTCATTAATTTGAGTCATTCAAGAAACCAAGGAACTCTGATTTATACTTCTCAAACTGGGAGATGAGTGTCCCCAGGAGTATTCGTGGCAAGTGAGAAGATACATGATGACAAAGGAGAAACATAGCAAATCTCCTAACATCTAATTCACTGTTTGATGCTACAAAATTTCAAAGCATTTTGTTAAAATAATTACAGCTATATTATGCACTGAGTGCAAAATTCACATGAGTTTGAGATAACACCAGCTCCGACGGACAAAAATTCCTTAAAGCCAAGTACCCACCCCATAGGCTTTAGGGGGGCACATATTCATGCCCCTTCATCATTGGGGTACTTCGGAAAAAAAATATGAGTAGAACTGCCACAGAGAGACGCCACAATAGTTTTTCAAATTGCATTCTCCATTAATGTCTAAAAAATAATTTTTTTTTAATCTCTAAAAGGTACCCATAAAATATCTGTTTTAAGCAGATAACTTTAAGGAAACCCCTCAAGATGAAATGGATAAGTTATTTGCTTCATATGTCTTTTAGAGATAAACAAGTGAAATATTGCAACTTAATGTTAAAGCAATAAATATTAAGCAGTTCTACTGGACAAAAATTAGAAAGCATAAGTACTATACAGTGAGGGACCTGTCCAAAAAAATAAAGGGACTTCCCTGGTGGTGCAGTGGTTAAGACTCTGTGCTCCCAACACAGGGGGCCCGGGTTTGATCCCTGGTCAGGGAACTAGATCCCAAATGCATGCTGCAACTAAGAGTGCACATGCCACAACTGAGGAGCCTGCCTGCCACAACTAAGGAGCCCATTGCCACAGCTAAGGAGCCCTTGAGCCGCAACTGAGAAGCCCACCTGCTGCAACTAAGGAGCCCACGTGCCGCAACTAAGGAGCCAGTGAGCCGCAGCTATGGAGCCTGCCCAGCACAACCAAATAAATAAATAAATATTAAAAAAAAAACTCTACACAATCAGCATTGTTGTAGATGTTAATCTCGCCATTGTCCAACAAAGGGTTAGGTACACAGTTCACTTAGAAAAGCTATGTGTTCATCAGGGTTTTAATGGGTGAAAAAAAGAAGAATTTTTAAAAATAAGAAGAAAAGCAAAACAATCTGATTTATCCTTGCTGAAAACTATCTGATCTACCACAGACCATTCCTACTGACTCTGCTTGGAACACGTAACTAAGACTGAAGTTCTATAGAACTCAGAATAGGGAGAGGGTGTTTACTGAGCTTGCAAAGCTTAGGTCATAGATGGTTCCATTTCCCATAGTCAAATGTCCAGGAAAAATCAATAAATCTGTGATGAGTCTTACGTTGTTCTTAACAGATTTCAGATGGAATGTCTGAAAAGGGCAGTCTTTAAAAAAGAAAAAAGTGGGAGCGTCTACATCTGAGTCTGGGCTGACAGGGCCCTAGCCATGGAGTTATTAAGGGTAAACCAGCTGGCAAGGATCAGTGCCCACTATTCAAAGACGACTTTGAGCAGATCTAGAGGCAGAAAATCTTTACAGAGTGATTTATTTAGTTTGAGCTTGTGAGTCACTTGTTCTGTATGAGGCAGAGTTACTGGCAACAAATGAGGAAGAGCTTTGAGATCGATAAATTTCAAGCAGTTGACATTGGTTAATAGCTAGGGAAAAATACGCTTCCCCATGATCAAATGGGATCTGAATTTCCATAATTTTACTTGCAAATTCATGCCACAAGTTATGCTATTCCCAAATCAGGCCTCATGGCCATTTCTAGTAGCTAAACTCAAGTCTTCTAGGAAGTTTTTTAGCCTAGAAAATTAAAATTTTATACTAAGACACATCTAAAAAGATTCCATGTTGTTTTTCCAAATTACCTTTACTGTGAAACCTCACAAATCAGACCTCCGAAGGTTTTTGTTTTTTGTTGTTTCTTAACCTACCTAATTATTCTTACCAATTCTGACTCGAACAGAGTGAATTTCATAAAAGCTCAAGCAGAAAAACAAATCATAGTGGTAACAGTTCTATCAGAAGCACATGGAGATACAGCAGGGTTTAAAAGAACCTCATATACCTAAAGGTTGATGACCTATCTCACTCCTTCATACTCTTGCCTTACTAAATCCAACTATGAGTACATAAAATGTAAAGTGAATAATGCTACTTAATTTATAGACAACATTTATGATGTGAGAAGACAGATGTGGAAAAAATAAAGAACTTAAAGGATCCTTGACTGATAATTCCAAACATACACAGATATAAAAGATGCTGGGTCTACTTAGAAGGAGAGTGGAAGGTCCTTGCTGAGAGGCACATGCCCAGAAGCAAGGCTTCTTTATTCAGGGCCATGGAGCAAGGGGTCAGGTTCTGTCCGTAAAAATTCCACTGCCAGAAATTCAATGGTACAGCCACTAATGCCAAAGAACATGAAAAGCCTGAGTGTTCTTGCTCTGAGACTAAACATTTAGGAAGTTCTATGCCTAAAAGTAAAAAGGAAGGAGCATGGTTGAGAAGCATGTAACCAAAATTAAATGGACAGAATCAGAGTAAAAATCCATTTACTAGGTCTAGAAAAAGATAAAGGGGCAAAAGTGAGCAGATTTTTTTCTCCCTCCACATCCTTTCTTATCTAATAGAACATAACCATTCTTTGTTATAAATCAAATCCTAAAGTTGGTGAGGCTTGAAAATTCTGCCTGAGATAAACTGTGGAGAAGAAAATGTTGAAGGCAAGTAAACAGACTATTGTATGCTTACCAGGTGGGGACCAATGGGGATTTCTCTACTTGGAAAATATGCGTAAATCCTTCTTCAGAATGTTCAACTATGACTCAGAGATAAACTTCCAACTACTTAATAGTGCTCCTCTATAGGTATGGAAAAAAATCAAAAAGATTTTTTTTAATGAAAGTTTCTTGTACATTTGCTACAACTGCCTAATGACTCAATTGAAATAAAAATCCAGTTGCTTTCAGCCAACAAATCATTAACAGACATTTCTAATCGCCTAACAATAAAGACAATTTAAAAAACGAGATCTTATTCCTCAGAGAGAAAGACCTTTTTGACGATGGCCATGTAAAAATAACATGTGATTTTAACTTTATTAACTAAACAATCAATACAACAACCCACTGTAAAGGAAAAATTATTATATATATTCACAGTATGACTAGAGTTTTACTTCAAATTTCAGAGGTACATCGGGCAAAATAATTTACGAAGAGGAATATAAAACTTCACATTAATATTAAAGTTTTCGAGAAGTATAGAAAACTAAAAATAGAATTACCATATGATCCAGCAATCCCACTCCTGGGCATATAATTAGACAAAACTCTAATTCAGAAAGACACATGCACCCCAATGTTCATAGCAACACTATGTAAAAGAGCCAAGACATGGAAGCAACCTGAATGTCCATCGAGAGATGAATGGATAAAGAAGATGTGGAGAGGAGCTTCAAGATGGCGGAAGACTAAGACGCGGAGATCACCTTCCTCCCCACAGATACATCAGAAATACATGTACACGTGCAACAACTCCTACAGAACACCTACTGAACGCTGGCAGAAGACCTCAGACCTCCCCAAAGGCAAGAAACTCCCCACGTACTGGGTAGGCCAAAAGAAAAAACTGAGACAAAAGAATAGGGATGGAACCTGCACCAGTGGGAAGGAGCTGTGAAGGAGGAAAGGTTTCTACACACTAGGAAGCCCCTTCTCACGCGGAGACTGCGGGTGGTGGAGCGGGGGAGCTTCGGGGCCACAGAGGAGAGCACAGCAACAGGGGTGCGGAGGGCAAAGTAGAGAGACTCCCGCACAGAGGATCGGTGCCGACCGGCACTCAGCAGCCCGAGAGGCTTGTCTGCTCACCCGCGGGGTGGGCGGGGGCTGGGAGCTGAGGCTCAGGCTTTGGTCGGAGCCCAGGGAGAGGGCTGGGGATGGCTGCGTGAACACAGCCTGAAGAGGCTAGTGCGCCACAGCTAGCTGGGTGGGAGTCCGGGGAAAGGTGTGGAACTGCCGAAGAGGCAAGAGACATTTTCTTGCCTCTCTGTTTCCTGGTGCCCGAGGAGAGGGGATTAAGAGCGCCTAAAGGAGCTCCAGAGATAGGCGCGAGCCACAGCTATCAGCGCGGAGCCCAGGGACGGGCATGAGACGCTAAGGCTGCTGCTGCTGCCACCAAGAAGCCTGTGTGCGAGCACAGGTCACTCTCCACACCTCCCTTCCGGGGAGCCTGTGCAGCCCGCCACTGCCAGGGTCCTGTGATCCAGGGACAACTTCCCCGGGAGAACGCACGGCGCGCCTCAGGCTAGTGCAACGTCACGCCGGCCTCTGCTGCTGCAGGCTCGCCCTGCGTACCCCTCCCTCCCTCCCTCCCGGCCTGAGAGAGGCAGAGCCTCCGAAGCAGCTGCTCCTTTAACCCCGTCCTATCTGAGCGGAAACAGAGGCCCTGAGGCGACCTACACGCAGAGGCGGTTCCATATCCAAAGCTGAACTTCAGGAGCTGTGCGAACAAAGAAGAGAAACGGAAATCTCTCCCAGCAGCGTCAGAAGCAGCAGATTATATCTCCACAATCAACTTGATGGGCCCTGCATCTGTGGAATACCTGAATAGACAACAAATCATCCCAAATTAAAAGAGGTGACCTTCGAAAGCAACGATATATATATATTTTTCCCTTTTCTCTTTTTGTGAATGTGTATGCTTCTGTGTGTGATTTTGTCTGTATAGCTTTGCTTTTACCATTTGTCATAGGGTGCTGTCTGTCCGTTTTTTTTGTTTGTTTTTGTTTTTTTTTAGTATAGTGTTTAGCGCTTGTTATCACTGGTGGATTTGTTTTTTGGTTTGGTTGCTCTCTTCTTTGTTTCTTTTTTTTCATTACTTAAAAAATTTTTTTAATAATTATTTTTTTATTTCAATAAGTTTATTTTACTTTATTTTATCTTATTTCTTTTTTCCTCCCTTTTATTCTGAGCCGTGTGGATGACAGGCGATTGGTGCTCCAGCAAGACATCAGGGCTGTGCCTCTGAGGTGGGACGGCCAAGTTCAGGACATTGGTCCACAAGAGACCTCCCAGCTCCACGTAATATAAACCAGCGAAAGTCTCCCAGAGATCTCCATCTCAACACCAAGACCCAGCTCCACTCAACGACCAGTAAGCTACAGTGCTGGACACCCTATGCCAAACAACTAGCAAGACAGGAACATAACCCCACCCATTAGCAGAGAGGCTGCCTAAAATCATAATAAGTCAACAGACACCCCAAAACACACCACCAGACGTGGACCTGCCCACCAGAAAGACAAGATCCAGCCTCATCCACCAGAACACAGGCACTGGTCCCCTCCACCAGGAAGCCTGTGCAACCCACCGAAACAGCCTTAGCCACTGGGGGCAGACACCAAAAACAACGGTAACGACGAACCTGCAGCCTGCGATAAGGAGACCCCAAACACAGTAATTTAAGCAAAATGAGAAGACAGAGAAACAAACAGCAGATGAAGGAGCAAGGTTACCCACCAGACCTAACAAATGAAGAGGAAATAGGCAGTCTACCTGAAAAAGAATTCAGAATAATGATAGTAAAGATGATCCAAAAACTTGGAAAAAGAAAGGAGAAAATACAAGAAACGTTTAACAAGGACCTACAAGAACTAACGAGCAAACAGTGATGAACAACACAATAAATGAAACTAAAAATTCTCTAGAAGGGATCAGTAGGAGAATAACTGAGGCAGAAAAATGGATAAGTGACCTGGAAGATAAAATAGTGGAAATAACTACTGCAGAACAGAATAAAGAAAAGAGAATGAAAAGAATTGAAGACAGTCTCAGAGACCTCTGGAACAACATTAAATGCACCAACATTCGAATTATACAGGTCCCAGGAGAAAAAAAGAAAAAGAAAGGGACTGAGAAAATATTTGAAGAGACTATAGTTGAAAACTTCCCTAATATGGGAAAGGAAATAGTTAATCAAGTCCAGGAAGCACAGAGAGTCCCATACAGGATAAATTCAAGGAGAAACACGCCAAGACACATATTAATCAAACTATCAAAAATTAATTACAAAGAAAGAATATTAAAAGCAGCAAGAAAAAACAACAAATAACATACAAGGGAATCCTCATAAGGTTAACAGCCGATCCTTCAGCAGAAACTCTGCAAGCCAGAAGGGAGTGACAGGACATATTTAAAGTGATGAAGGGGAAAAACCTACAACCAAGATTACTCTACCCACCAAGGATCTCATTCAGCTTTGACGGACAAATTAAAACCTTTACAGACAAGCAAAAGCTAAGAGAATACAGCACCACCAAACCAGCTATACAAAAAATGCTAAAGGAACTTCTCTAGGCAGGAAACACAAGTGAAGGAAAAGACCTACAATAACAAACGCAAAACAATTAAGAAAATGGTAATAGGGACATACATATCGATAATTACCTTAAGTGTAAATGGGTTAAATGCTCCAACCAAAAGACATAGACTGGCTGAATGGATACAAAAACAAGACCCATATATATGCTGTCTGCAGGACACCCACTTCAGACCTAGGGACACATACAGACTGAAAGCGAGGGGATGGAAAAAGATATTCCATGCAAATGGAATTCAAAAGAAAGCTGAAGTAGCAATTCTCATATCAGACAAAACAGACTTTAAAACAAAGACTATTACAAGAGACAAAGAAGGACACTACATAATGATCAAGGGATCAATCCAAGAAGATGATATAACAATTATAAATATTTATGCACCCAACACAGGAACACCTCAATACATAAGGCAAATACTAACAGCCATAAAAGGGGAAAACGACAGTAACACAATCATACTAGGGGACTATAACACCCCACTTTCACCAATGGACAGATCATCCAAAATGAGAAAAAATAAGGAAACACAAGCTTTAAATGATACATTAAACAAGATGGACTTGATTGATATTTATAGGACATTCCATCCAAGAACAACAGAATACACTTTCTTCTCAAGTTCTCATGGAACATTCTCCAGGATAGGTCATATCTTGGGTCACAAATCAAGCCTTGGTAAATTTAAGAAAATTTAAATCATATCAAGTATCTTTTCTGACCACAACACCATGAGACTAGATATCAATCACAGGAAAAAAATCTGTAAAAACTACAAACACATGGAGGCTAAACAATACACTACTTAATAACCAAGAGACCACTGAAGAAATCAAAGAGGAAATCTAAAAACACCTAGAAACAAATGACAATGAAAACATGATGACCCAAAACCTAAGAGATGCAGCAAAAGCAGTTCTAAGAGGGAAGTTTATAGCAATATAATCCTACCTCAAGAAACAAGAAACATCTCAAATAAACAACCTAACCTTACATCTAAAGCAATTAGAGAAAGAAGAACCAAAAAAACCCCAAAGTTAGCAGAAGGAAAGAAATCAAAAATCCGATCAGAAATAATTGAAAGAGAAATGAAGGAACGATAGCAAAGATCAATAAAACTAAAAGCTGGTTCTTTGAAAAGATAAACAAAGTTGATAAACCATTAGCCAGACTTATCAAGAAAAAAAGGGAGAAGACTCAAATCAATAGAATTAGAAATGAAAAAGGACAAGTGAAAACTGATACTGCAGAAATACAAAGGATCATAAGAGATTACTACAAGCAACTATATGCCAATAAAATGGACAACCTGGAAGAAATGGACAAATTCTTAGAAAAGCACAACCTGCCAAGACTGAACCAGGAAGAAACAGAAAATATGAACAGACCAGTCACAATCACTGAAGTTGAAACTGTGATTAAAAATCTTCCAACAACAAAAAAAAAACCCAGGACCAGATGGCTTCAGAGGTGAACTCTATCAAACATTTAGAGAAGAGCTAACACCTATCCTTCTCAAACTCTTCCAAAATATAGCAGAGGGAGGAACACTCCCAAACTCATTCTACGAGGCCACCATCGCCCTGATACCAAAACCAGACAAAGATGTCACAAAGAAAGAAAACTACAGGCCAATGTCACTGATGAACATAGATGCAAAAGTCCTCAACAAAATACTAGCAAACAGAATCCAACAGCACATTAAAAGGATCATACACCAGGATCAAGTGGGGTTTATCCCAGGAATGCAAGGATTCTTCAGTACATGCAAATCAATCAATGTGATACACCATACTAACAAATTGAAGGAGAAAAACCATATGATCATAGCAATAGATGCAGAGAAAGCTTTCGACAAAATTCAACACCCATTTATGATAAAAACCCTCCAGAAAGTAGGCATAGAGGGAACTTTCCTCAACATAATAAAGACCATATATGACAAACCCACAGCAAACATCGTTCTCAACGGTGAAAAACTGAAACCATTTCCACTAAGATCAGGAACAAGACAAGGTTGACCACCCACCCTCACGACTATTATTCACCATAGTTTTGGAAGTTTTAGCCACAGCAATCAGAGAAGGAAAGGAAATAAAATGAATCCAAATCGGAAAAGAAGAAGTAAAGCTGTCACTGTTTGCAGATGACATGATACTATACATAGAGGATCCTAAAGATGCTACCAGAAAACTACTAGAGCTAATCAATGAATTTGGTAAAGTAGCAGGATATAAAATTAATGCACAGAAATCTCTTGCATTCCTATACACTAATGATGAATAATCTGAAAGAGATATTAAGAAAACACTCCCGTTTACCATGGCAACAAAAAGAATAAAATATCTAGGACTAAACCTACCTAAGGAGACTAAAGACCTGTATGCAGATAATTTAAGACACTGATGAAAGAAATTAAAGATGATACAAATAGATGGAGAGATATACCATGTTCTTGGATTTGAAGAATCAACATTGTGAAAATGACTATACTACCCAAAGCAATCTACAGGTTCAATGCAATCCCTATAAAACTACCACTGGCATTTTTCACAGAACTAGAACAAAAAATTTCACAATTTGTATGGAAACACAAAAGACCCCGAATAGCCAAAGCAATCTTGAGAACGAAAAACAGAGCTGGAGGAATAAGGCTCCCTGACTTCACACTATACTACAAAGCCACAGTAATCAAGACAGTATGGTACTGGCACAAAAACAGAAATGTAGATCAATGGAACAGGACAGAAAGCCCAGAGATAAACCCACTCACATATGGTCACCTTATCTTTGATAAAGGAGGCAAAAATATACAGTGGAGAAAAGACTGCCTATTGAAAAAGTGGTGCTGGGAAAACTGGACTCCTAAATGTAAAAGAATGAAATTAGAACACTCCCTAACACCATACACGAAAATAAACTCAAAATGGATTAAAGACCTAAATGTAAGGTCAGACACTAACAAACTCTTAGAGGAAAACATAGGCAGAACATTCTATGACATAAATCACAGCAAGATCCTTTTTGACCCTCCTCCTAGAGAAATAGAAATAAAAACAAAAGTAAACAAATGGGACCTAATGAAACTTCAAAGCTTTTGCACAGCAAAGGAAACCATAAACAAGACGAAAAGACAACCCTCAGAATGGGAGAAAATACTTGCAAATGAAGCAACTGACAAAGGATTAATCTCCAAAATTTACAAGCAGTTCATGCTACTCAATATCAAAAAACCAAACAACCCAATGCAAAAATGGGCAGAAGACCTAAATAGAAATTTCTCCAAAGAAGATATACAGATTGCCAACAAACACATGAAAGGATATTCAACATCACTAATCATTAGAGAAATGCAAATCAAAACTACAATGAGGTATCACCTCACACCAGTCAGAATGGCCATCATCAAAAAATCTACAAACGATAAATGCTGGAGAGGGTGTGAAGAAAAGGGAACCCTCTTGCTCTGTTGGTGGGAATGTAAATTGATACAGCCACTATGGAGAATGGTATGGAGGTTCCTTTGAAAACTAAAAATAGAACTACCATACGACCCAGCAATCTCACTACTGGGCATATACCCTGAGAAAATCATAATTCAAAAATAGTCATGTACCAAAATTTTCATTGCAGCTCCATTTACAATAGCCAGGACATGGAAGCAACCTAAGTGTCCATCAACAGATGAATGGATAAAGAAGATGTGGCACACATATACAATGGACTATTACTCAGCAATAAAAAGGAATGAAACTGAGTTATTTGTAGTGAGGTGGAAGGACCTAGAGAGTGTCATACAGAGTGAAGTAAGTCAGAAAGAGAAAAACAAATACTGTATGATACTGTATGCTAACACATATATATGGAATCTAAAAAAAAAAAAAAAAAAGCTCATGAAGAACCTAGGGGCAAGACAGGAATAAAGGCGCAGACCTACTAGAGAATGAACGTGAGGATACAGGGAAGGGGAAGGGTGAGCTGGGACAAAGTGAGAGAGTGGCATGGACATATATACACTATCAAATGTAAAACAGATAGCTAGTGGGAAGCAGCCACATAGCACAGGGAGATAAGCTCGGTGCTTTGTGGCCACCTAGAGGGGTGGGATAGGGAGGGTGGGAGGGAGGGAGACACAAGAGGGAAGAGATATGGGGATATATGTATATGTATAAGCGATTCACTTTGTTATAAAGCAGAAACTAACACACCATTTTAAAGCAATTATACTCCAATAAAGATGTTAAAAAACAAAAAAAGCTGTGATAGTTATATACAATGGATTATTACTCAGCCATAAAAAGGAATGAAATAATGTCATTTGCACCAAGATGGATGCAACTAGAGATTATCATAAGTGAAGTAAGCCAGACAGAGGAAGCAAACATCATATGATATCACATATGTGGAATTTAAAATATGATACAAATGAACCTATCTATGAAACAGAAACAGACTCATGGACATAGAGAACAGACTCGTGTTGCCAGGGGGAAGGGGGCTGGGGGAGGGATGGAGTAGGAGGAGTTTGGGGTTAGTAGATGCAAAATATTACTTACAGAATGGATAAACAACAAGGTCATACTGTATAGCACAGGGAACTATATTCAGTATCCTGTGATAAACCATAACGGAAAAGAATATTTTAAAAAGGAATGTATATATGTGTATAACTGAATCACTTTTCTGTACAGCAGAAATTACACAGCATTGTAAATCAACTATACTTCAATGTAAAAAAATGTGCCAAGGAGTAGACTACACAAAATTAAACAGGGTACAAGTTTGTGCAATCCACTAAAAATTACATGGTTTCCATAAGTGATTTTTAAAATACAGTGAAATTTCATCTTAAAATTGACCTTAATGTTTGAAGGATGCCTCCTGATACACTGGAAATTCTGGTTTCATAAAGGTATTTAGGGAATAAAAGAATTATCAACATCCAGGAAAACAGGAGAGAGAAACTGAAATAAGTTGGTGAACGCCTTTTCCCAATACATTTTTTCCTCTAAGAAATGCTATAAAGTATTAAGTTACTGCAAAATGAATGAAAAGTTGAAGATGATACTATACTCTGGCCTTAAATCTACTAAAATAATATTTATAATTATTAATATAAATATTTTAGGAGAAACTAACAGTATTTATATTTACTTGATCAGTGTTTGGTGAATTGGAAACAAGAAGCACAATGAAATTTCAGTAGTAAGAGTAAAATGCACTTCCGCTTTTCGGAGAACTTGTTTTCATGAGAGAGTCAAGAATTCAGGGACATACATCTTTGAGGCTCTTTTTTGACTTTGGGGTTATACAAGTAATATATATTAATTGCAATAAATGTAAGTAATCAAATTAGGCAAATATAAATAGTCAAAAGGAAGAAAAAATTAAATCACCTGTAATCATAAGGTCCATAGGTAAATAAATGATTTTCCTTTCAAAGGTTTTTTAAGCATATAAAATATATATATAACAAAAAGGTTTATGCTCAACATGCCACCTTATAAACTGCATTTGTTTACATTTTGATGATAAATTACTAAAAGTGGAATTTCTAAGGCAAAGGGGATCTACTTCTTTAAAGCTTCTGATACATATTGCCCATCTGTCTTCCAGAAAGATTGTGCAAATATAAATTCCCACCAGCTGGAGGCAGGCTGGTGCACACAGCACTCAATAGATTTGCATGTTTTTCCTAGGCTTTCACCCAATGTAACTCTTCTCTCTTGGAATGTATTTTTCCTCCTATTGCTACCTCTTGGTCCTTATAAAAAATAAGATTTTCAACATCACTTCTACCAGCACCAATTTTATCTCGATTCCTGCCTACATTGTTTTACTAGTGGAAACTATACCCCCCAGTTGCCCTCCATCACCACAGGGCCTCCTCTGCTTGCTGACCAGCTGTTTGCCGGAATGAAGAAAGATAGTGATATGTGTGAGGGAAGTGCAGAAATAAGGAACAAAGTCCTCGGCTTCCTTCACAGAACAGAATCCTAGGGATACAGTGGGATAACTGCCAAGTTCTATGTTCTTAAGATGTAGGTCTCAACATACTGTACCATGTGCAGAAGATTAGCTAGTTTTTTCTCAGTCTCACTGCATCCCAGATTCTGGCATTAAGCTGTCTGTCACCCTTACATTTTCGTATGGTTATAAATTTTTCCTTCTGTTTTCAGGACTATTTTAATAAAAGACTACTCAGGGCTAAATTGGGGCTATTAGCCACATAAAATTTCAACTAAAAAAAATCTTCAGACTGACTTTTGGTTGGCAGCTGGTGGACCAATTTCTTGCCCTCCTGAAAAATAACTCAATGTATCAGAAAGCACTTCAGTACTATCAATTTATTCCAACAGAGATTAGAATAAATTGAGGGATGTGTCAGTCTCCTTAAATACATAGAACCCAAAAGGTATCACTAAAATGTTAAGCTATTAAAAACAAACCAAAACTTTAGAGATAAAAATCTAATTGACTCTCTCATTCACCACATGAGGAATCTGTGCCCTAGTAAAGCGATTTGAACTGCATAAGCTGAGAAAGAAAATCAGCATCAGAGTTATGTTCTCCTTCAAAATGTAATCTCTTCTCACAGTGAAGGTCGTGAAGTGCCTGATAGTCAAAATGCTCTTTGCAGAACATGATGAAACACTGGTATTTCAAACTCTACCACACAAACTATAATTTTAAACAATATTTTATGCTTAGTTATTCTAAGTTTAAATTGCCATTAATGTTCAATTTATTTTATTTTAGGCTATAAAAAAGAATATAAAACCATGACTATGACTACAGATGTTCAAAGAACAAAACAGCTATAGAAGTAAATATGATTGTCTGTTGGTGAGTTATTCCTTAAATAACCCCTTTGCTCCTTATTCATACAAGTTATCTGCCTAATACCTGCTTTTAAACTTAATGTTGGCTCTTTCCCCAATTTAAGAAACATTTCAGAATGAAAAACCTAAAATTCCATCAGCTTCTTTTTTCTGAATAACTGTGAAAAGACCACCATTATCCAGTTTTGGCGGTGTAAGACCTCTGCCCAGCTCCAGGAAGGTTCACAAGGAACACAACTTGAGAAATACAGGTTTGTACCACGCTGAGCTCCCACATGCTTCAAGGTCCTGTAACCTTGGAGACCTAAAAGGAGCTGCACTCCTTTAGGGAATGGAAAACGTTTTAGTATATCTGAACTGAGAATATTAAAATATAACAGGTAGAAATCATAATTGAATTTTTATGGTGGTAAATTTAACCCAACTTTAGTAATAAAAAGATGCCCACAGGCTAGAAAGGCATTTATATCTCACTGTGAAGGGAATGCTTTTACCATAATTGGTTCATATCATAATTTGGTATTTTATATAAGGCAGATTCTATACTCTATTTACCTTCCTTTCTTTCCTTAAGCAAAAGAATATACATACTTCAAGGTATTCTGAATATACAACTTTCAATTATAAATATTTACATATGAGGCTATTTAGAATTATCCCTAAGATCTCCTTCCAGCCCTAAAAATTATATGCTGCCTCACTCCCACACTTTAATAGCAGAATGTTATAAATTATAAATCGTAGTGCAATTTATAATTTTAAAATGTAAACATTTAAAAATAAGATGAATGAAATTTTTACTATTGCCTTTAAAAACTCTGGTTTAAAAACTGATGTATTGAGTATAATTAATGTGCAATTCAAGTAAAAATATAATAGGTATTGGTTTTAAACTTTAAAAAATGACTTTAGAACTATTTGGGATGATAAAAGGAAACAGACATTTTAATTTTTCTCCCAATTTTCCATGTTTAAAAAAAGGATTATGGTTTCACTTATTGCCTTCAGCATTTTTGAGAATGGTACATTTCTAAATCTGTAACACATAAAGATATATGAGTCATATAGGTGAGTTTCTGTAAGTCAATATTACAATAAGTTTAAGACCATATTCTCATTAGAAGGACTGCTGACAATAAAATACCTGGTTCGTATTAGAAAGGAACTGCCTACGTAATGTCCGTAACCCATTCCTGAAAACTGGATATGTAGGAAAATGTGCCAGGGAGCCTATTCCTCATTACTTCAGATAGGACAAATTACAACGTGTGACACATCAATCTAAACCTACCAACCAATTTCTTAAAGTATAACTAAAACACAATAAAATGCCTATGTATTGATATAAGCAGCAAATAATGATGTTACTATGTTAAACTCCTCTCCTGATCACCAAACAATTATTACAGTTGTTCACCAGTTGCTTTGTAGCGGAAGCCTGGCCTCCTTTGGCACCAGCAATATCCAGGGTGCACATCCTTCTGCTGCCACTAGGCGGGCCTTTCGAAATGTTTACATATGACTCTGGCAATCTAGTCATTTCATTTGAAATGTTGCTCAAGATTATGTTCACACACTGTTTTGTTAAAAACAGTGAGTTTTGTAAGACATAAATATAAACTTTGCCTATATATACATCAACTGAAGAACTTGATTGAGATATATATATATAATGAAGTCTGGACAATAAACTGGACAATAAGAGGGGCCCTACCAAAAAAGATATCCAGGAGGATGTAGCATTACAAGCACCCTTGTCAAACATCAGTCCAGACATTTTCAGCTGCAAGTAACAGAAGTCTATCTAAAAGTGGCTTAAGCTTTAACCAAGGAACTTATTATCTCACCTAACAAGAAGCCCAGAGGTCAACAGTTCCCAGGCTAGTAAATCTATCAGTTCAGCAGTGTCATCATGGACCACGCTGCTTCCTCATTTTATTCTGCCATCTTCAACATTTTCCCTCTGTCTTAGGTTACCTCCCCTCAGCAAAGATAGCAACAATGGATGTAACCTCATCAGGCATTTCATCCAGATAAAACAGCTACCAGGGAAGGGGTGGCTGTCTCTGCAGTATCTGCCTATGAGCCCTTCATGTCCAGTTAGTCAGAATTGTCACAGGTGCCCATTCTGAAACCAACTGCTGGCAAGGTGGACTGGGCCACCCTGACTGGTTGAGACAAATCAGAACTGCCCTCCCACAGCTAGGAAGAAAGCCAGCATCTCTTGAATCATGTGATCATGCAGCAGAAGGTGAATACTTTGAAGTGTGGAAGGAGGGGGAATGGATTTGGGGTAGGCAAATCTGCTCCTAATGCTTAATTCACTTTGCATTAATACAATAACTAAAATTTGTGTAATTTGTCCAGGTGATGGGTGACATAAGTTAAACACAGATATATTTTCACTGGAAAAACACCTTAACAGGAGACATTACCAAGTTTTCTAACCAAATAGTAAATGATTTAGAAGTCATTCCAAAACATTTTAACAATCAGTGGATGGAGGATATACTTTATGGAAGTCCTTGTGCTGGTTATTATGTAAGATACACAGCAGACGAGCGATCTGTAAGGTTACCATCCAAGTGGCAAAACATTTTTAAAAAGTTTAAATAACATTATGAAACGATAATCTAGCAGCTGCTACAATGTACTATGTAATTAAGAAGTAAATAAATGATAGGAGAAAATGTACACTATGAGATCAAAGACAGAGCTATCTAGAAACTGTAGACAGCAAAAGACAAAATTTCACGTGGGATCTGACTGCAGGAGGGTATGGACAAAGTGAAGCAGGCCGGGCGCTCTGCACACAGGACACACTGGGCCCTGGGCCTGGGAGCAGCAAAATATCCTGGTTAGAACACTGAGAGGTCCATGCAGAGGCAAACCATCATTACTAATTACTGATCACACGTTTAATATAACAAGTAAAAAGGTGCCCCAACCACAGTCTGGGATCTATACATACCCATTATCATCTGCCTATTTTTCAGTTTTTTAAATGAAAAAACTAACTGCAGCACCATGTCCTGAATGCATCACTGAAAAAGTATGCAAGTATACTCACACCAGGTTGATACTGTTAAGACATTAGTTTGACAATGTCAAACTAATGAACTGTCTGGGACCATCACGGTACAAGTCATTCTATCAAATATCTTAAGTGTTTGATGTTATTGTTTTGTACTGTTACTTCACTTCTATTTTTGTATCTCTTGTGATGTAGATTGTAACCTCCTTACAGACATCACTCATCTGCTGTGTATCTTACCTAGTGGTAATTATTCCCTAATTTTTATTTAGCTGCTCAGAAGTCATCCTATTTTCTGAAGCCAAACTAGTAAAGGTGGCCAATGGTGTGTAACCTGCCTCTGACAATGACTATGCTATCTCTGGCATTAAACTAAAAATACCCTACAATCCCATAGCCCAAGTGGCTAGTAAACGTCAGTATTCATAGCAACATCTAGAAAAGTGGTTATTTAACCTTTTTAGGGTCACAGATCTTTGAGAATCTGATGAAATTCAGAGACCCTTCTCACCCCAAAATGCAAATACAATATTTTGCCTATAATTTCAGGAGGCTTACAGATCACTCCACTCAGGCTCTCAAACTCATCATGGCTAAGAACCCCTTAACATAGTGATAGCAACTGGGACGATCACTGGTTTTCACAGTTATCAGTTCCTTTAAGTAAGCAAGCCATCAACAAACTATTTTAAGGGTTACAGTTTTCCTTTGGTGCTGCCAAGCATATTTTCAGCTTGTGCATCAGGAAATAATAGATGCCAGAAATAAAAATAAGTCATTCCCTAAGTTTAGAGCTGAGCTATTTGACTTAGAATACTGAAAAATCTCAGAACAATGACAGCTTTAAGTCATTAATACTATGACGTAAGGCTTCAGTACAGTATACTTAATACATTTCATTAAAAATACCACACACACACATACATACACACACATGTATAGCCATAAACGTATATGCCATTTTTGATGGAAATACCAATTGTAGGGAATGAATCAGTTTCTAACTTAACTGATAACTAGAGTGTAGCAGCAATTCTCAATTCTTTAATAACGTTCCACTAGTTAATGCACACTTTAGACATTTCAGCTTTTAGTGGATATGAATGAACTTTCTGGTGCACTCATTGCAGAAGCACGCAGTGGCCTTCCAGTGGGAGTGGAGGAAAGACCTATATTGGGCACTCGTAGGGAACTTACCGTTCCCTTGCCTACAACATAAATTAAGGATCACAACATTCTCTCCAGCTAAACCTAGAGGCTGGCTCAGAATCATTGGCCCAGGCATTTCACTGAGCTGATCAGAATTAGCAAGTGAATTAAAACTTCTTAGTACTCACTTCTGTCTATGAAGAAGTCTGTGTAAAGTTCCCTCTCATTCTTCTTCTTTAAAATGCAATGAGGACTCCATAATGCTATTAACTTTTTATATGTAAGGAAAATGAGGCTGAAATGGTAAGTAGCCTGCTTGATCACACAGCAAGAAAATTATGGAACTTAGAATCCAAATATTATGATTTCCAGTTCAGCACGTACATTAGTTAGGGTTTGGTTCATCCGCAAATGACAAAATGTCAGTAGAGCAGTGGCTCCCACAGAACAGAAGTTTGCTCCTGTCTCACATAAGGGAGTTCTCACATCACAGGGCTGTTGTGGCAACTCCACAGTCTTTAAGGACCCAGGCTCTTCCCAGCTTATTCTTCAGTTACCTTCACAATGCAGTCTAGTCCTCATGGTCCAAGATGGCGGCTAGTCCGCTACCAAACCATCACATCCACACTCCAGGGTGAGCAAAGTTAGTGGCAGTGGAGAGATGGAAGGCACACACCAGCTGTGTTTTTAAAAGGTTCCCTAAAACCTGCAATACAACGTTTCTTCTTATATCACGCTGGCCAGAAACTTCATCAAAATTCCACGTCTAACTGCGAAATGGCCACATGGCAAGATAAAAATGCTATTAACTAAGAAAGAAAGATAAACAGATATTGAAGGACAACTAGTAGTTTCTGTCCCTATATCATGTTGAAACTAAAAGGTAGAAAAGGTGAAACTTGAGGTGTCTGACAAAATGACTTGCAGCACGATGGCCCCATACAGTTCAACTGTGTGTTGTTTCTGTCATATCCTGTCCATCAAGTATGAATATACAGGCACACCTTTTCAGTGATACATTCAGGAGATGATCACTGTTTTCATTAACAAATAATTCTCAACTGGATGAAATTGTTAAATTATCTCCATTTTTTTCAATTAATAAATTTCCAATAAAATAAAAACCAAAACACTACTTCACTGTTTTGAAATGGTCAGATATCTGATAGGTCATTACTGCCAATAGGATAAAATTCTAATATCTCGGAATGGCACACAGGCCCACTGAAAATCACCGTTCTAGACTCGTTCCTCATCAGTGGCCCGACATCTCCTCTCTCTCCTGAAGAACTTTTTACTGCCCCTGAATATGTCCCAGATTCCTCTGAATCTACATACTTTACACAGTCTGTCCCACTGCCTGAAAATGCTTTCTTCCCCTACCACACCTTATAAGAGAATTATTCCAACAATTCTCAAATATCAGCATGCATAAAAATCACCTGCATTGCTTTTTTTAAAAAATGCTGATTCTTAGGCTATAGTTTCAAAGATTCTGCTTTACTAGGTATGGGCCAGGCCCAGAATTCTGCAGCATTTTTACAAGGAGCAGAGTGCCCGAGACAGAGAAAGCGCTCAAGAATGTTGATGATTACTACAATAAGACCATCTTACACTAGTTTAAGATGTTTTTCTTCTGGATTAGTTTACTAAAGGATTAGTTTGCTATTATGAGGTAACACCATAATTCTATCATGATACGATGAAAGAATAAGACACATTTTCAGAAATCCACATTTGGAAAGATTACTGTGTGACCTAAATAAGAACTCTTCCCTTCGTAATATGTTTTGGTTGCATTCAATGGGAAAAAAAACAGATACCGAATAAGACAACCACTTAAATATAAAAGAATATTGTAGTATGATTAAGATTAGTAGGAAGACAATATTTAGGTCTTCCAATTCTATCTGAAATACTAGTAGAAATTGCAAAGCTCATACTGTACATTCTACTTAGAGTCTCATCCTCATTATTTATTTCCTCAACAGAATGAAATAAGAAGAGACTGTAAGTCAAAATATAAAAGCTATTCATCACAATTTTTCAGCTAAATAGTCTCAGATGTGGAAGATATGACATTACGAAAGCCTCTGAGTAAATATATAGGAAACCCATTTATGGAATATGGTGTGCACACTTAAAATTTTTCCCTACTGGTATTTTACTGAAGAAGTGCCTTCTAGGAAACAGTACCACAGTAAACCAGTCAACTACTGCCAAAAAGGTGTACTAAAAATCTGACTGCCTGATGGTTTCAGTTCAAAGAAAACATACCTCAGAATTGCTCTGAAGAGTTCACAGGTATTAATCTGTCAAATAATTTTACCTAAAGTCACTCTAGATGCCTTATGGCTAAAGACAAAAAGAGTCATAAGCCACTCGGAATTCATATTTATATAATTAACAAAATGCTTCTCAACTGCTTCATTGATTACAAAAATTTTTTTAAGTTTCCAAATATATTACTTTGAGAAACAAGATTTCATTCCTTAGAATTCTGAAGCTTTCTGCTCTTTATTTAATGTTTGAAAGGAAGTATGTTCAACCTAGAAATTTTGTGGTTTTATTTGCTTTTTTATTTGTTTACGGCTCAACTGCAGTGGAAGAGAAACTGTAACTTTGTATTTTTGTGAGGTCTTTTTCAAAGTGTCTTAACACATTATTTGATGGTATACAATTACTAAATTATAGAGAGTGAACTGCAGTGGTTCTCAGCCCTGCATGTACACAAGAACTATCTGGGGAACTCTGGAAAAAAAATACCAGTGTCTGGGCCAAACCCCAGGCCTGTCTAATCAGAATGTAGGGATGAGGCCCGCCCCAGCACCAGCATATTTTCAAAGTGCCCCCTAAATCACAAGAAGGTTAGATCCTCTGAGTTAGAGAGACAGATCCCTAATTTACATTTGAGTCAGCCGAGTCCACTGAGCCCCAATAAAGCATGAGTGACTTCCTCACAACTAATTGTGTTCAACAGAGGGCTCAGTTCTGCTTCTCAGCACAATGGACACCTCTCCCCTGCCCCACGAAGCTCCCTCTCACCCTGCACACTTAAGGAGACAAGGCAGGGTGGTACACCCCACACAGAACAGCCAGGCCTTAATGGTTTCACTTCTGAATGCTGCTAGATTAACAGGTGAACCAGAATTAGGAATCAACGAATGTGAAAATTCTGTCAATTCTACCCATTAGACACATGACTTCACATTTCTTATTGGGAAAATAAACAGCTGCATGATGAAGTTAGTTGAAAAATCCTGGCACACCTCCTTTAGAACTGAAAGGTCAAGGGTAAAAACACAAAGATTGCCAAGTAAATTCACTGCAATTTGAGTTTTTCTGGATATCACAATACATGGGTAAAGAGTTATTAATAGGGTCAGTTGCTTTTTTAATCCATAAACGCCATTTTTTTAAAGATTCATTATACTTCTGTTGTAAGAATGGGGAGTAAAAATAGAAAGCACATGGTGAAAATCTGTTTACTTTTTGTCCTTGTTGTTTTAATTAAAGCCTTCAGTCCTAGAAAGAATCAAAGTGACTTACTGTCCCTTATGTAAATTTTTATTATACACAGCTAGATTTCCACTTTTAAATAAAGGAAAGAGTACAGAGATGAAGAGATTACCTAAAAAGTTCCATTTAAAAATGTGATAGTTTAACTTTAGTGTGTATACATGGTTTGACTGATACCCACGATGAGGAATTCAGTAGGAGACAATCTTAAAAATAACCGACTATTTCCCAAAATCTCATTTATCATTTAAACTGGAAAACAGAAGGTGAGACTAAAGTACATATTTCAATATCAATACTTAAAAGATGAAATCCAAGCCACTGTGAATTACTAAATTCTGATTCTAAAGTCAATCAGTTTTACAAAATAATTAGCTTAATGGAAACTAGAAGTTCTTATGCCCTACTTTAAGAAGCAAGTGCATATTCTGAAAAACACAATAAATTTCAGCTGTACTATAACCCCATTCCTTTAATCTATATAATAGTGTTTGTCCAATTTCATTCTGCGTGCTCCAGAGTTATATTCAGTATCTGGTCACCAATGTTAGTGAACACACAACAGTAATCCAAATTATTCTTTTTCATTTTATTTTCCATGGGTTTTTCCTGTCGCTGTTATTTTTCCTTTTTTTCCTTCTTTCTTTTTTTTTTTGCTGTAATATAATAAGCTAGTTCATGCCTTTCTCTTAGTTTTGGAAAGTTATATACCAACATCTAGGCAACAGATACCCTTTTTCCTAATTTAAAATAACTATGAGGTTGCATACTACAGTAGGAAATTTGTAATCAACCTAAAGATAATGTCTTAAAAGTACAATTAAACATGTCATAACAGAAGAAAACCCTGGTAATTACAAATAGTACCAGCCTTTCTGGGGTTTTAAACAGTAGTGTAAGACTAAGAAAAATCGCCACCCAGTGATGCAAATGAAAACTGCAATTTGTTTTTGTGTAAAATGAGTACCCTAGAGGATTACTACAACTTCATTACTGAATGAAAGAATAGTACCTTCTTATGAGACTAGAAACTAGTTACCAGGGAAAGGATGTTTTTCTACAAGGCTTTTTTTTTTTCCTTATTATTATTCAGCATGTTCGACATTTTACAAAGGCTAAAAGCTTTGCAAACCTTTACGGGGAAAAAGCTTTCTGTCCATAAGTGAGCTAAATGTGTACAAGCAGCCCAGATATTCCTATTATCAATAAAAGTGTCCAGGCTCTGCCTGGACCCTCAATTTCAAGTCATGGGGTGTTGACTTCAGCAACTCAGCAATGCCATCTAATAACTGTGACCTAAAACTTATTTGTGTTAAGCAGGAAGGCTTGCCTAGGGGAAGAGGTATGCTCAAGGTGGGAAAAATGATTTATACTTTTAACAACATAATTTAACCTTTTTAGAAATACATTATAAAGGCCAAGTAAGATGATAATCTAACAAATTCTATAGAATCCATATTGATAAGAAGTTTTTGGTATAAATATAATCTAAGTCTTTACTTAGTTGTATCATTTAGAAGTTAATAAACACACAAAAACACTTATATACACTTATTTTCCTGCAATGTATCTATTGTACATAAGAACAAAGAAAGCTATGTGGATACATGATAACCAAAACACACCTGTCAAAGTATGGGGTCATGTTAATAAAAGTGTTTCATATCTACCATTTGACCTACTTGGTACTTTTCAAAATATTTTACACAGTATGCTCTGAGACTAAGCAGATACTATATATGTCAATATAGAACCATATGATAAAAAAAGCAACTTAGAACAAATCAGTTTCTAAAAAAAAAGAGGTTGCCATCATGTTTTTTAAGATAATTAACTATATTCCTAATAATTTATCCTGACTTTTATCAGTCAGTTCAGTTAAGGCCTTAACTGCTGAAGGATATTTTACTAATTAAACAATGTATAGTTGTCCTTAGGTTTCTGTAGTACCCCTATACTAAAATCTGCAGCAGCTCAAGTCCCTTTTATAAAACGGCATATATGTGCATGTAACCTATGCATATCCTCCTGTATACTTTAAGTCATTTCTAGATTACTTATCATACCTAATACAATGTAAATGCTATGTAAATAGTTGCTAGGCATATAGCAAATTCAAGTTTTGCTTTTTGTGGAACATTCTGGGGTTTTTTTTCTTTCAATATTTTCAATCTGAAGTTCGTTGAATCCACAGATGCAGAATCTGTTGATATAGAGGGCTGACTATATACCATCTTCCAACCTCAACTTCATTAAGGAGATTAGAGTTTTATGCAATAGTTTTAAATATTTAAAATATTAAATAGTGAAAAGTTTGGGGCAGCCAAAATTAAAGCCAAACTTTATGAATAATAATACAACCAACCCTCTTTTATTAAAAATAAATAAATAAACAAAAAAGCACAGCACTTTGTCTTTTAAAAATTAATGAACACAATTTAAATTTTTTTAAAGGAGCTTAAAATGTCACTAACGTCTTAAATTTTAAAATGATAATATGACCTTTTTTTTTTAAGTGATGGAGGGCTTTCCTGGTGGCGCAGTGGTTAAGAATCCGCCTGCCAATGCAGGGAACACAGGTTTGAGCCCGGGGCCAGGAAGATCCCACAGGTCGCGAAGCAACTAAGCCTGTGCGCATGACTACTGAACATGTGCGCATGACTACTGAGTCTGTGCTCTAGAACCCGCGAGCCACAATTACTGAGCCCGTGCGCCACAACTACTGAAGACCGTGCGCCTAGAGCCCCGTGCTCCGCAACAAGAGAAGCCACCGCAATGAGAAGCCCGCGCACCGCAACAAAGAGTAGTCCCCACTCGCTGCAACTAGAGAAAGTCCGCCCGCAGCAACAAAGACCGAATGCAGACAAAAAATAAATAAATTTATTTTAAAAAAAAAAACGATGGATACCTTAGTGGTTAAGAGGACAGGCTCTGAAGTCAGAATGCCTGGGCTCACTCCAGATCTGCTCTATGTAAGCTAGAGGAACTAGCTCTAGCTTTTTAGTCCTCCCCTGTATGTGGAGATAACACCACCACTTCACTCACATGGTTGTTCTTAGCACATTACACACATTAACTCATTTAATCACCTCAGTAACCCTATTGGGTTGGTACTGTTATCATGCTCATTTTCTAGATAAGTTAAATGACACCCAGGAGGTTTTGTAACTTCCCCAAATGATGAAGGGTATCAGATATACCAACCCAAAATGCCACTTTGGCATAAGAATTATTTTGAGCCAAAGGCACTTGAAAAATAGCAGATGCAGGAAGGGCACTCTGACCTCCCCTTTTCTTCCTGAAAGCAGGAGATAAAAAAAAAGAAAAGAAAAGAAACCTATGGAAAATGCCAGGAAGAAAGAAACTTTCTTACCACCAGAGATGGAGAGTCAGGGGCAAGAGAACTCCACAAAATCAGAGCCTGTTAAAATAACCCTCATCTTCCTTTAGTATCCCCACATATTTTAGTTACTTTTCCACAACTGCCTCTTTGCTCAACCTGGTATATGAGAACCTAGGTTTGGCCACCTCTTTAGGTCTTCATTCTCCTGTGGGGGCCCCCATGTACATGTAAAAATCCTTATGCTTTTCTTCTGTTCATCTGTCCTACGTCTATTTAATTCTCAGGCCCAGCCAGAGACCCTAAGAGGCAAGAGGTAAAGTTTTGCCTCCCTTACAAGGGAAACTCCAGTAAATTGTAGAGCCAGGATATAAACCCAAGGGGTCTGGCTCAAGTCAGCATTCTACCTGCAACTCACTGTAGAGTCTCTGCGGTGCTCCTGAGAAAAAAGGGAGATGGTGTTACTGATGAAAAAAGAAGAACAGAGGAAGTGAGAACCCAGACATGATGCTGACTGACAGCATCAAAACTTCAAGAGAGTAACTAAGATCAGAACAGTAGGTACACAAGGATTTTTCATGGGAAATGGTAGAGGGCAGTGGAGCTTTGCACCTGGGAAAAAATAACACTAACCAGAGACAAGCATCAGCAGACATGGCAGCTGAAGGACCAGAAGCCTTCAGCCAACATTTGCGAGTCTGCTCTTGCTTGGATCATCTGAATGAGGGTGTTCTACCAGCGGCACCTGAAATTAAATCACAATCCTGGGACTGGGAGGTAAGTGATGCCTCACCATGATTTCCCAACCACAAGACTATGGTACAGGAGTCAACACCAATCCCGCTTAGTCGAAGATGGCCCTAGGAAAACCCCCTCAAAATACGGCATGTGAGCTTTTGGGAAAATGCACCATTATAGCTTAGATATATCAGATGGAGCAGCTGGGACATGAAAGCATATGAGTAATTAATTGCTAGAAATTCCCTCAAGCATTAGCAAATTTGGACATTTCTGTCTTCTGAGGCTCAGTTAAAGACCACTTCTTAAACGAGTCTTTCCTAGGAAGGAAAGGTCCGTAACAGAAGCTTCACAGGCTAAGGCAGAATACCATGGAAACGGGGCCCCTGTTGGGGTAGTTATAAGACAGGCAGTGAAACATCCTCATGTTACAAGCTACCAGACATTGAAGGAGATTTTAGAGAGAGCAGCACCAGGGGTTTTTTCAGTTGTGGTTAAAAGTTGTCTCTGTAATGCTGCAAAGTGGCAGGCCACAGAGCCAGAGAGGTGAAGAAGACGTATCGAGAGTTCACGAAGTCCAGCTGTAGAAGCTGTATGTGCTCTCAGACATGTCAGTGCACTAGACTCACAGCCTTTGAATGCCTATTTGATAACAGAGAGAATAAGGTGGATTTCTAATCATGAAACAACAGAAAAGAGCACAGTTCTCTGCACATGTGTTGAGATTACAGAGGTGTTCTAAAATGAAGAATACAGAAAAGAGTTTGGAAAACCAGGCTTTGCTGAAGCAAATTTCTGAAAGAATTTATTGTGAAACTCCTGAGGAGGCAGAAACTATACAGGAGACTAGAGGCATCCCTGAAGTTTTTCTGTTAGTGGGGCTAATTTAGCAGGTAAAAGGGAAGCAACACTGGCAGCGTTTGAAACAGAAGTTGGGGTTGACAGAGCCAGTTCTGACTTAGAAGGCAAGGCACAATTTCCTGACACTGTAAGAAGGGCCAGAGAAGCAGTTGTGCCCATGGCACCCCACTTTATCCCAGTCAGGAGGCTCCCCAGAAAAACCACCAACCCTGGTCCGACTATGCCCCACTACTTTACCTCAGACGTAGGGGATCTGGTCAGAGAGAAAGTAACTCTGACCACTCTAGTTACTGCCCCTGTCCCAGGCCACAGGAAGCAGATACAGAAAAACACACAGGCCTGCCAGAATTTGACTGTGGAAAAGATGGGATATTCTACGGTAACATTCAGCCATGAGAAAAACTCTCTTCCGGTCTCCCAGAGATTAAGGCCAAGAAACAGAAGAGGGCCAGAGGGGTAAAATCCTTGCATCCTTACTGTGAGAGACCAGATCCTAAAGGGAAGGGCTCAAGAGGCAGAGACCCACCCACCCACCCTTCTGAATGTGTGGGGTCAGAGGCCGAGAGGGCCTAAGCTGAAGGTTCAGGATTACCCATAAACCCAAGGAGCCATCTTCTACTCCTCAAGACACGCAGACCATCTGCCAATGCCAAGGGACTCTGGGATGACTGGGCCAAGATAAAGACAGAAGAGATAGGAAACCAGAATCTGGAAAGGGAGACACCTGAGAAGCATCGCCAGAAGCAAACACTCTATGAGTTCATGCAAATCCTCTCAGAGAAGGAGCTGAAGTTGGCAGGAGGAAATCCAGAGTAGAAGAGGATGCGTTTCACAAGGGGACACTGGGCTTTGGTTCCTCCTCACCACCCTGTTGGTAGAGAACTGCTGGGAAGAACTATCTAAAGACTGCAAATCTCTTCCTTGGGGGAAAGACACAATGACATGAAGGAAATGTTATTTTTCAGAATTCCCCTTGGGAAGAGCATAGTATTTGGTTGAAAGAAATATTTTTTAAAGCCACTAAAATCTTTTTTTGTGTGTGTGGTACGCGGGCCTCTCACTGTTGTGGCCTCTCCCGTTGCGGAGCACAGGCTCCGGACGCGCAGGCTCAGCGGCCATGGCTCACGGGCCCAGCCGCTCCACGGCGTGTGGGATCCTCCCGGACCGGGGCACGAACCCGTGTCCCCTACATCGGCAGGCGGACTCTCAACCACTGTGCCACCAGGGAAGCCCCACTAAAATTTTAATAACTAGCAGGTATTAATTTTATAATAGAAGATAAACTAGTCTTAACATTTAGGAGACACTATTTAACATGTTTAGATTTAAAAGTGTACTTCAACACTGTTGCTGGGAATGTAAATTGGTGTAGCCACTATGGAAATAGAACTATCATATGATCCAGCAATCCCACTCCTGGTTATATATACAGAAAAAAATGAAAACACTAATTCAAAAAGATACATGCACCCCAAAGCTCATAGCAGCACTATTTAAATAGCCAAGACACAGAAATAACCCAAGTGCCCATTAACAGACGACTGGACTAAGAACATGAAGTATATAAATACACACACACATATATATATACATACACACACACACACACACACACACACACAAAGGACTATTACTCAGCCATAAAAAAGAATGAAATTCTGCTATTTGCAACATATATGGACCTGGAGAGTAAATATTATGCTTAGTGAAATAAGGCAGACAGAGAAAAACAAATACTGTACATCACTTACATGTGGAATCTAAAAAGTAATACAAATGAATGTATATGCAAAACAGAAACAGACTCACAGATACTGAAAACAAACTAGTGGTTACCAAAAATGAGAGAGAAGGGAAGAGGCAAATTAGGGGTATGGGATTAAGAGATACAAACTACTATATATAAAAAAGATAAGCAATAAGGACATACTGTACAGCACAGGGAATTATAGCCATTATCTTGTAATAACTTTGAATGGAGTATAGGCTACAAAAATATTGAATCACCATGCTGTACACCTGAAAGTTATTACAATATTGTAAACTATACTTCAATAAAAGAAATAAATGTACCTCGTTCAGCAACTATTTATTGGATGCCTGATTTAATTTTTGATGCTAATTTAAGAAGCAAGGCTTGGTGCCATTTATAAAACAGAAATTGAATTTATCAAGGATTCATCAAGACTTCTGCTTTTTCATAATTAAAAAGGTTGACTAGCTTATTGGATAGAAAAAATAGGATGATTTTACAAATTGAATTTGAAGGACACATCCAAACCAACGTACTGTATAAGAAGAGTCTGACTTGATGACAATTTTTTAAGTGATTGATGACCTATATTTTTATAGATTTCATATACATAAACTAACCCTGGAATTAATAGGAAAATGTTTAAAAATCAATCATATACTTTTCAAGTAATCTTTTAAAGGAAAAATAATTCATCTAATTATGATATTGTTTCCTAAAAAGACTCACCTAAAAGGACAAATCCATCTGCTTCTCTCTCTGGTACCAAGGGCTTTTTAGATTCCGGGGGCTTTCTGAAGAAGTGAAACATTGCTGCTTCCTCTGTTACCTGAAATAGAAACACTATATAATAACAAATTCAGATGAAACCATAAAACTCTTACCCTTCTTAGTAAAAAGCCAAATACAGGGACTTCCCTGGTGGTCCAGTGGTTAAGAATCCGCCCTCCAATGCAGGGGACATGGGTTCGATCCCTAGTCAGGGAACTAAGATCCCACATGCTGCAGGGCAATTAAGCCTGTACACTGCAACTACTGAGCTCACATGCTCTAGAGTCCGTGCACCAACAGCTAGAGGGCCTGCGTGCTGCAACTACTGAGTCCATGTGCTCTGGAGCCTGCGCATCACAATTGGAGAGAACAAAGAGCCCTCGCTGCATTGAAAGATCTCACGTTGCTGCAACTGAGACTCAATGCAGCCAAATAAATTTTAAAAGCCAAATATAAAGATATCACAATAATTACTTTTAGGAATTCTATTCCCAAACTGAAGAACACAAGCCCTCTCTAGGTGTCAGAAGACAAAACCAGAAATTAAGAAGCATGGACTTCCAGTTTGAAATACTGTGTTCATCCTCTCAATTTCTGAACATGCAGGAAATAACCCAAGAAATCTCTACAAGTAAAACTAAAGTCAACAGATAACACCAGAATCTGGAAGGATCTCACTAGCCATAAATTGGACACTGGACCATGGAAAGGGGGAAAAAAAAACCAAACCCGGTCCAGGTTTCTTGTCATGCCATAACTACCTTAAGCCTCATGAAATTAAGGCCACCTGAAAAAAGAAAAGAAGGCACTACAAACGCCCTCTAGAGTTGGTTATCTGATTCAGACACTCAAGGACTGTATTCATTGTAAAATTGTAGCCAAATGTAAATTCCCATCAGTGCAAGTATCTGTGTTGGTGAGATTATTGTGCACTACCCCCAACACACACACACATACACACCCTCTCTCCTCTGTGTCCTCCCATCTTTGTACATTCAGCTTTGTACACTCAGGCAGGGCAACAACTCTTAGAAAACAACTGGGAAGGAAGTTGAAGGAAACTTGGGAGGACATATCACGTTCTGAGTTGCTGTAAGTAAAGCAATATAAGAGATAGCAAAGAGGGCTTCCCTGGTGGCGCAGTGGTTGAGAGTCCCGATGCAGGGGACACGGGTTCGTGCCCCGGTCCGGGAAGATCCCACATGCCGCGGAGCGGCTGGGCCCGTGAGCCATGGCCGCTGAGCCTACGCGTCCGGAGCCTGTGCTCTGCAACGGGAGAGGCCACAACGGTGACAGGCCCGCGTACCGCAAAAAAAAAAAAGAGAGACAGCAAAGAAAAGTTCCTGGTGGCAACAAGTGCCCCACATTTCAGTTTCATATATTCCACCCACCAGAAAATCAAGCAGGGAGGGTAAGTAAATATTTTATCTGAGCAAGATACTTCTAGAAACTGAGAATTGCACCAGGATTTGTGTAGGTCAACCTGCCCTGAGTTGTAGATCGGAGTGGATGGTAAAAGAGCCAATTTGTTGACAGAAAACACATCTAGCAGGTTTCACTTTTTAAAAGAAAAAAAAATGGAGAAGAAAAACACAAGCCATGTGAAAAAGAAAATATTTCAGTAAAGGAAAAGGAATCATCTCTGAAATCCTCAAAGGTTGAGCTTACTGGATATAGTGATGGAGCCAAAAGAAAAGTCTGGAAATAGTCTGGCACCCTCAAGAGAGTACAAGGAGACATGACCTGTATGAAACTGGTAAAAACAAAAACAAAAACAAAAAAACAAGGTTAGATGGAAAAGCAAAAGGAAAAGATGAAAAGACAAGGAATGAGATGAAAAAAATAACTAAGATAAAGAGAAACCCATGCAAGAAAGAAATGAGATCAGAAAAGAACTGGTTGGTTTATAAGCAGGAATGTAAGACAATAAAGTTCAAACTCAAAGACTTAAAAGACTGGAAGAAGCAACTAACTTCTCAACCCCAAACAGTTAAAACTAAAACAGAGAAAGCCTTTGAAGGAACAACAGATGATTAAAATTCAATCTGGGTAAGGATCAAATCAAGGATATAGCCATCACACCTGATACTAAAGCCTCAGCCTGGATGAATGTGGCACTCCGTAAATTCTTAGGCTACAATGGGTCAGGAAAAAGAGACGAAGGGGATCAGTGTCCAACTGAAGCCTCGTAGAGAAAAGATACCTTCAAATAAATGAAGGGGGGGGGCACATTTAAGGGTGAAAGAGATGAGAAATGTAGCAAATCTAAGAGTTACAGCTAGCAAAAATTGTAGGTCTGGCTACAGATACATGAAGCTGATTATAATCAAATAGATAAGAAGCCAACAAAATTTTTGGAGAGTTGTGCTGCCAAAACAACTACAAGTCTGAATTAAAGGAGGACTTTGACTATTGGAAGTTTACAACAATGCTGCAGACAGGAAGCTGCCAGAGAAAACTGCTCAGCCCCCAAGGAGGGTCTATTCTCCAGTGCCTACTTCAGTGGTAGCCAAGGAAGTTACTGGAAAAGGAAGACACTTTGGGTGGAGTGCCTGGAGAACATGGGACTGGGGGTGGGGCTCTCCTGAGAAGCAGAATCTGGGCATAATTAATGAACATTCTCCAATCCAAGGCGGGGATCCCCCAAAATGCCTGCTCAGTGAGATTCCAGAATTGCTACCACTCGGTGACTGCTGTGTATCTCCCATTCCTCCCCTTTCTGGATGACAGTGGTTTGGGCAGTTATTTTTCCCAGTTACCAGAGGGGACAGAAGGGACAGACTGCTGGTCTTTTTAGTTCATGAAGTCTCTACAACAAGAGGTGCCACATCTGGACCTGATGAAGAAATACTGAACTTAGAGCACGATGCTATGACTGAATGGGGCCATTTGGGTTATCGCCCTTGGGGAGGGGTGAGTCACTCTGTCTACCTCAGGGAGAGAGAACTGAGTATATAGTGACCACGGAATCATTAGGGCCATTCACTGGCTCTCCACCTTATATCAGGAGACATGTAAGAACTGCAGTTTTCTACCCTCCTTGGAGGTAGGTGTGGCCATGTTGCTTGCTTGGTTCACTGTGTCACATGCCATTAGAGTGCTAGAACAAGGAGCTTTGTGGCCACAGAGAGAGGCCCTTTAAAAAGTGGCTCCTTTCTAACATATAAAAGAAAAGCCTTTAATAGAAGGACTCAAATTTCCAATACCTTTTCATGTCTGGCCACAAGACAGAAATGGAACAAACACAGAAATCACAAAAGCGGTTCTGATGTCATTCTCAAGCCCGCAACGTTTAGATACGTTGTTATAAAAGCCAGACCAAACTCAGCTGTAGTGCCAGAATCCCTTTGGAATGCAAGTACTTTGTAGCGAACTTATGATTCAAATAATTAAGTGAAGCATTTAAGTTTTTCATGACCTAAAAAAAAATCAAACGTAAAGAATATACAGTCTTAAATAGGCTGCAGCAGGTTGCCAACAGTATGACTTATGTGGCAATGCATAATATTACAGTTTGTCACTTTAGAACATTATAAAATTCCAAACATATCCGAGAAGGAGAGAGAACTTAGGTTCCAAGAGTCAAGAAACATCCACGCACAGAAGAAACAGGTCAGGAATAGGAAAAAGGTAGTAGAGACAGTATAAAAGAACTCAGAGTGGCAGCGAAGACTAGTTTGCTACAAACATCCGTTGGTAACTTCTCTAAAATGGTTATGAAACTACCAGTCACCCTCGCGCCTGTTATTCTGCCAACCTGACCATTGCCTTAACTCCTTCCTCTACAATAGTCACCTCAGATGTGTTTCCATGGGAACGCTGTGCCAATTTTACAATACAAGTCTTGGGATTCCCTTGCACCATCTATACTGCTGCTGACATTCATGATTCATTCCACTAGGTACCTAAGTAAGTCTAACCATACATATAGCTTTACAGTAATCACTCCATGCATGAAAAGACTATGTCCTGAGACACTAAAATCTGTAATCAAATTATCTTTATACCGTGATATTTTTTGTACCACTGAAAACACACACAAGGTGGTATAAAAATTTATCCCAGCGGGACTGGCAATACCATTCTAAGATCCTCCCACAGCAAGAAAGCTGCATTCTAAGATCCTCCCACAGCAAGAAAGTGGTTAGGTCACCACTCCAGCAGCCAGATTTCCTTTCCCCACCTAAGACTAGAACTGGGAAAGAGAACGGGGGTAACTAAAACCCCACTAACATTTGCTGAGCTCCTACAATGTGTCACGCACTGTACCTAAATGCCTTGTAGACTCTATTTCCTATAATCTTACAATCATCCCGCCAGGTACACATAACTATTCACAATGTGTAAGTGAAAGAATTGAAGTAAAGTCGGTTAAGTATTGATGCAAATGTATATGGCTAGTAAACAGCAGAGCTAGAATTTTAAACCAAGTCTTTTTGGTACCAAAACTGAATGCTTTACATCAACAAAGCACCAAAGACAAGGAGCCCTTAACAAGACATTTGTGTTGGACTTTAATATTTCCTAACATTAGTGAAATACATTTCATTAATTCCATTTCTGTCTTTCTAAATCCCTACTTGCCCAAGCCTTGCTCAGCTCTGTGTTCTGAAGATATTTGCTAATTCCACAATATCCACGTTCCAGACTTTCACTTACTTTATATTTATATTTTATGCGTATTTATTAAGTGCTTAGGCCAGATACTGACCAGGCACTGCAAATGTAGCACTCAACTTATATTTACAGGAACAAACAGCAACCTGAAACTACCCCATTTTGGAGGCAATCCTGAGTAAACCTAAGAGGAATTTAGGAGCTCCATCCCAAAAGTGGAGGAGGCCTGGAACAGTCCTGCTGCCCCCAGCTGAGTATATGGGAAGACATGAGCACTCATGCTTCTGACTTACATGGCCTTGACAGTGGCCTTCTTCTGCCTGGAGTTATCAAGCATGTTCCAGCCTCATTTCCTTAGGTACGATTTCAGTATGTTAAAAACTGTCTACAATAAGCAAACTTCACATTTTATAAGTGGGCGAAATATCAAAATTTATTCTTAAAAATCCATTATCAGCCAGCAACAACACTCTTGCCTGGCTAAGCTGGGGCCCAACCCAGAATGCCTCCTAATCCCCAAACATGGGAATCCTGGAACTGCTTCTATATGGATGGGGGATGAAGAGTTCACTGCCCAAGACACAGATTGGGAGAAAATCCATGCAAATCACAAATCTGATACAGGACATGTGTCTAGAACATATAAAGAATTCTTAAAATTCAATCATGAGAAAACAAACCAATAAAAACTGGACAAAAGCTATTAACAGACATTTTCCTAAAGAAGATATGTGGGTCTTCCCTAGTGATCCAGTGATTAAGAGTCCACCTGTCAATGCAGGGGACATGGGTTCGATCCCTGGTCCAGGAAGATCCCACATGCTGCGGGGCAACTAAGCCTGTGCGCCACAACTACTAAGCCCATGCTCTAGAGCCTGCGAGCCACAACTACTGAGCCCACATGCTCTAGAGCCCACGTGCTGCAACTACTGAGCCCATGCACCTAGAGCCTGTGTTCTGCAACAAGAGAAGCCACCTCAATGAGAAGCCCGCACACCGCAACGAAGAGTAGCCCCCACTTGCCACAACTAGAGAAAGCCCGCACGCAGCAACAAAGACCCAGTGCAGCCAAAGCAAAAAAAAAAAAAAGATATGTGAATGGCAAAGAGCCACATGAAAGGATGCTCAACATCATTAGTCAGTAGGCAAATGCAAATTAAAATCTCAATGAGATAACACTATATACCTATTAAAATATTAACAATTTAAAAGGCTTGCCATGCCAACTGTTGACAAAAATGTGGAGCAACTGGAAATCTTATACACTGTGGTAGGTGTAATAATATAGTACTGTGGCAGTTTCTTAAAAATGTAAACATACACCTACCATATGACCCAGACCTTCTCCTTCTAAGTATTTACCTAAGAAAAATGAAAGCATATGTCCACACTTGTACACAAACGTTATACAGCTTTTTTGGTAATAGCCCCAAACTGGAAAAAATCCAAATGTCCAACAACAGATAAAAAGGACAAACAAACTGTAGCATATCCATAATACTATTCAGAAATAAAAAGGCATGAAGGCCTAAGATATGCTATGACACGCATGAATCTCAAAAAAATCAAGCTAAGTGAAAGAAGCCAGACCACAAAACACTTCTAGGAAATGCAAACTAATGTATAGTGACAGAAAGCAGATCAGTGGTTGCCTGGGGAATGGGAGGTTCAGGGAGGGAGGAATTACCAAGGATCACAAGCAAACTTTTGAGGGTGATAAATATATTCATGATCTTGATTGCAGTGATGGTTTCAGGGTATATAAACATGTCAAAACTCATCAAATTGTACACTTTCAACATGTGCAATTCACCATATGTTGATAATACCCCAATAAAGCTATTCTAAAAATTCATTATTAGCATGATATTCTAGATGTTATAAAAATGTTGCAGTTCACAATTATTCGTAAAATTGTCTCAAATCTCTTAAATGACTTTGTGTGTGTTACAAATGCAGTCTTGTATACAAAGCAAGATACTTCTTTCTCTATCCATTCACACAAAACTGAAAAATAAAAGGACAGTGTCTTCACTTTTAATGGCACGCAGACTGCATACAGAAAGCGACCCTGATTGCTACACAGCACAGATCCTACTGCTCTGAAGGAGGGCAGCACAAGTGATATATTTATTTTTTCCTATTATTCTAAGACTTACCTTTTAAGTGATATTACCCATGACAAAAGGATTAAGGTAACCTGGTTTTCTCAATTGGATCACCTTCTTTCAATTTCAACAGACTATTTGACAATATAAATATGTCAAATAGACTGAAATGTATATGTGGGACTGATAAACAGCAGCCACTTAACTATATAAGAAAAAATATACATACACACATTTTTTCTTCACATTGTGTCAAAATCCAATAAATATGTAAATTCCATACTGCTGAAAAACTAAAATCCTGAACCATGTTTAATCCTCCTCTTCTTCTGTGTGGTGGGCTGTGAATTGCACGGTTAGACAAAAGGAATACAAATTTAGGTAACAAGTTTCCTAATTTCTTCCGAGAGATACCAAAAAAGACAATGGTCCCATACTTTTGATAGTTTTAATATTGAAAGACAAGATCATATTACCCAAAACAGCATTAAACGGTATAAAACATTCCAGAAGGCTCAATGAGAATGAGAAGAGCCCTGTTACACTTCACAAACAGGTAGCCTTGAGTTTAACTTCATCTGATGGGCACAGATATAAACCAAGAAGAGAAGGAAGGCCTCTCCTATAAGAAGGATCACCAGGAACAATGAACAGAGAGTGTTTAGGATACAGCAGAGAGAGTAACCTCACTAGAAGCGTGGAGGTAAGCAACAGAAATGAAGACTACAAAAGAGGAGACAAATTATTAAAAGGGCTACTAAGTCAAGAAAATGTCAGAATATCCAGAGTGGCTTACCAGGATTCATTTAATGTTATTTTCTAGTCTAGGATCTTGAGGAAAGTAGTGTTTCAGAAAGATTAAATTTAAGACAATAGGCTAGACAACATGGTTGGACCGAGTGATTATCATACTAAGTGAAGTAAGCCAGAGAGAGAAAGACAAATATCATATGATATTGCTTACATGTGGAATCCAGAAAAAAAATGATAAAAATGAACTTACATACAAAACAGAAAGAGACCCACAGACATAGGAAACAAACTTATGGTTACCAAGGGGGAAAGGAGGGAAGGGATAAATTAGGAGTTTGAGAATAACATATATACCCTACTGTATATAAAATAGATAACCAACAAGGACCTACCGTATAGCACAGGGAACTATACTCAATATCTTGTAATAACCTATAATAGAAAAAAAATATCAAAAAGAAAAAATATATATGCATTATATATGTATATATATGTATAATTGAATCACCATGCTGTATATCTCAAACTAACATGACACTGTAAACCAACTATATTTCAATAAAATAAAATAAAATAAAATGCTGGAGAGACTGATTGAGAGAGTGGAGCCATGAAGTTAGAACGTTGTAGCAAAAGGGACTGGACTATGGTGGGAGAAGTTTGAATGAAAAAGAAGAGGTGTACAGAAATGTGAAACAGGACCTAGTGACTTCCAACTCTACAAAATACTGATGGAAAGGAATTACTAAAAGACGGCTGAAGTTTCAAGCCTGAGGGAGTAAAGAAAGTGATATTAAGAATAAGAAAAGGAAAGTCGGAAAAGGAAATTTAAGAGAAGAAAAAAATTAACTCCACTTCAGACAAGTTTACATGTAGGGAAACAATGACTGGTCCAAATGGAAATATGTGAAATGCAGTTGGAAAAATAGGACCTAGTGCTCCAATGAAAGGAATAAGTTGGAATTTGGGAGCTGTTAGCATGTAAGTGGTAGCTGAAATTATAAACATCAGTGGTATTTCAAACTGAAAATATAGAAGTTCAGGGACTGAGATCCTGATCTCTAACATCTCACATTATATTATGAAAATACACCCCTTTAATTATCACCAAACGGATGTGTATACCCCCATTTCTTCAAATTTTTCAAAAACATACTTGGCTGTCGTACCAGGACTAAAATGTTAACTCGACTATATTGTTTCACATTTCAAAACTGCAGAAACAACTGACCTCTTCAGTATAATCCAGGGCGGTAAATTCAAATGCCAGGCAGATAACTAAGAGTGAAACCAGCCCAGTCTGAGACAGGAGAGAAGGAAAGTGCAGGCTTGGTCTAAAGATGGCACCTCTAGGGAGGGGGGAGATGCCCAGGGAGCCACGAGGAGGAGCCCTTCACCAAAACAAGGCTTGTGAGGAACCAGTGAAAGAGCTTTGAAAGGTTTTGAGCTGGGAAAGCCTGGAATCAGATTTGCATTTGCTGTTATGACCAAAGTAAAAAAAAAAAAATAACCATCACTAAAAAAATTAGGACAAGGCTGAGGCTACGGTTAGGGCATCTTCCCACTGACTCCTGGCCACCACCCAAGATGGTCCCAATACATCTAGGAACCTCTGGGGAATGTAAATTGAAGATGTAAGGCTGCCTCTGTCTGAAGGTCCCTCCCTTTGATGCCTGTGTGTGGGACCATGGGCCTTGGACCCAGAACTCCTGCTCTCACTGTCACCCAGGCCTCTTGGAGAACATTTTAGCTGAAGTATGTGTTTTATACTATTTCATCCTTTCTAGTACTTTTTCCAACTTATTTGCTTTTTCAAAATGAAACTAGCAGGCTTTCTAATTATAAAGGTAATTTCTATTTTCTATGTGCAGGTAAGTTTTGTACATTCTTAGGAAAAAAATATGGAGAAATATACACCAAACCTAATAGTTGTTGTTACCAGGAAGCATGACTAGTTTATATTTAATTTATGTTTCTTTTGTAGTATTTGCTTTTTCCTAAATCAAATATCATATATTGTTTTACAATAAAAAATATTTTAAAAAATTTTAATGACGTATACTTGATTTACAATCAAGAAAACTGTATGTTCCTGTGTGCTGTGTTACTTTCAGGTGTATAGCAAAGTGATTCAGTTTATATATATATTATTTTCAGAATGTTTTCCATTATTGAATATAGTTCCCTGTGCTATACAGTAGGTCCTTATTGCCATCTATTTTACATATAGTAGTGTGTATCCCAAACTCCTAATTTATCCCTCCCCTACCCGCTTTGGTAACCATGACTGTTTTCTGTGTCTGTGAGTCTGTTTCTGTTTGGTAAATAAGTTCATTTGTATCATTTTTTTAGATTTCACAAGTAAGTAATATTATATGATATTTGGCTTTCTCTTTCTGACTTACTTCTTTTAGTATGATAATCTCCAAGTCCATCCATGTTGCTGCAAATGGCATTATTTTATTCTTTTTTATGGCCGAGTAATACTCCATTGTACCACATCTTCTTTATCCACTCACTTAGGTTGCTTCCATGTCTTGGCTATTATAAATTGTGCTGCTATGAACATTGGGGTACATGTATCTTTTTTAATTAGAGTTTTCACCTTTTCTGGATATATGCCCAGGACTGAGATTGCTGGATCAGATGGTAACTCTACAAAAACAAAGATTTAAAAAAAATTTTTTTTAAGTACCTTTGGCAGCTCCAACCACTGTTCCATGAAGGGATGTGGGCCCAGTGTCACCAAGTCTGATTTTTCAAGACAAACTAGAAATCCAACTATTATGTAAAAACCTAGTTTTTAGATGATAGCAACAAATTCAAAAATTTTTTAAAATACTCTGCAGACTGAATAAATCCTCTTCAAACTGGATTTGGCCTTCAGGTGTCAAAGTTTTAGACCTAGTTTAATAGCCTAAATCTAATCAGAATAAGGAAAAACTGTAAAAGACTTCGGAATTTAGTGGCTATTACGGCTAGCACGTCTGTCCTGGTTATCTCCACCTCTGTTTATCTGACTCGGTTATGTTACAACTCTGTAGAGACAGTTGATAACTTGCAGAAAATTGATAGGCATACAAATAATCCCTATCCACAGGATGCAATAATGCTACCCTAGGGACAGTGACCAGTTTTGCAATAATTAATAAATTCAATATTCCCTTATTTGACTGTATTGTGTGGTGATACTTTGAGTTTTCTTTTGAACCAGTTGTAATAAATATATTACTAATTTCTTCCTTAACTGACGAGTTAATAAGTCTCTGACAGATTTTTATTTGTATGAAGGAGATGATTTTGTCCTCTTTTAAAGTGTATCCATTACCTTCAGACTACCAATTAGGATTACCCAAATATTCTCCCTCTGTTTTTCCATTCATCTGGGTTTTTTATCTTTGAAAGTTTGTGATATTCGTATCATGGGTGAGAGGTACAGGCATCTAAGAGGATAAGCAAGAGGGGAGCCAGGAAAGACATTTCAACTGATGTCGCAGATGAACTCCCAGAACAGTTTGAAGGCCAATGAATTAAAGCATTAATAGAAATTTTATTTCCGTCTGTCTGATTTTTGCTCAGAATCCAACCCACCCTCGCCAAAAAAAAAAAACCCACTCAGGAAAGAAAATAAAAACAAACTGAATCTTGGATCTACAGCTGTTTTCCAAACTGTAGGTCTCAACCCTTTACTGGAAATAAACTCAATTTAGTGAATCATGACCAGATCTTTGAATAGAACGAAATAGGGGGGAAAAAAGAGGAAGAGAAAAAAGAAAAGGAGAAGCAAAAAGTTTATCAGAGAGTGTCATATGTGGTAAGTAACGTTTATGAACTTTGGCTTGTGGGTGCATGTACTAGGTCCTGACATGAAATGTCACGTTTCATGTTTAGGTTGGAGACAAAAAAGTTTCAAAGACACTAATCCTACTTTGGTGCTCACATACTCCCTAAAAGAATTTTGTAAAATCATGTGCTCTCTTGTACATTTTAAGTTGACATCTAAACCTTTACACTGAAAATTATAGAGAATGTAGTTTCTAGCATATTATATTTATATGTTGAAATAAAACAACTGTATCATTCTTTTAAATTTATCTCATGTAATCTAAACACCACAGCATTTTAATATCCACCATCAGCCATTTTAAAATATACAAGCAAGTTCTTTCTTTTCTAACAGCAGGAAATTTGACATTGTTCTATTTTCTCCTTGGACTCATATTTCCATTTCATTTCCACTGATCTGGAGTAGCTCAGAGATGCCCTCAGAACACTAGTGCAGCTTTTACAACAAACCCAGATGAATACAAAGCAATGGTGGCAATCTCATTTTTAAGAGAGTCTGTCTTCTAAGTTATCACTCCTAACCTTTTCACTTGTCACCTAACTGGAAAGTGGTATCATGAACACATATAACAGGCATTAAAAATTGAAGGTACATGATTTAATAAAACCCACTTCCCTATATGACTATATAGTTGCTTTTAGCAAACTGAGACATTAAACATGTATTATTTTCAGCCAAAATAGAACATCTAAAATACTTAGAAAGTCGGAAGACCTCAAACTACAAATTGACGATTATAAAGCATAGGCAAGGGAGGGTTCTAGAAGAGTGCAGAGGAGCTCTGAAGAACTTCACAGTATAGACTTCAACAGGGGTGAAGCTGGGAATTTTTTCCTTGAATTTATAGTTTTTTACTTTTTTTTTTCTATTCTTACAGTTTAAATCCTTTTCTTAGTTTATATTAAATTAAAGGCAGGAAAAGCTTTTCAGAAATGGGACACGTAGGATTCAAACATGAAATCCTTAAATATAATACAGGAAATTCTAGGTTAAAAGAGTACTGAGGGCAATGGGGGGAGGGGGTTGTAGTTTATCGCCTCAACTTGATGACTTTTAACACTTGGCTTTATTTGCCATGGACAGCAACACCGGGTTGCATTTGATAATCTCAACAGCCAGCTACTCCTCATTCCCATGCAAGATACCTACAACCAAGAACCGTTTGCAATCTTAGCTGTCACCATAATAATAAAATCCTGCTATCATGGAAGCATTACATGATCTGGAATTACTAATTTTCTCTAGCAGAACTGCTTTTCAAGCACACGATAAAGTTATTTTGAAAAGTCACAAGTTGGCCCAAGAAAATTTTAGAACAGAACCTTCTTTCTTCTCAGATCCCTTTTCCATCATTGAAAATTGACAGTCTCACTAAGGTAAAAGAGACCTCAGACAATTTTACTCTCCTCCATTTCTCTGTAAATTATCACCCCTCAAAGTCTCTATCAGAATCATCAGGGAAGTTTTGTGTAGTTTTGCTGCTGTTGTTGGATTTGGGGGGTTTGTTTTCCTTTTAATTAACTACCCTATTATTTTCAGAATCAAGAATGGTAGCCTGGCAATGATAAAGACTGACTGCTTTTTTCCACTACTGTCTCGAAAAATAGGATAGCATAAAAAAGTCTCCACTGATTCTACTAATTTAGGGGAGAGGAAATCACCTATTACATTAGACCAGAGTTTCTCAATCTCTTCACTCTTAGCATTTTAGACCAGATAATGCTTTGTTGTAAACTACTCCTCTGTAGATGGGTGCGATCACCTAGTATGTGATGCATTCTAGTCAGAAGCCATCTTAATTTCAAGAGGTTTTATTAAAACAAACAAAAACTTCCCTCTTTTTAATGCAGGACGTGCAAAAACCATTCTTTTTTTTCTAAAGAAGGATGTTAAATAGTGTGAAGAGATATAAGTTTAGAAGATAAACTTGCTGCCTTTGAGAGCTTATAACAAACCACGCTTTAAGTTATACCATTTTGGTCTCATTCATTGACGAAGAATGTAATTTAAAGGCTTTAGTGTTATCCCGACTCCTCTAAATTAATGACACAATTATATATTTTTATGTTTTAGAAAAGTTACAAGTATAATTCTACTGTCACACAATAATTTTGATTTTGGCTTAAATAACACTGATACCTACCGATAAAATACTAGTTTCTAACCACTGTGTTCAATGTTGTAAATCTAAAATGAAAACACACCCTGAAAAAGACCCCAGGCAACTCTAACAAAAGCATCTCTTCACATGAAACAAATACCTTAGGTGATTTACTTAAATAGGTGATTTATTTAATAAAGTCGTAAGGAAGAACGAAGTAGACCAATTGTGAGATCACCCCTCTTTACATCTCCCTATAGCACAGAGAAACGGAGAATTTAAAAAAATAAAATAAAGCATTATTCAGTGTGGGTCTTTAAATATCTCTATTTGCTCACTTAAATACATCTAACACACAACAGGAACCATTACATACATCTTCCAAAAAAACTCACTCCTCAACTGCCCATTAAAAATCGACATCATTCGACTTCCAGTACAATCTAACTGCATCATTAAAAGTATTTCCTTCCTAAATAAAAACAAACTTCTAAAATTCAGTCGTTTGTTCATTTGCTCACTTTTTAATTCATTCAACCAACATGTTTTGAAGGCCAAATACTAGCCAGGCACAGTTCTAGGCCCTAGAGAACAACACCAAACAAGGCAGTTTCTCCAAATTCAAGGAACTATCTAATCTATTTGCTGCCTTTTGGCCTGCCTCTCTACCACCTCTCACAAGGCCAGTGGGCACAAAGCATGGTGCCGAGTCCTGTGTAAAACCAGCACAGGCCAAGCAAGCGGCTAACAAGTTGTTAACAGTCTAGTCAAATATTGTTACCTGTCTGAAGACTTGCTTCAGACTCCTGAGTAAATAAGAAAGCTGACTGTTTCACCTCCTCCAAATTTTTCATCAAAATGCACATAAAGAAACACAAGAAAAAAACTGGCAATAACTATCAACCATATGCCAAAGTCTGAGTCAAATGTCCATGAACTCCACAATCAGTGGGGATTGACCAAGAAGTACAACTGACCAAGAGTTCATTACTGTGCTCTCTGCCACATGCTACATCTTCTGAAATCCTATCCAAGGATGAATGAATGAATAAGCAAATAGACAAGCAAACTATTACAACAGGAGAGTGAACCACGAAGACGGAGAAAGTATTTCATCCATCCCCATTGCCTGAACTTAATTCTAAAACACAGCTGTACCTACCAGAAAAAAATAGGCTGCCAGACATCCCAATGCATGGGAATTCTTTCTAAAGTCTGGCAAAATTGGATTCCCTCCCTTGACCCTCCCCTTCTCCTGGGAGATCTTCTACCTCCATTCAAATATGATAGTTTTTGGCCTTGGCAAGCAACAGGGAAAAATAAGGAGGGAAATGGTTTATAACTGCCCAAGGAAGACTTTGTAAAACAGGGTCCCAGATAGAAAAAGCTCCATGAGCAGAACACAGGAAAGAGATCTACTTTCATGTTTGAAGAATTACAAACTGCTCCTAATTCTCTAATTCATTCAGAGATGTCAACAGTCTGAGCCACGGAAGACTCAGTCTCGGCCTGGCAGACCCACACATGATGAGTTTCTGTTAGCCACTGTGAACTGAACAAGCCAAGGAACGTGTGCAACCGCCTGTCTTCCAGGACTAGACACAGAAACAAGAAGCTGCCTGCAATAGAAAGTTCAGTGAGGAAGACGAAAGTAGCCCGCTCCCCCAGTCTCTGCTTCAATGAATAAACATAAGGAACGGAAAATATAGACTGAAAGATCAAGAGGAAAAATATCTCCCTGACGATAATTTTCCACAAGAAACTGTTGAACAGTATAGACAACATCTTGGTAACACTCAAATGGCTGTAAGAGGACACAGTCTCTTCCATCCAGGCTGCTGAGCAGAGCTGGGCAAAACATACCATCACCCAGATGCTTCAGGATTCTCACTCTTAGACAAGCCCACACACTTCCTTCCTTCTGGGGAAGCACGCTGGGGTTTTCTTCCACCTTTACTAACATCGTTCATCATCACTAAGATGTCCAGCAGATACTTTAGGACAATTTGCTCACGCTACTAACAGTTATAACTTACAATTTATTATTTAAGTACTTAGTGTAACCAGGCACTGTGCTCAGGGATTTACATACGCAAATCTTATTTAATGCTTAAAATAACCCCATGAAGCTTTATTATCTCCCATGTTTATACAGAAATTGAAGCTCTGACAGGATAATTTTTCCAAAAGTCACCTAAGTATCAAGATTTAATCTAGGTCTATATCCTTCACCCTGTGCTGTAGTGCTTCAGTGTCCAAGGCTGAGTCATCTTCCCAGCACACATGTCCTACTCTACTCTCTATCTCAGAAAAAAGCATGGTGGTCCAAACAGCTGCTAGAGACAGAACCGTAAGTGTTACCTTAATTTCACCCTCTCCCTTTCATCCACTCTCCCCCACCCACTAAGTCCTGCAACCTCATGATATCTCATGAAACTTTTGGTTTCTCTCTATTCCTACTGCCCCTACTTGGGTTCAGCTCACCAACATCTCCAGTTTGATTACTGCAACCCCCTTGGGTGTCTCTCCAACACAGTGGACCCTGCTATGTTCCCAACATCTTTGTACCCAATCCTCCCCAAGTCCCCTTCTACACCATAGTTGTTTGGAAGATGTATGGCCAAGTGACTAGAGCTGGCAAATTAGATTCTCCCAAGAGCCGTTCACAAAGTTTGGGATAACCATGCAGGTCTATGTAAACAGTGAAGCAACAATTGCTTGGCTGAAGAGAAAGTGGTCTCAAAAGAGACAGAAGACAGTCTGGATTCTGAAAGCTTTCCTCTTCATGGCTTCAGTTCCTTATAAGGCTAATAAACCTTAGGCTAGTCAAGCTAACCCAAAATAGTTCTAATCAGTTTCCTTTTGACCTAAAAGTAAACTGGCTAGAAGGTGGAGACAATCCAAATGTACCCAAAATAAAGAGTGGATAAACAAAATATGGTATTTACTACATACAATGGACTATTATTCAGCATTAAAAGGAATGAAACTCTGATACATGCTACAACACAGAAGAACCTTGAAGACATTATGATAAGTGAAATAAGCCAGACAGAAAAGGACAAATATTGTATGATTCTACTTGTATGAGGTAGCTAGAGTAGTCAAATTCATAGACTGTATAATGGGCAGAGAGTTTTAGTATGGGATGATGACAAAGTTTGGGAGACGGATGACAGCAATGGTTGTACAACAATGTGAATGCACCTAATGCCACTGAGCCATCCAATTAAAAATGGTTAAGATGGCAATTTTTATGTACATTTTACCACAATCAATCAATCAAAAAAAAAAGTTAAAGCTTGTTTAAAAAGGTCATGTTACTTGTACCAAAAGCACCTTGATCAGGATATTCCTAGACATTCATCATCATGAAACCAGAATACTCAACCTAAAATGTCAAACTGATCACTCCCTTTCCAGCGCTCTCCTCCAGCATCACTATTAAGCTCAACTCCTTGGCATGGCATATAAGGAAGACATTCCAAATTCTGGTCTCTACTTAGCCTCATCCTTAATTCTCGCCACTCCCCAGTTCCCTACTATACCTCCACCAAGACCTTGTTATCCTCAACAACTAACAGAATCCCCTCATTGGCTCTCTAAAAGAGTACTTGTGGTAATGTCTTAAATATAAATATGTATTTTTAATGTATGGGTAACCCAATAAAAGAATAAAGAAAATCTATAGAAGCCAGAAAAGAATCTATAAATCCACAAGGGTATATGCAAATACTAGAGTTAACATTTTCCCTGTGGCCACTTTTGATTTCTAATGACTAAAAGCCTGAGTTTTAATTATCCATGTCCCACAGGGAACAAGGACAAAGTCTGTGGCTAAACATCTTTGGAAGAAGGAAACAAAGATCTTCTCTGGAGTAAAATACCCTCAAACTAAACCTCAAAAAAATCAACAAAAAAGTTCCAAGAAACATGAATTCATAATCAAAAAATACTGTACAAATAAAGAAATAAGCCACAGTAAGCAAGAGTCAACAGAATCAAAAAACTCTACAGAATCAGACCCATCAAGACTGTGGGTATCAAAACTAGACCATAAACAGACTTACTTTATATTCTGTAATATATGGAGAAATAAAGGGAGAACTAAGACTATGACAAAAGAGTATCAGTAAAAACTACTAAGATTTGTAAAAAGAACCAAACAGAACTTCTAGAAACAAATAAAAACTAGTATTGAAATTAAAGCAAATGACTCACAACTGCATAAAGAATTAGTAAACTGGAAAATTAGAAAAAATTATCCAGAATTCAGCACAAAGAGTCAAAACCACTGAATTCTAAAACAGAGATCAAGAGCACATGAGGTCCTTCCTACTTCTAATCGGAGTTCCAGAAGGAGTTAGAGAATAGGAGAGAAGCAATATTCAAAGAGATAATGGTTGAAAATGTCCAAGTGCTGATAAACACAAGATCATCAGATTCACAAAGCACAACATATTCACCAGAAAACTAAATAAAAGAACTCCTCATCAGGAAACATTATACAGTAAAACTGCAGAATACCAAAAACAAACTGAAGATCAAGCAGATAGAGACATGAAAGAATAAAATCACAATTTAAAAGAAAAGCAAATATTATAAGAGTAAAATAATATCAGAGTTGTCTTGAGAGAAATTAATTGTCCATTTAGAATTCTATGTAGATAGATAATAAACCTATCTTTTGAAAACAAGAATGAAATAACCATATTCAGAAAAACACAAACTGATGGAATGTACTGCCAACAGTTCTCACTGAAAGAACTTCCGAAGAAGGTACCTCAAAAAAAAAAAAGGGGAGGAAACAACAACAGAAAACAAGTTGAGATGTAAAAATAAATAGTAAGTGAAGAAAATGATACATATATGAATAATTCCAAGCAAATATTAACTGCATAAGATAATAATAATGCCTAATTTGTGGAGTTAAAAGGAATCAAGATAGAACTAAAACTCTAGACAACAGCATACAATTGGAAAAAGGTCAGTGGAGTTGTAGGTTCCTGTCTTGACACAGAGTAAAGTAACTTTAGACTTTAATGTGTTTGTTAAAGCGTGACCACAAAATATTTTATTAAAGAATATGTAACATTCAAACTAATACAGAGGAATAAAGTGGAATTACGGGAGAAAAATAAAAATAAAAAGTCAATTCAAAAGAAGGCAAGAGAGGAGAAAAAAATAAACAACAACAAAAAAAAGCAGAACACACAGGAAGCACAAAATGACTGTTAAAATGAACCCATAAATATCAGGAGCCACAATTGATGTAAATGGACAAAAGATAGAAAAACTAAACCTCTAGCTACATGCACCATTTACAAGAGAAACACCTAAAACATAAGGACCCAGAAAAGTTGAAAGTTATCAGGCCAACGCAGACACAAATACCACAAGGGTCACACAGTATAAATATCAAATACGGTGTACTGGCGATAACATAACAAGCACAGAAGTGGCAAAGCACTCATGATCCACCACACACTAGTGTTCCCAGAAAAAAAGAATCCAGCTTCCACATAACCATTCCAGACTTCACATTATACTGCAAAGCTATGGTAATCAAAACGGTGTGGTACTAGCACAAAAATAGACATAAAGATCAATGGAAGAGAATAGAGAGCCCAGAAATAAACCCACACACCTACAGGCAATTAATCTTCAACAAAGGAGGCAAGAATATACAATGAAGAAAAGAAATTCTCTTCAACAAGTGGTGTGGGGAAAGCTGAACAGCTACAAGTAAGTCAATGAAATCAGAACACTCCCTCACACCACATACAAAAATAAACTCAAAATGGTTTAAAGACCTTAATATAAGACATGGCACCATAAAACTCCTAGAAGAGAACATAGGCAAAACATTCTCTCATATAAAATGTAACTTTTGTAGATCAGTCTCCCAAGGCAAAAGAAATAAAAGCAAAAATAAACAAATGGGACCTAATCAAACTTAAAAGCTTTGGCATAGCAAAGGAAACCATAAACAAAACAAAAACATAACCTATGGAATGGGAGAAAATATTTGCAAATGATGTGACTGACAAGGGGTTAATATCCAAAATATACAAACAGCTCATATAACTCAACACTGAAAAAACAAACATCCCAATCAATAAATGGGCAGAAGACCTAAATAGACATTTTTCTAAAGAAGACATACAGATGACAAACAGGCACGTGAAAAGATGCTCAACATAGCTAATTATTAGGGAAATGAAATTCAAAACCACAATGAGGTATCACCTCACACCTGTCAGAATGGCCATCATCAAAAAGTCTACAAATAATAAATGCTGTGGAGGGTGTGGAGAAAAGGGAACCCTCCTACACTGTTGGTGGGAATGTAAATTGGTGCAGCCACTATGAAAAACAGTACAGAGGTTCCTTAAAATACTAAATTAGACTACCATATGATCCAGCAATCCCACTCCTGAGCATATATCCAGAAAAGATGAAAACTCTAATTAGAAAAGATACATGCACCCCAATGTTCATAGCAGCACTATATACAATAGCGAAGACATAGAAACAACCCGAATGTTCATCAACAGATGACTGGCTTAAAAAGAGGTGGTATGGGGTTCCCCTGGTGGTACAGTGGTTAACAATCCGCCTGCCAATGCAGGGGACACGGGTTTGAGCCCTGGTCCTGGAAGATCCCACATGCCTCGGAGCAGCTAAGCCCGTGCTCCACAACTACTGAGTCTGGGCTCTAGAGCCCGCGAGCCACAATTACTGAGCCCACATGCTACAACTACTGAAATCCGCAGGCCTAGAGCCCGTGCTCCGCAACAAGAGAAGCCACCACAATGAGAAGCCGGTGCACTGCAACGAAGAGTAGCCCCTGCTCGCTGCAACTAAGGAGAAGCCCGCGAGCAGCAACGAAGACCCAACACAGCCAAAAAATAAGTAAATTTTTAAAAAAAGAAAAAAGAGGTAGTATATGTATACACACACACACACACATACAGAGTGGACGATTACTCAGCCATAAAAAAGAATGAAATACTGCTATTTCCAGCAACATGGATGGACCTAAAGAATATTATACTAAGTAAGTCAGAGAGAGACAAATACTATATGACATCACTTATATGTGGAATCTAAAAAATAAAAAAATTAAATCTATATACAAAACAGAAACAGACTCAGACATAGAAAACAAATTTATGGTTATCAAAGGGGAGAGGGAAGCAGGGAGGGATAAATTGGAAGTACGGGATTAACAGATAGAAACTACTACACATAAAATAGATAAGCCACAGAGATTTACTGTATAGCACAAGGAACGATATTCAGTATCTTATAATAACCTACAATGGAAAAGATTCTGAAATGAACATAAAACTGAGTCACTTTGTACACCTGTAACTAACACAATATTGTAAATTAATTATACTTCAATTAAAACAAATAATAAGAATCCAGCCTCCACACATTTGGGCAATTCTGTCATAATGGAAGCTTACTGCTTAAAGAAGCATCTTGCTGGGAAGGAGCTGCTGGAGGCCACAGGCTGGTGTCAGTCTGCTCCTCCTTTGAGCTGAGACCTGCCAGTCAGCTCTCTGATAAGCCACCAAAGAGATGAGGAAATGAACATCCAAGCTCATGAGTCTTGCCTCCCTTAGGTGAAGTACTGGAAGGAAAAAGAGACAGCAAACAAATTCTAACAAAAAGAAAGCCGATGTGTCTACAGTAGTAGCAACAAAATTAACTTTAAGCAAAAAGCATGATTTGAGATAGTCACTACTTCATCGCACCATTTTATTTCATAATCTTCATCTTGTACGTAGTGAAAACCAAATCTTCAAAAATATATAGCACAAGTCATCAGAAGTTCAAGGAGAAACTGCCAATGCTACCATTTGCAATTATCTCTATAATTGAGACATTAATCAGACAAAAGGTAAGAAAATAGAAATAGCTGAATACAGCAATTAACAAGTTTGATCCAATAACTGGAAAACACAATTTTTTTCTGAAGAATACATGAAACATTTGCAAAAACTTGATGTCTTAAAGCAAGTCTCATACTTTCAGAGTTAGTATCAGACAGACCATACCATTTGATGATAATGTAATTACACTAGAAATTAACAGCAAAACAACTTTAATAAATAAAACCTATATATTTGGAAACAAAAACAACCCTTAAATCAAAGAAGAAATATGCCATAAACTAGAAAATATTTAAAACTTAATGATGATGAACACCTACTTATGAAAAACTTGTGGGATATGCTTAAAGCAGAAGGTACAGGTTACTATACCAAACCCAGAACGTTTTACAGGTGAGTTCTACCTAACAGTCAACGAACAGGTATCTCCAAGTTTACACAAAATCTAGAGAATAGAGAAAACACTCCACAACTGATTTCATGAGACTACTCTAATGCTAATAATACCAAAATCTGACAAAGATTATATACAAGCAAGAAAAACTACAGGCCAGTCTCACTCATGAACATGAATGCAAAAATCCTAAACAAAACAATAGCAAATCAAATCCAGGAATACAGAATAAAAGATATCATAACCAAGTTGTGTTTCTTCCAGGAATGTGAGTGTTATTCACCACTGAAAAATATATTCCTTTCATCATCTCAAGGCAAAAAAAATGCATTTGATCAAACTCCATAAACACTCAGTTAAAACTTTTATCAAACTAGGAATAGAAGGGAAAGTTCTTAACCTAATAAGTAGAACTCCAAGGTGTGAAGGACTTCCGGGAGGGCTCTTTAAAGGGAGCTGAGTCCCATGAAGGTAGACCCTTTTGTCTGCCCACTTCTTTGCTGCTTGGAATGGGGACTACATGGCTGACATTCTACCACCTACCCTGGTCTATGAGGTGATGTGGATCAACTGGAATTCTCCTACACTCCTGACAGGAGGATAAATCGGTACCACGCCATTTACGAACGGCTACACGCGTGATAAAACTATACAGAAAAGCTTAGGGTGCTTAACACAAAGTTCAAGAGAGTGTTTCTTTCTGGCTGGTAGAGAGGAGGACTTAACTGAGGATGCCCACCCCTAATGGTGAAGTTCCATTTCTTACTCTAAATGAGAGGCCCACATGGGCTCATTTCATTTCTCTGGAAACTATACATATCAGCTATATATACTCTTCTCTGTGCATGAGATATCACGTAATAAATTTCACGTGACTGAAAAAATATCCAAGAAGCTATCTTAAATTATCTTCTTGCTCATCTCCCTGTTTAGAAAAAAGATGCTCTTGTAGGCAAAAGTGGTTTTTTAACTGTTATAAAACAGTGCTATTAGCATCTGGTGCTTTAAGGGCTGCTCTTTAAAAAACAGTTGCTATTAAAGATATTCATGTGTACTCTACCCTATATAATGCAATCAACTTGGTTTCCAAACCCTTAAGTGCAGAAGATGTTAAGGCTCTGCACGGAATATAAAAGAGGCTCTGCTCACTTGCACCGACAACCACTTTTTTATGCACCAACTGACATGCACCCTGCATCTGCTAACGAAATCCTTCAGATGTTTCAGTGACAGCAACATTAAAAGGCAAATATATTTACATAGATGCTAAGTGCTAAATAAACTATCATTTAATTACGGCACATCAGATTTCCATCTTAAATTGCCGCGTGACGTCTCAAACAGGAACTTCTTAGCTTAAGGCAACAGCGGGACTAAACTGGAGACTCTAGATAGGTACCTGAATTGGCTTTAGGCAAACTGATGGACTCGGTTTCCAAAAACTAATAATATCCACCCACCCCCCTCGATTTTTCTTTTTCCAATTTCCGGAGCACCGTTGTCAGGTTTTTTTAATGAGCACTCATTCGGGAATATCGCTGGCAAGGCAGGTATCAAATCCCGGAAGATAAAGCCCCCAAAATCAACAGCCACATGAGCCAGCAACAGATTCAAGAATCCCCTCAAATCTCCTTCAAACGCGTTATCCTCCACGCCTCCTCATCTCCCCTCCAGAGTCCTGAGGTGTGGAAAGCAATAGGGAAAAAGATTCCTGGGGAGTTAAGAAGAAGGAGTCCGTACATCATATGCACAAAACTCAGTCAGCTGGGACCCTGCCATTGAGTTATCTAACCTCCTCATTCTGCGGTTAGGTAAATCATGTCTCAGGAAGAAACGCACCTGCTCAGAATCTAACAGCCATTTAAATTCGTCTCCTCTCCTAGCCCAATGGTCCTTCCCTCACCCACTCCCAAAGGCTTCAATTCGTTGCTAACAGTGAGGTGAGAAAACCCGCACCTCCACAGTGTGGCCAGAATGTCGGGGCTAGAAAGGGTCATAGAGGTAATGGGGTCAGGCCCCTCCTCTCACAGGTGGGGAAACTGACGAAGGAAAGTAACGCAGCTGGGGCGGTAAATCAGCGACCCTCTGCCACCGAGCAGCAGGAGCTTCACAAAGGCGATGAAAATCACTGGCGACCCCACTTCTCGTTTCCAGAAGGGCGGGGGTCAAAAAGAGACCCGCTCCCTAGGTTTCATTCAGCAAGAACCCCGCGCTTCCCAAGCAGAAGTGGGAAGAAGGGAGGCGGGGATATGCTAACAGCTGGTGGCGCAGCACCGAGAGTGCCACGGGGGAACAGGTACCCACTCCCGCCTCTCTCTTCCGCAACAGTAAGGCTGCGGCGCCTCCCGCGAGAAGAGGTACCTGAAGCTCGCGCCGCAGTCCCCCGCCGCACCAGCACAGGAGCCCGCCACCCTGCTTCCGGGGTTAAGTCGCGGCGGGGAAGACCGATACTTCAGAAGGGAGCCTCAGCCCCGCCCCATCCAAGCCCCGCCTCCACGTACGCTTCGCGGAAGACTCAGGTAACTTCCGGGACGCCGCGCGTCCCTAAGCAGCCGATCCCCACTTCCGGATGGGTCCTTGCCTTTTTCTTCGCTTTCGGGGGACTGCGCGATTGCTATCGAGATTTCCGTGCGTTTGATTGGTGGAGCGAGAGTGCTGGCCACCGCCGATTGGTTTCGGAGGAATCCGCCCCGTAGACGTCCGTGGGGCGCACAGTCTCAGTTGTCCGCTAGTTTCCTGCCGGCTGCTGGCATTGCGTTGTAATCATGGTGGACGTGATGGAGTCGCCCAAGGTGCGCATCAACGCCAGCATGCTAGCTCAGTTCATAGACCAGCCCGTTTGCTTCGTAGGGAAGCTGGAGAAGGTGCGCACACTCACCACCCTGGGCTTCTTGGGGGAGGGGCTCCGTGACAGTCAGGGTGGCGGCCTCAGGGTGTGTAACGGAGGGTGAAGGAGGAGGGACAGCCTTATAGCATCACTGCGCTCCCCATTGCTTTATTTCTCACAAGGGAACTTTTTGCACACTTTTTAACCATTGCAGCCCAATTTTGGCGCTTCTTTTAGGACGCGGAATCGCGACGTTTTCGAACGCGCTCCTTTCTAAATTCTAGCGTCCCACCCTCGTTTGTGTTTACTTAAAGGAAATGATAGACATAACTCCATCTACTTCCTGGTTTTTTAGTTACCCAGATTTGACAACTAGTCCAGTTTTCTTGTTTCCTTCTTTTATGCAGTTTCCTCTTTTCTCAGACTTCGTTTTCTCGTTGAAGTCTCTTTTCTATAAAACATTCTTTGATTGTACTTCACTGATCCAATACAAGTCTGTTATTTTACCCCATTATTAGAGTGCAGCCCTTCATCCTGCTGGTGAGCAGCAGGCCCAAAGTGTCGGGACCAGGGAACCTAGAAAACTTTTGTATAAAGGCTTATTAGTTTATTTCAGTCACATATCTTCTTGAAATAGGTGTATTCGGACTTCACAGATAGGGAAATTGGTTAGTAGTGTATGGGTTCAAGGCCTCAGTAAGTAGCAAAGCTGTCATACAAACCAGATCTGACTGCACTCTGCCGCTGTCTTACAGGACTAGAACCTAGGTTTTCTGACAACCAGTTCTCTCTTGACTTCCTCATGCCTAATTTTTAAAAACATATCCTCTGTGGGATACGTACCATTTAAATCATGGGTGGCAGTAGATCTCACTTTTAGATAATATGGACTCTTTAATTGTTCTTAGCATAGGGTTGCCAGATTTAGCAAATAAAAATACAGGACACATTTGTATGGGAAATGTTTGTTGTTTATCTGAAATTCGGATTTAACTGGGCATCGTTTGATCAGGTATGTATGGTAACACATGATAATGTGAACCAGTTAAACTGTTCAAAAACAATTGCTTTGTGTGCATTGATTAAGTACGTTTGGGTCAGTCTGCTCATCTTTTGTCAAACTTTTAATATTTTTATTTTTCAGATTCATCCCACTGGGAAAATGTTTATTCTTTCAGATGGAGAAGGAAAAAATGGAACTATTGAGTTGATGGAGCCTGTATGTTTAAGTATTAATCCTATGTATATTATCGTTAATTCTTCATCTTGTTTTGGTTTGTTGCTCATGTTTCTGATTCTTGGAGTGGATGTATAAAGGACCAGCTTATCAAACTTCCCTCTCTAAAATCAAATATTTGTCCTCTTCTTACATTATATTTCCCTTTACATTTCTAACCAATGATTTTTTTGGCTCTGTTATTTTTTTAATACACCCCTTAAATGCTGGGTGACAATTCTCATTCCTTATGAAAATTACATAAGAAAAATCTTCCGTTTAAATCACTTTTTCCTCCCTCAAGAGTTTTACATTTTTAAAATTCGGTTTTCTACTTTTGTTTACATTTATTTTCAGTTGTCACTTATTTGTTTTTACATTTTATGTTTATTGTACTTAAAAATATTTTCTTGGTCTTTTATGAAGACAGATCTGTATGCTGTTTGGTTAATGGATGCAGAACACACTGTACAAATGTAGTTAATAGAAAGTTCCTTTCAATGGGTCCTTTTAAACAAATTACTCCTTATGGAAATGCTGGACATTCTCAGTATCCTTAAGTGATTTTGTCTTCAACTTAAACATTTAACTGTATCTTTGGACCCGAAGCCACTGCTAAAGGTAACAGGACTAGTGACATGCTAACAGTAATAAGTACTCAAACATTTTTTAACAAGTTATAATTCCATTTTTGCATTGATAAATTTTAAAATAATTTTGCTACATGAAATGAAAGATAAGATTAGTAAACTGTAGAACAATTTTCCAAGTTAATTATCAACTGAAAATGTGATAACACCAAGTTGACATTTTGTTCTTTGTGTTAGCTTGATGAAGAAATCTCTGGAATCGTGGAAGTAGTTGGAAGAGTAACGGCCAAGGCAACCATTATGTGTGCATCTTACGTGCAGTTTAAAGAAGATAACCATCCTTTTGGTAAATAAAACATTCTGTAATTCATGGAATTAGGTGGAAAACAATTTTATTTTTAACTTGCTATATCTTGGTCTTGAGTTTCAGTCCTGCTACGTTTTCAATTTCTATAGGATTTTCTGATCCAAAAGGAAAATGGTAGGACATTTTGGCCTGCTTCTAAACAGTGCTTGTGTATGTAGGAAACTCAACAAAGATTAATTAATTAATATTTGTGGAAAGAAAAGTTTTTTAAATGGGGTAAACAAAAATAATGTTAATAGTTTTGTTTGATTTTAATATATAGATTAAAGGCATCAAATAATGCATAGCACCTAAAACACAACCAGGCAAGAACTGTGCCTGTACAATGGATGTCAAAATGGGTGGTCTCCTATACTCCATGTCTTTTATTTTTTGGAGCCATAGTTAAATAAATATGATGATCTATATCTCAGTTTTAGGAAATGGATTGTGAAAACAAGTTGACCTCTAAAAGGGAGAGAAAAGAGAAATAGGTATAACTCTTTAGATAGTAATTGATGTTACAGCTTTCCACTGTAGATTAAATGTTTGCTGAACTGTTTCTTTCAGATCTTGGACTTTACAACGAAGCTGTGAAAATTACCCATGAGTTCCCTCAGTTTTTTCCTTTGGGGGTTGTGCAGTATGGTTGAACTTGATGAATTTTTTATGATTGCCAATGAGCTACATTGAAGATTATTAAAGGAGGCCCCTGATATTTAAAGGAGAGATTCCTGTGATTTTTAATACTATTTGTTCTCTTTTTAATTTCATTTACCTAACGTTATTAGATATTCCAGTATGGCATTTTCAACAGAACTGGTTTATTGACAGTTCTCACCTAAGTCCTCATAAAGAATCATTTCTCTGGCATATGGTCAGATTGGATGCAAGAAAAAAGCAGCTGGCTGAATTTAGTTTTCTGTTTTATTAATAAAAGTTTAAATGATACATATCGTTGGTCATATCATTCTTATTCTTTTAGTCATCTATTCAGGCACAAACTTGGAATTTCATAGCTGTAAGGTCAGGACTTAGACTTACCAAATGAAACCCTGGGCCAATTGTGCTAAGAATTTACTTGCTACCTCATGAATTACACCATGTTAATTACTTCCTTGACACTCTGTGAAAAAATGATTTTATTAAAACAGCAAATAGAATCCAACATCTTATGTAATTTGTGAGTACCTACATTAGTCAGGGCTCTCTAGAGAATCAGAACCAATAGGATATATATGGAGATATATATATATAATTGTTATGCAGATTGGCTTACATGGTTATAGAGGCTGAGAAATCCCAGGATCTGCCATCTGCAAGCTGGAGAACCATGAAAGCTGGTGGTATAATACAGTGCGGGTACGAAGGCCTGAGAATAAGGGAAGATGATGGTGTAACTCGCAGTCTGAAGACTGAGAACTGGGAGGACACTGGTGTAAGTCCCAGAGTCTGAAGGCCCGAGAACCTGGAGCTCCAGTGTCTGCAGGCAGGAGAACATGGACATTCCGGCTCAAGGAGAGCAAATTTGCCCTTCCTGTGCCATTTTGTTCTATTTGGACTCTCAACCGATTGAATGATGCCCACGTACTTTGGCAAGGGCCATCTTTACTCAGCCTACTGATTTAGATGCTAATCTGTTCCAGAAACACGCTCACAGATACACCCAGAATAATGTTTTACCAGCCATCTGGGTATCCCTTAGCTCAGTCATACTGACACATAAAAGTAACCATCATAGCATCTCTTTCTCAGGATTTTAAAACTGAGCATTCACTAGGCCAAAAAAGGGATACCTGATCATTAAAACAGTTGGTGGAATCATTTAATTTTTTTTTTAATTCTTTTCAACTGTCATTATCCTTAATATGAAATTCCTACTGACTTGTACTTCATACCACCAAGTACCATTGGGAGTGAGCAGGCACGGGTGTCGCAAGGGTAGGACAGTAATACAGAGTAACTGGTGTCCTATGTGGCCACAAGTTTTATGGCCTGACCCATTTTCTTCAGTGAGGAAATAAACTAATTCTAAATCCATTTAGGTTGTAAATTATACCAGAAATATTTATTTTAAATTGGTACCATCTTCAATTTTAACTTTCACCACAAAATATTCTACAAATTACTTAAGCAACAGAGCTACTCATGGTAAAGCATTTTATTACAGGAAGTAAAGACAATCGTAATTGAAATTTAGGTGTAGGAGGGACATCAGCTAATCTCAATAACACAGTGTTATCTCCAGTGCTAGAGAAGGGGTCAGTCCTCAATTGTGTTAACCTTGGAAAACTCAGTGCTATTAAAGGTGTCCTGTTTGAAACCTTCCCTTGAACTACGATGTTCAGTAAAGTGGACTAAACGACTAGGGTACCTTGCTTTCTGACAAGTGAATCCTTTACAGTAATGATTTATGGTGCCATTTCTCTAGCCCCAGCCTCACCTCTGAGCTGTTCAACATCTGCACTTGCATGTCCCACCAGCGCTTTAGCTTGAATGAGTGTAGTTTGAATAGATGCAGCCCCCCTGCCTTGTGTTCCCTGACTTTTTAGTAATAATTTTTTAAAGATCTTTCACATATATAATTCACCTATTTCAAGTGTACAATTCGGTGGCTTTTAGTACACAGAGTTGTACACCCATCACCACAATCAACGGTAGAACATTTTCATCACCCCAAAAAGAACTCCTGTACCATTCACCTGTCATGGCCCAGTCCCTACACCACCACTACCTGCTCCCTCGCCCTAAGAAGCAACTAATCTTTCTGTCTATAGATTTACCTGTTCTGGATATTTCATATAAATGGAATCACATATGGCCATTTGTGACTGACTGATTTAGCATAATGTTTTCAAGGTTCATCTGTGTTATGGCATATATCAGTGCTTCATCCCTTTTTATGGCCAAAAGTATTCCACTGTACAGATACACCACATTTTGTTTATCCATTCATCAGGTGCTTTACATTGGTGTGGTTTCCACCATTTAGGTATAATGAACTAGGAACATTCATGTGTAAGTTTTTGTGTGTACATATTTTTTCTTTCTCTTGGGTATATTCCTAGGAGAGGAACTGCTGTATCAAATGGTAAATATGTTTAACTTTTGAGGAACTACCAGACGGTATTCCAGAGTAGCTATACCATTTTACATTCCCAGCAGCAGTGTTTCAGGATTCTAATGTCTCCACATCCTCAACACTTATTATCTGACTTTTTTATTATAGCTATACTAATGGGTGTGAAGTGATTCTGATTTGTTTCTTTTAAAGTTACCATAAGCCACTCTGTTGGCCAGAAAAGCTTGAATTGGCCACAAGTTTCACTTTTTCACCTTTTCACTGCCACTGCCACTACAAGTTCAGACAATTGTCATCTCTCACTTGAGCTATTCCAACAGCCCTAAATATATTACTGGACTTTCTTCCGATCACCCGGCCAATAGAGTTGCGTTAAACATCGACTGTACTACAATCGATACTACAAAGTTTAAAAACCAGAGAAGTGTGAATAGGGGAAAACTTCCTGGAAAGCTTACAGTGGAGAAACCTGGCCAATATGACCTTAATGAAGTGAACAAGGTTAACATCACCAGTGATGACATGTGGATAAATCGTGTGCCCTCTGATGTAATGGGATAAGAAAGGCGCTTCACCTTTGTGCTATTTTTTGATACATGCATAATGCCAGTCTAAGCATGAGAAAATATCAGACATACCCAAATTGAAGGGCATTCTACAAACTGATCAATACCCCTCAAAACTGTCAAGGTAATGAGGAAAGACAGAATCTCACAGAGCACAGAAGACTAAGGAGACATGACAACTAAATGTCATGTGGGATCATGGACTGGCTCCTGGAACACAAACAGGACATTAATGGAAAACAGGTAAAATCTGAATAAAGTCTGGAGCTAAACTAATGTACCAACGCTGGTTTCTTAGTTTGGACAAATGTACCAGAATAATGTAAGGTAACATAAAAGGAGACAAACTGGGTGAGGGGAGGAACTCTATCTTTGCAACTTCCCTATAAATCTAAAATTACTCCAAAATAAAAAAAAAGCATTGAAAACAAAATCAACACCCGCCAGAGGCTCCCCGGTGACTAGGTCAAGTCCACATTTCTAATTAGCAGTTCAGACCCTCCGCAATCTGACCACGTCTCACCTCAGTCCCAAATCCTACTCTCCCCTGGAAGCAACCCTCCAGCGCTGACCTACTGTTGCCAGAACACACTAGAGCCTTTAAGATCCGGATGCTGTTGAACTTGCTCTCTGCTCTGATTGGAATGTCTGTCTCTATGCCCAAAGGAAAACATTCTGTAAGGTTTCCCTAACTTGGGCAAGCAGAGTTAGCTGCTTTATGTTATATTCCTCTCATCACACTTAACTTGCTCATAGCCTTTTTTGGGGATTAAAAAATATATAGAGATTATATATTTTTATAACACTACAAAAATCAGAAAGTAAATTTCCTACTGTCTCCCCAAAGACACTGCTATGGATTGGTGGATTGCTTTCCAGAACTTTCTCTACATAAACTGTCTGTAGGAACTCAATATACTGCCCTGCAACATGCATTTTTCGTTTAATAAGTCTTGGCAATTAACATACTGAGCTATCTCATGCTTTTTTTTTTTTTTTTTTTTTGCGGTACGCGGGTCTCTCACTGTTGCGGCCTCTCCCGTTGCGGAGCACAGGCTCCGGAGGCGCAGGCTCAGCGGCCATGGCCCACGGGCCCAGCCGCTCCGCGGCATGTGGGATCTTCCCGGACCGGGGCACGAACCTGTGTCCCCTGCATCGGCAGGCAGACTCTCAACCACTGCGCCACCAGGGAAGTCCTATCTCATGCTTTTTAATGGTTGAAAAATATCCACTGTGCCAAGTGCTTCCTAATTTATTTAACCAGTCTTCTAATTAGTCTTCCCCACTAAGAAGAGGCCCTTATAGATGAAGAAACTGTAGCTTAAAAACCTGTCTTATTTGTATTTCCCAATGCCTAACATAGTGTATGAATAAATTAGTTCATCCATCCTGGTTTGAGAAGCCACAAAGCTGAGAGAAGAGGTAATGAAGGCCTGAACCATAATTTGGTGAAGCGACAAAGAATAGGAGGCCAGGAGTTGAGAATATATTATAATGGGTTCCATAGGATAATGGATTCCATAGGACTCAGTGATGATGCTAGGACTTACACAGGGTAAGAACCAAGGATGAGATCAACAGGTGAGAAAGCAATAATTTCACTTCAATACAAATTTAAGTAGTTAATAGGCCCTTAAGTAAATATGTCCAGGAGATATTGGAAATGTAGGACCAGACAGAGATTTGAGAGACAACCTGCCTAATATTTAGAGTAGACTTTAAGAGATCTACCAATTAGAAATCTCTAATGGTTTGAAACCCATTTTTCCTAAATTTGGGGCAAAATGCATTCGGCAACAAAACCTGGTAAGAATTGTAGTGAGGCTACTTATAGTCTTTATTCTACTTCCAGTAAATACTCATATGCTTCACTGAAGAAATATTATTACCATGTTTTAGTAGATGGTGCTGCCCCTCTGGGAAGGGTGTTTCATAACATATGGTAAATATACCCTCTGACTTTTCTAACATCAAAGAATTCTGAAGTACATATGGCTCCAAGAGTTTCAAGTTAGGGATTGTGTTCCTAAATCAGGGAACAGCATCCAGAGGAAGAAAACCACAGAACCTGGGGAGGAACTGTGCACTTATGGAACAGCAGTGGGAGAGTGACTGAGTCAGGAGAAGGACCCCAGTGGTGCCCAACACCTAGTAAGCACTCAATAAATATTCATTCACTGAAAGAATATCATGAAAGGCAAGGAAAGAGAGTTTCAAAGACCAGTCAATGATGCTGAAAGCTCAAAGAACGGAAGACGACGACTGAGGATAAAACACTGACATTACTAACTTATATATCACACATTTCTAAAAATGACTAGGCTACAAAAATAAAAAGGGAAAACATATCGAAAAAGGAGATAACAACTACAAAAACACTCAAGAGGAAATAAACTTAGGCTTTAAATTTAACTCCAGGTGTGCCTGGGAAGCTAGGAAAAGGAAGGAATAATAGGCCATAGAATTTTAATAACCTTAAATTTATCACGACAATCAAACTTTTCCCTAATATTAAATTCTAAAAGGAATATCACACAGAATCTAATGTGAGGGATGAGGAGCTACAAAGTGGTTGCCTTCAGTCATAATTTTACAGATGTTTTTCAAATTATTGTTTTTATTTTCATCTGATAAAGACAAAATTAAAACCAACTCTGAAAACATCTCTTCATGGCGTATCACTTTGAGTGTTAAACTAGTATTACTAAATTTATAGAATTTTGAGGTTGTCTTTTAAGGTATTAACTTAATATTGGATTAAGTCACTCAACGAATATTTTGTGTCAAGTCCTGGGCTAATTGCTAGAAATACATATAACAAAGTCCCTAACCTCTGAAATTTCAATCTATGGCAGTTTAGCATAATTGCCAAAGATGTCTCAACTCAGAACTATTTAATTTTAACTGGTCTAAGGTTTCAAAGAAATCCATCATGATTAAGAACAAACAAATTCTGTAGGTTCTATTTAGTGAAATTCCAATTTGGTTTCCTCCCTTACTTAATTCACATGGAGTTCGATTCTGATCAGTTGCTGAAAGAAAACTAATAATCCTAGTACCACAGGTTATCATTCCTAAAAATAGCATGCTAAATCTAGAGTATTAATAAAGCATAGGTTTCAAGTTACTTTCTAATTGTGATATTGGTTTGAGGTAAGCCTCTTATGTTCTTTATGACCTCAGTTGACCTAGAGCATAGGGTTTTGTTTTGTTTTTTAACATCTTTATTGGAGTATAATTGCTTTACATTGCTGTTAGTTGCTGCTGTATAACAAAGTGAATCAGCTACACGTATACATATATCCCCATATCCCCTCCCTCTTGCGTCTCCCTCCCACCCTCCCTATCCCACCCCTCTAGATGGTCACAAAGCACTGAGCTGAACTCCCTGTGCTATGTGGCTGCTTCACACTAGCTATCTGTTTTACATTTGGTAGTGTATATATGTAAATGCCACTCTCTCACGTCGTCTCAGCTTACCCTTCCCCCTCCCTATGTCCTCAAGTCCATTCTGTACGTCTGGGTCTTTACTCCTTTCCTGTCCCTAGGTTCTTCAGAACCTTTTTTTTTTTTTGGTAGATTCCATATATATGTGTTAGCGTATGATATCTGTTTCTCTCTTTCTGACTTACTTCACTCTATATGAAACTCTAGGTCCAACCACCTCACTACAAATAACTCAATTTCTTTCCTTTTTATGGCTGAGTAATATTCCATTGTATATATGTGCCACATCTTCTTTATCCATTCATCTGTCGATGTACACTTAGGTTGCTTCCATGTCCTGGCTATTGTAAATAGTGCTGCAATGAACATTGTGGTACATGACTCTTTGTGAATTATGGTTTTCTCAGGGTATAGGGCATAGGGTTTTAAGATGGCTAATTAAGACCAGAGGTGTAGGCTATGGACAATTTATAGGGTAATACACTCATCTTGGGGGCAAGGATTAAATTTGTCATTAGCATGCCATTGTTTCTTCTTTACATATTACAAAATGTCAGAGGCAGGACACTATGTTCTTTAGAATTTCCTTGTCTTTAAGATTTGGACTGAACTATAGTGCTTTCACATATGAAAAACATTTTTTTCAACCTGATTATTTCTATAGGTGGGGAAGTAAAGAACAACAACTTCTGTGGACTCTACATAATGCAGTATTTAAGATGCAAAATTGAGAAAACTTAGAGCCAGTTCTCAAAAAAACACTGAGCACTGTAAGTTGGAAGAAAGGAAAATATATAAGCAGTGTTAACAGTTTTGGGCAATGCCATAGATGACACTGTGACTTAATTAGCCCCCTTTTTCAAAAAAAGACTATTCAGTTTTCACAGAAGTTTGAAATATTACCCAGGAAAATCAGGCAACTATTTTGGCTGATAAGAAGAATCTCTCACCATAAAATGTTATATTGAATAAAGTTTATTTAGTAATAATAGGTTTAAAAAATGGTTTCACTGAAAGATCTTGGTATCTTGTCACCCTGAATCTTGAGAGATAATCAGCAAGGAGAAATTCTTCTATTGAATAATAGCTAATTAAAAAGCTAGATAACTTAATATTATTTTTACCTTGGATATTCATTTTCGAAATGAATATTATTTAGGTCTTAACATTTATTTTCATTAATTCAACTTCATTTAATATACAATGATCATTTAAAGCCAAACTGCATTAAATAAATTTAGCATAACTCTATAGAAAATCAGAAACACTATCACATTTCACTTAAACATTTTAATATTTTTCTTTAGCTTTTGAGGAGCTTTAAGCGTTATGAAAACATTAGATCTGATGAGAAAATACATTTATTTACAGAGATTCATCTTTCCTTTTAAGTAATCAGAGTCCTAGTGAGTCAATTATTTTTTTCATATTGCTCAGAAATGTTATGCCTTAATTGGTCATGTATTTGACCTTTCATGAGAGGCAAACAGTGGACCAAGAGCTGCCTCATTTTGGAATCTCCTCAGAAATGACTAAATGTCTTCCAGATGAACATATTATGGATCAAGGGAGGAGCTAGAAATTAGAATCCACTGCCTCCAAAGCAGGGGAATTTGTAGACTTCTTTTACTTTTAGAACTCAGTGACCGAGAGGAATTAACCCACTGGGCAATTTCCTTCACTCTCAGCAGTATGATTAAGTCATGAAAACAACTCAGTATGAGATATGATATGTATATATTTCTACCCCACTTGTTTCCAAAAAAAAAAAAAAGAATTTAAGACAGCTGCAAAGCCTTCTATCCCTTCCCTGTTTTCTCATCATAAATTCATCCAATGTGACTTTCCCAAATGTAAACTTGAGCTACCAGTGGAAGTAGAATGGGACACTCAATTGATTTACTATCATTTGTCACCAGAACATTAATCTGCTAAAACTGGCATTAATATCCTGCTTTAACCCTTCTTAAGGAAAACTTTAAAATGTCATTTCAAGATGAATAAAATATGTTCTATGTTGCTTTTCTTCCTTATTTTATAACTTAAACCTATCTGACGTACAAAATTAAGAACATATTTTAGGCAATTCAGGGAAAATACATTACCAGTACATATGAACTCAAAAACTATACCTAGAGAGACCTTCAAGATGGCAGAGGAGTAAGATGGGGATATCACCTTTCTCCCCACAAATACATCAGAAATGCATCTATATGTGGAACAATTCATAAAGAACACCTACTAAATGCTGCTAGAAGACCTCAGACTTCCCCAAAGGCAAGAAACTCCCCCACGTACCTGGGTAGGGCAAAAGAAAAAAGGAAAAACAGAGACAAAAGAATACAGACGGGACCTGCACCTCTGTGAGGGAGCTGCGAAGAAGGAAAAGTTTCCACACACTAGGAAGCACCTTCACTAGTGGAGACAGGGGTGTGGGCAGGGGGGAAGCTTCAGAGCCACGGAGGAGAGCGCAGCAACAGGGGTGCAGAGGGCAAAGCGGAGAGATTCCCGCACTGAGGATCGCTGCCGATCAGCACTCACCAGCCCGAGAGGCTTGTATGCTCACCCACCGGGGCGGGCGGGGGCTGGGAGCTGGGGCTCGGGCTTCGGAGGTCAGATCCCAGGGAGAGGACTGGGGTTGGCTGCGTGAACACAGCCTGAAGGGGGCTAGTGTGCCACAGCTAGCCAGGAGGAAGTCCAGGAAAAGGCCTGGACCTGCCTAAGAGGCAAGAGACCATTGGTTGCGAGCACGCGAGGAGAGGGGATTAAGAGCACCGTGTAAATGAGCTCCAGAGACGGGCGCAAGCCACGGCTATCAGCGCTGACCCCAGAGATAGGCATGAGACGCTAAGGCTGCTACTGCAGCCACCAAGAAGCCTGTGTGCAAGCACAGGTCACTAACCACACCTCCCCTCCAAGGAGCCTGTGCAGCCCGCCACTGCCAGGGTCCCGTGATCCAGGGACAACTTCCCCGGGAGAACACACGGCATGCCTCAGGCTGGTGCAACGTCATGCCGGCCTCTGCTGCCGCAGGCTCGCCCCACACTCCGTACCCCTCCCTCCCCCGGCTTGAGTGAGACACAGCCCCCGAATCAGCTGCTCCTTTAACCCCGTCCTGTCTGAGCGAACAACAGACGCCCTCAGGCAACCTACACCCAGAGGCGGGGCCAAAACCAAAGCTGAACCCCAGGAGCTGTGCGAACAAAGAAGAGAAAGGGGAATCTCTCCCAGAAGCCTCAGGAGCAGCAGATTAAATCTCCACAATCAACTTGATGTACCCTGCATCTGTGGAATACCTGAACAGACAACGAATCATCCCAAAATTGAGCCAGTGGACTTTGGGAGCAGCTGTAGACCTGGGGTTTGCTTTCTGCATCTAATTTGTTTCTGGTTTTATGTTTATCTTAGTTTAGTATTTAGAGTTTATTATCATTGGTAGATTTGTTTACTGATTTGGTTGCTCTCTTCCTCCTTTTTTTTTATACATAGATATATTTTTTTCCCTTTTTCTCTTTTTGTGACTGGGTATGTGTGTGCTTCTTTGTGTGATTTTGTCTGTATAGCTTTGCTTTTACCATTTGTCCTAGGGATCTGTCTGTCCGTTTTTTTGTTTGCATGTTTGTTGGTTTTTTAGTATAGTTTTTCGCACTTGTTACCATTGGTGGATTTGCTTTTTTGGTTTGGTTGCTCTCTTCTTTCTTTCTTTTTTATTACATTTTATTTTTTTATTTTTAATAATTCCTTTTTTAAAAATTTTAATTATTTTATTTTATTCTTTCTTTCTTTCTTTCTTTTTTTCTCCCTTTTCTTCTGAGCCGTGTGGCTGACAGGGTCTTGGTGTCAGGCCTGTGCCTCTGAGAAGGGAGAGCCGAGTTCAGGACATTGGTCCACCAGAGACCTCCCAGCTCCACGTAATATCAAACAATGAAAGCTCTCCCAGAGATCTCTATCTCAACGCTAAGACCCACTCCACTCAAGGACCAGCAAGCTACAGTGCTGGACACCCTATGCAAATAATTAGCAAGACAGGAACACAACCCCACCCATTAGCAGAGACGCTGCCTAAAATCATAATAAGGTCACAGACACCCCAAAACAAATCACCGGACACGGTCTGGCACACCAGAAAGACAAGATCCAACCTCTTCCACCAGAACACAGGCAGCAGTCGCCTCCACCAGGAAACCTACACAACCCACTGAACCAACCTTACCCACTGGGGGCAGACACCAAAAACAATGGGAACTACGAACCTGCACCCTGCAAAAAGGAGATCCCAAACACAGTAAGTTAAGCAAAATGAGAAGACAGAGAAACATACAGCAAATGAAGGAGGAAGGTAAAAACCCACCAGACCAAACAAATGAGGAGGAAATAGGCAGTCTACCTGAAAAAGAATTGAGAGTAATGATAGTAAAGATGATCCAAAATCTTGGAAATAGAATGGAGAAAATACAAGACACGTTTAACAAGGACCTAGAAGAACTACAGAGCAAACAAACAATGATGAACAACACAATAAATGATATTAAACATTCTCCAGAAGGAATCAATAGCAAAATAAATGAGGCAGAAGAACGGATAAGTGACCTGGAAGACAAAAGAGTGGAAATAACTACTGCAGAGCAGAATAAAGAAAAAAGAATGAAAACAATTGATGACAGTCACAGGGACCTCTGGGACATCATTAAACATACCAACATTCGAATTATAGGGATCCCAGAAGAAGGTGAGAAAAAGAAAGGGACTGAGAAAATATTTGAAGACATTATAGTTGAAAACTTCCCTAAAATGGGAAAGGAAATAGTCAATCAAGTCCAGGAAGCACAGAGAGTCCCATACAGGATAAATCTAAGGAGAAACATGCCAAGACACATATTAAACAAACTATCAAAAATTAAACACAAAGAAAACATATTAAAAACAGCAAGGGAAAAACAACAAATAACACACAAGGGAATCCCCATAAGGTTAACAGCTGATCTTTCAGCAGAAACTCCGCAAGCCAGAAGGGACTAGCAGGACATATTTAAAGTGATGAAAGGGAAAAACCTACAACCAAGATTACTCTACCCACCAAGGATCTCATTCAGATTCGACACGGAAATTAAAACCTTTAGGGACAAGCAAAAGCTAACAGAATTCAGCACCACTAAACCAGCCTTACAACAAATGTTAAAGGAACTTCTCTAGGCAGGAAACACAAGAGAAGGAAAACACCTACAATAAAAAACCCAAAACGATTAAGAAAATGGTAATAGGAACATACATATCGATAACAACCTTAAATGTAAGTGGATTGAATGCTCAACCAAAAGACATAGACTAGATGAATCGATACAAAAACAAGACCTGTATATATGCTGTCTACAGGAGACCCACTTCAGTCCTAGGGACACATACAGAATGAAAGTGAGGGGATGGAAAAAGATAATCCATGCACATGGAAATCCAAAGAAAGCTGGAGTAGCAATTCTCATATCATACAAAATAGACTTTAAAATAAAGACTATTACAAGAGACAAGAAGGACACTACATAATGATCAAGTGATCGATCCAAGAAGAAGATATAACAATTGTAAATATTTAGGCACCCAACATAGGAACACCTCAATACATAAGGCAAATACTAACAGCCATAAAGGGGAAATCGACAGTAGCACAATCATAGTAGGGGATTTTAATACCCCATTTTTCACCAATGAACAGATCATCCAAAAGGAAAATAAATAAGGAAACACAAGCTTTAAATGATATATTAAACAAGATGGACCTAATTGATATTTATAGGACATTCCATCCAAAAACAACAGAATACACTTACTTCTCAAGTGCTCATGGAACATTCTCCAGGACAGATCATATCTTGAGTCATAAATCAAGCCTTGGTAAATTTAAGAAAATTGAAATCCTATCAAGTATCTTATCCGACCACACCACCATGAGGCTAGATATCAATTACAGGAAAAAAATCTGTAAAAACTACAAACACATGGAGGCTAAACAATACACTACTTAATAACAAAGTGATCACTGAAGAAATCAAAGAGGAAATCAAAAAATACCTAGAGACAAATTACAATGAAAACACAATGATTCAAAACCTATGGGATGCAGCAAAAGCAGTTCTAAGAGGGAAGTTTATAGCAATACAATCCTACCTCAAGAAACAAGAAACATCTCAAATAAACAACCTAACCTTACACCTAAAACAATCAGAGAAAGAAGAACAAAAAAACCAAAAAAATTAGCAGAAGAAAAGAAATCATAAAGATCAGATCAGAAATGAATGAAAAAGAAATGAAGGAAACAATAGCAAAGATCAATAAAACTAAAAGCTGGTACTTTTAGTACCAGCTAAATTGATAAACCTACAGCCAGACGCATGAAGAAAAAAGGAGAAGATTCAAATCAATAGAATTAGAAATGAAAAAGGACAAGTAACAACTGACACTGCAGAAATACAAAGGATCATGAGAGATTACTACAAGCAACTCTATGCCAATAAAATGGACAACCTGGAAGAAATGGACAAATTCTTAGAAATGCACAACCTTCCGAGACTGAACCAGGAAGAAATAGAAAATACGAACAGACCAATAAGAAGCACTGAAATTGAAAATGTGATTAAAAACCTTCCCACAAACAAAAGTCCAGGACCATATGGCTTCACAGGCAAATTCTATCAAACATTTATAGAAGAGTTAACACCTATCCTTCCCAAACTCTTCCAAAATATAGCAGAGGGAGGAACACTCCCAAACTCATTTAACGAGGCCAACACCCTGCTACCAAAACCAGACAAAGATGTCACAAAGAAAGAAAACTAGAGGTCAATATCACTGATGAACATAGATGCAATAATCCTCAACAAAATACTAGCAAACAGAATCCAACAGCACATTAAAAGGATCATACACCAGGATCAAGTGGGGTGTATCCCAGGAATGCAAGGATTCTTCAATATATGCAAATCAATCAATGTGATAAACCATATTAACAAACTGAAGGAGAAAAACCATATGATCATCTCAATAGATGCAGAAAAATCTTTCAATACCCATTCATGATAAAAAACCCTCCAGAAAGTAGGCATAGAGGGAACTTACCTCAACATAATGAAGGCCATATATGACAAACCCACAGCCAATATCGTTCCCAATGGTGAAAAACTGAAACCATTTCCTCTAAGATCAGGAACAAGACAAGGTTGCCAACTCTCACCACTATTATTCAACATAGTTTTGGAAGTTTTAGCCGCAGCAAACAGAGATGAAAAAGAAATAAAAGGAAACCAAATCAGAAAAGAAGTAAAGCAGTCTCTGTTTGCAGATGACATGATACTATACATAGAGAAGCCTAAAGATGACACTAGAAAACTACTAGAGCTAATCAATGAATTTGGTAAAGTAGCAGGATACAAAATTAATGCACAGAAATCTCTTGCATTCCTATACACTAATGTAGAAAAACCTGAAGGGAAATTAAGGAAACACTCCCATTTACCATTGCAACAAAAAGAATAAAATACCTAGGAATAAACCTACCTAAGGAGACAAAAGAGCTGTATGCAGAAAACTAGAAGACAGTGATGAAAGAAATTAAAGATGATACAAACAGATGGAGAGATATACCATGTTCTTGGATTGGAAGAATCAACATTGTGAAAATGACTCTACTACCCAAAGCAATCTACAGATTCAGTGCAATCCCTATCAAACTACCAATGGCATTTTTCACAGAACTAGAACAAAAAATTTCACAGTTTGTATGGAAACACAAAAGACCCCAAATTGCCAAAGCAATCTTGAGAAAGAAAAACAGACTTGGAGGAATCAGGCTCCCTGACTTCAGACTATACTACAAAGTGACAGTAATCAAGACAGTATGGTACTGGCACAAAAACAGAAATATAGATCAATGGAAAAGGATAGAAAGCCCAAAGATAAACCCACGCACATACGGTCACCTTATCTTTGATAAAGGAGGCAAGAATATACTATGGAGAAAAGACAGCCTCTTCAATAAGTGGTGCTGGGAAAACTGGACAGCTGTATGTAAAAGAATGAAATTAGAACCCTCCCTAACACCTTACACAAAAATAAACTCAAAATGGATCAAAGACCTAAATGTAAGGCCAGACACTATAAAACTCTTAGAGGAAAACAAAAGCATAACACTCTATGACATAAATCACAGCAAGATCCTTTTTGACCCACCTCCTAGAGAAATGAAATAAAAACAAAAATAAACAAATGGGACCTAATGAAACTTAAAAGTTTTTGCACAGCAAAGGAAACCATAAATAAGATGAAAAGACAACCCTCAGAATGGGAAAAAGTATTTTCAAATAAAGCAACTGACAATTAAAGGATTTAATTGTCAAAGCAATTAAAAGGATTAATCTCCAAAATTTACAAGCAGCTCATGCTGCTCAATAGCAAAAAAACAAACAACCCAATCCAAAAATGGGTGGAAAATCTAAACAGACATTTCTCCAAAGAAGATATACAGATTGCCAACAAACACATGAAAGAATGCTCAACATCACTAATCATTAGAGAAATGCAAATCAAAACTACAATGAGGTATCACCTCACACCAGTCACAATGGCCATGATCAAAAAAATCTACAAACATTAAATGCTGGAGAGAGTTGGAGCAAAGGGAACCCTCTTGCACTGTTGGTGGCTACATAAATTGATACAACCACTATGCAGAACAGTATGGAGGTTCCTTTAAAAACTAAAAATAGAACTACCATATGACCCAGCAATCCCACTACTGGGCATATACCCTGAGAAAACCATAATTCCAAAACAGACATGTACCACAATGTTCCCTGCAGCTCTATTTACAATAGCCAAGATATGGAAGCAACCTAAGTGTCCATCAACAGATGAATGGATAAAGAAGATGTGGCACATATATACAATGGAATATTACTCAGCCATTAAAAGAAATGCAATTGAGTTATTTGTAGTGAGATGGATGGACCTAGAGTCTGTCATACAGAGTGAAGTCAGAAAAAGAAAAACAAATACTGTATGCTAACACATATATATGAAATCTAAAAAAAAAAAAAAAAGGTTCTGAAGAACGTAGAGGCAGGACAGGAATAAAGATGCAGACATAGAGAATGGACTTGAGGACATGGGGAGGGGGAAGGGTAAGCTGGCATGAAGTGAGAGAGTGGCATGGATTTATGTACACTACCAGATGTAAAACAGATAGCTAGCGGGGAGCAGCCGCATAGCACAGGGAGATCAGCTCGGTGCTTTGTGACCACCTAGAGGGGTGGGATTAGGAGGGTGGGAGGGAGACGCAAGGGGGAGGAGATATGGGAATATATGTATTTGTATAGTTGATTCACTTTGTTATAAAGCAGAAACTAAAACACCATTGTAAATCAATTATACTCCAATAAAGATGTTAAAAAAAAAAACCCACTACACCTAAGGTAACTTAAACAAAAATAATACTTCTTTGTTTAATTTGTGATTTGAGGTTGATTCTTTCAGTGCTTATTTAAAGAAAAAATAGGCCTAAAAAAAGGGCGGGGGCAAATAAAAATTTGTAAATTTCATCTACAATAATTGGTAAAAGACACCAGTTACGTATACATCTATGATTCCTTAATCAAAGGGATAGAAAGGATTATAAGCACAATATGCTTCTAGGTATGACTCCCTACAAAGTCTGGAATCCATGACATTTGGCTTCTATCATTTTTACAATAGAATCTAGAGATAAGTAGTCTGATAAACTGTCTCACTGGAAATGAGGTTAGGAAACTGCAGAGATTTGGGAAAATAAAGTAATGCATAAAGAGAGCCATTTGCAGCAACAGAACACTGAGGGATTTATATAACAAAAATTTCAGAAATGAATTATTTGGATTGATGCATTTGAACTTTAAAATTTTTTGAGTTAAAATCATTAAATCAATGACATTTAGAAACAGTCATGTTGCCTTCTGTTCTCAACAGATTCTAAATTCAGCTACATGTGTGTGTCTTGTGATCACAAGATCTGGTTACAAATAGCAATAATTGTTACAAAGCAAATTACATGGTGGCACAGGAAAACACTCCCCCTTCCAGCAGAGAGGAAAGTGGTTACCTCACTTATATAGCCTGAACGTTATATAATGAAGATTACAGACTTTAAGATTTCAATAAAGGATGTATGCTAAAACAGAAAAACTATTTGATGAAAATTAAAAAGATTGCTTTATTTAGTAAAGAACTTCTAGAGCACTGATGAGAAATATTTAAGTGTTTATTGGCTACGGAAACTGCTGTTACTAGGAAACAAATTTATTCATTTCCACTCATAAGCATGCGGGCATGCAAATAAGAGTTTTATTCAAATAAGGCTTGAATATATTACAACATATTACAATATACATCGCAAAATAATATTGTATAACAAACACTGTACAACATTTATACAATATTATTTATATACAATGTATATTTATGTATTATATATATAATTGTAACAATATACTACAATTATATATACCATATATTACAACTTGGAAATAGGTAATTTCTACTTAGATAGACTCAGTATACAGACAAAAATGACTCATGAAATACTTAAAATCATGAATTGTTAGAGTTTTAACCCCCACACATTTTAGTAAAAAATGGTCAGGGCATACCAAATTTTAGGGCTAAAAATGGCAAACAGGTGAATGCTGACTAGTTGGTAGTTGCTGCCTCCAATACAATGCAGAAAAAGGTTCTGAGAAAAAGAGCGTAATTGATTAGCAACTTGTGTCGAGGGTAAAGAGGGGCATAGTCACTCGCTCATCTCCAGATCGAGCACATCTTAGCCTAACCTGTTCATCTCACGGTGACTGAAAAGAGTCATTTGTCATTGGGGAATTTTAACATATAAAGGAAGTTTGTTATTGGGCCACTTGTAGAATTCGCGTTCCCATGTTTTGTTTGGTTTGGTTTGGTTTGGTTTGGTTTTTCCCATATCACAACAATGTTCCCTCTTACTGAAATCATATTCTGCCCACTTTCCAGAATACAAGTCTCAGTTATTTATATCACTGTTGGGTAAACATGTCCTCTACTTAGCAGTACTCAAAGCCGCCTCTTCTAGCTTCTTAAAATATACACATACCAGAAAAAAGATGAAAACTAACAATGCCATCACCCACAGCCTCACTACTAGAATCTGGAAAGAATCTTAATCAATATAGGGCAGAAGCAGCTGGATTGAGAAAAACCTACGATGGCTCCATTTCACTGTACAACCAGTCTCAGCTCTGAAGAAAATGCACATGCACTTTGACCAATATAATTTCAGGTAGTTGTCTTAATTCAGAAGTAGATTAAACAGTTGGTCTCATGAAATTCAGAAGAGAGCAGACAGGAAAAAATGGGAAAATATAAGAGGAATGGACAAAAGAGTCATATGCTGGAACACAAAAGTAACTGAGGGGAAGTTTAAGTTCAGTAATATTGACAACTCTCAGGCAGTTATCCCAGGAGCAGAAAGAGATGCTAAAATAGATGTTCTTAGTTCCAGTTATTTTCCTTGAGTATATCACTTTACCAAAACTACAATCTATCACTTTTTTCTAGGCCTATGCAGACCCTCATTCTCCACCATCTGTTTTAGAAATGCAGCCCACATCACCAAGACATCTAAATTGTGATGTTCTTATCTCCTCATTCTCACATCTGCTTGCTGAAAAATTAGAAAAGTTTCATTTCACTGTATCTGAGTATCATTTGTCAATCTCAATCCTCCAACTACTTTCCTTTCTGGACTAATTCTGGCCTTTCAAAAATGTGTTTACCCCTTTACTTTTTCTCTAAAGGCAATGATTTGGCAAGTTTACTGTTCATCATTGCATGCAAGTTGTGTAATTTCATAAATGTATTTCATATACATGACAGTGATTAATAAAGAGAGTGGGAAGTTCGGAAATCTTAGAGGGTTGTACTCAAAACAAGAACAACTCAACTTCTATGCCTTCCATCCTTCTTTCCTCAACCTAAGGTTTTATGATGGTAGCTAATCAGCAAAAACAAAACAAAACAACCTTACCAGGTGCGACAGAGTGACTCAGAAGGGATTATTTTATGTAATTTTTAATGCCATAAATTAGTTCGTTTATTTAAATGCTAATCTATTGTCCTAGCATAACCCTCCCATGGCAGAATCAATTTCAGTAATGATGCTGATGGCTGCAATATGATCAACTGAAGCCTCTACCACTAGGTACAAAAGGAGTGGAAATGATAGACAACTCATTAATCATTTATCCCAGAGATGAAAGTGTTCAGTTGCTGATGGGGTACTGTAGGTGAATGCTGTCAAAATGAGAAATATCAATTGTCAGGCCTCGTGCATAATAACGGTAGAGCTATTTTTAAGCTTCTCTGAAAATTACAATTATGCTCTTTTTCCCTACAGTTCCCTCACGTACGCTTGGCAATTTTGTTCTATGAGAATCCATTCTCATTCTGCTCAGATGTCTGTGCTTGAGAAAATATATACTCCTCAAAACTTAACATAAGATATTTGAAAAGTTATTTAGAAATCAGTAGAATTTCACATATTGGGAGTGAACTCTTAAAGAATTGAGAAGCAAAAGAGGCAAACCAGGAAAGGTACTGAATAACTTTTTGGTTCATTTTCCCCCATAGGATATGTTTTATCAGCAGCGAGGACAATATACATTTTTAATTTCTCAGATCCCTAGAGGAACAGATATATTCTATAATTCATACATTTTCTGTAGAGATAACAGAATTTAATGAAATAGACTTAAAAAATTTTTTGTTCACCAAATTAGGTGAACAATGTTACCAAAAGAAATGACCTTGAGAATCTGCCCCAGCTTATCTCCAATTTTTTTTTTTTTTTTTTCATTGCGGTACGTGGGCCTCTCACCGTTGTGGCCTCTGCCGTCGCGGAGCACAGGCTCCGGACGCGCAGGCCCAGCGGCCATGGCCCACGGGCCCAGCCGCTCCGCGGCACGCGGGATCCTCCCGGACCGGGGCACGAACCCACATCCCCCGCATCGGCAGGCGGACTCCCAACCACTGCGCCACCAGGGAAGCCCTCCGATTTGTTTAATGCTTCCAGTGGAAAATAATGTTCCTGGACTGGAGGAGTATTCTCTTCTGGAAGCCAGCAGTATCTTACCATTCACTTACGAGTTATACTCACTTTTCCAGAAAGAATTTAATGTATTTCAGAAGTCTATCTATCTTTAAAAACTGGTGCATTCGTCCTAAGAGTCACAACTGATCCTACATTCCATTTTTGAGGAATGGAAGGAGGTCAGATTTAAGATGAGAAAACTTATTAACTTCCCCACATTTATCAAGTTGCTGAGTATTTTGCTCCATAAATTATACATCTTCATCTATTTGGAGAACATTTATGTGCCATAAAGCTACACACACATAGTTGTACAAATATTAAGTATACCTGCTTAATGAATAATACAAATTTCCAAATTACTGGGGAAAGTACTTTTTCTTTGACATAATTGATATATGTCGCACAGGAACTTTGTGCCATTCAAATTTTTACTATAATCAGCTATCAGATTACTGGATGCTAAAAAGGATATTTCATTTTACCTACCACATGTCTGACAGTGGCAACTTCTTGAATTGTCACCAGCAAAGTATATGGCTGCAATATAATAAAATGTGGACAAACATGAATTTTGACATTTGCTCTTTCAAACTCCAGGCTTTCTTGCATACATGTCCCTCACACCCTGGCTCACCCTCCCTCCCCATGTACATACGTATGTATACATATAAGTGGAGCTAATATTCTTTAAGTTAAAAGATGTAAGATCAAATCATTTGCGTGATTTCTTACGAAAATGCCTGTTTCAAGTTTATGATACATTAATCCCTTCAAATGCTCTTCCAGACTACTCTTGTCTTTATATTTTAAGAGCCCAACTAATTAGATTCCTATATCTTAATTTCCAGTTATGAAATTAAGGCAACATGCTTTTCATAAACTGAATGGTGAAAGGATTGTATGCACTGAATTACTATTATTGCTGCTATTTCTGACATTACATAAATTATCCTTTAATCCTAAAGTTACCTTCTTAGCAAAGCCTTTCAAAACATTGTATTATTAATAGTAGATCAGTAAGAAAATTACATTTTTTAAATTAATTTTTATTGGAGTACAGTTGCTTTACAATGATGTTAGAAAATTACACTTCTGAAAAATGTAATGGGCAACCTCTACTTCCTCAAATTATTTCTAATTAGAAAATAATTTTTGAAAGTCCAAAATTAGAAAATTAAATAAAGTGACATTTTTTTTTGGCTGCAGAAAGAGACAAGATGCTATGATACTCTTTCCAGCAATTATAAATATTAATCTGAGTGAATTTGAGTCTGAAAACAATGCTCATGTCTACCTCTTCCATTAGATATTACAGCTCCTCCAAGGCAAAGATGGTGCCATCAATCCTTTGAAATCATAACCTTAAATGTCTGGCGCATGTAGGCACGCTAATGCTTCGTTCTTTGATGGAAGCATGGACATGCAGGCATGTTCAGAATTCATCACTTAAACATAAGTAGCTTGTTAAATTATTGGAAATGAGTTGAGTAAAATGCACTCTACACTGCATTGGACAATAATTAACTAAATTCTAAACACAGAGGACAGGTGTCCTGCCACAGGCCCAGAGCCAAAACAGAGGAGTCAGAAAATATCCTGAGGAACATCTAGGAGAGAGAAGATTGAAACAAAGTCATTAATTATGTAATACTACCTCAGGAATATCAGAACTATTTTATAGATCCATTTCCCAGTGTGTTAAATGGAGAACAAAATGCACTGTTTCCAAATATGACAAAAGAGACAAGAGAAAGAACCACATCTGTTTATTATTCTTATATATTACTGTAGAATATGAAATCTAGAAAACTGCTTTCCAAATAATTAAATCTCAGTAATCATTTTCATAATACCTTATAGCAAGTTTCTTCACCTCATAATAATCTGATTGTTCATTATGGTAAGAACAAGATAACAGGTCATGGGTAACTTTTATAAAAGCCACTAACGTGTGTGTGATATGCATGTTCATTTATTTATACATTCATCATTATTGTAGAAAAACTAGAAGATGCAGATAAGAAAAATGCCACTTAAAATTCTATTCTTGGGCTTCCCTGGTGGCGCAGTGGTTGAGAATCTGCCTGCCAATGCAGGGGACACGGGTTCGAGACCTGGTCTGGGAAGATCCCACATGCCGCGGAGCAACTAGGCCCGTGAGCCACAATTACTGAGCCTGCGCGTCTCGAGCCTGTGCTCCGCAACAAGAGAGGCCGTGATAGTGAGAGGCCCGCGCACCGCGATTAAGAGTGGCCCCCACTTGCCGCAACTAGAGAAAGCCCTCGCACAGAAACGAAGACCCAACACAGCCATAAATAAATAAAATTAAAAAAAAAAATTCTATTCTTGAAAGATGGCCACTGCTAAAATTTTATATTCTCCAATAGTGTTCCATACAAATATATTCTATATATACTATCCTATAACTTGCCTTTCCCTCCATTTATAAATATATCATGAATCGTCCTTTGTCAATAAAAATACCCATACTATTTGAATAGTTAGTATTCCATTGTATGTATGTGACAATTTCTTTACTCTTATTATTGAACATTTAGGCTTCCAAGTTATTATTAAAAATACTGTGATAACCATTTCATAGAAACATACACCTTTGTGTACTTATCCAATTAATCCCTCAGAAAATATTTCCAATATACTATGTCAAAGGGTATGAAGCTTTTTAAGGCTTTTGATACATATTACTCACTGTCCTCAGGAACACTTGTACTAATAACATACTCTCACAAGTTGTTATTTGAGAATGTTCCTTTCCCATATCCATGAAAATACATATTATTCAATTTACACAGGCAAGTGAACAGTATCCTGCTGTCATTTTAATCAGCATTACTTTATTACCAATTTAACATTTATTTATGTTTGTTGGCCATTTTATTTTGGCTGTACAAGTCCTTGATCAATATTATCCATTGGTTGTGTCTTTTCCTTAAGGGTTTCAGAACGTTCTTTGTGAATTAAGGGTATTAAATTTGTATGCATGTTGTAGCTTACCGGTTTGCTTGCCTTTTAACTCTTTATGGTATTTTTGCCATACCAAACTTTAAAGACTTGGAAGAGAAGCAAGGGTGTGCCTCCATCCACTTTCCTCTTCTGCACTGCTATGTGCAGAACCAACGGTAACCACTTGATCCTTGTTTTATTCCTATTATTTCCCCACTGCGTTGATGCTGGCTGTTTGAGACAGACAGTAAAATAGAAGGGGAAAAAAATGAAGGAAAAACATTTCCTTTTCATGATAAAAGCTAAATCTAAAGAACAAATCAGGAATCAATTTTTGGATTTTATCTACTGCTTTTTACATCCAAAGAGCCACTGACATGTTTTTTTCTCTTTTGGTGTATTAATACTAAATATAATAAACCCTCAATTGTCATAGTGAATTATTCTCCTATACACAGCCCATAAAGTAGGACATGGAAGTATAAAACAGTAATTAAAAGTACAGATTGGGAAGTCAGACTACTGGAGTCTAAGTCTTGGCTCTGCTATTTATTAGCTGTATAACCTAGGACAAGTGACCTAATGTCCCTATGCCTTAATTGCCTCATGTATAGAATGGGAGCAGTAATAGTGTATCTGCCTCACAGGGCTACTGTGAGGATTAAATAGGATAATGTGCATGGTACCTGGCAAATAAAAAGCACCAACAGTAACTACTGTTCTCAGTAATATACTGTTGGATTAGATATTGACTTTACTTATGAATTTATCATGAATATTCCTAAATGAAATCAGTTCTTTGTTTTGGCAATCTATGTTAATCTGATACCTGGATTACACTATCTTTTAAAAACATTTTGGGAACTTTCCTTCTGTCTATATACTCTAGTAAAAAATTAATACTTTATAAAGATTAATATTTTCATAAAGTGCTTTCTATAATCAGTAAAGAAACCTACAAAATTTTCGAGTAGGAGGGAAGAATAGGCAGATGATGTAATGGGAGAGTAGTGACTAGATGAGCAGTTGTCCAGCTAGCCCCATCTCTGCCATGGCCATGGGGGTCACAGGCCCTCTATATGAGGATGTTGAACTAACACCCAAAATGCCTCTCCCCTCTCTCTGACGCCTCTGAACAGATGTTAGACGTGTACAACTACTTAGTGCCCACTTGTTTTAACTACAGCTATCCCGAAGGAGAACAAACCTCACAGTGTACTTCCTTTTTTATTATCACCATCCCCCCAATATTTTTACTTAAATGAACATCAAGTGTAACAGAATGGCAGAAAAGAAAAGATTTTACTGGGAAAATACTGGATATTTTCTCCTATGAAGGCCAGGACTTAAGAGTTGAACATAGATATGAAAACCTCAAATTTTCAATGGTTACTGGTCAACTGTCCAGATTTACCGAAATTTTAATTTTCATTCCTGGGTTCACTCTTGTATCACATTAAAATCCTAGGTGGTCGTTCAGAGGACTTCTTCATACAGCAGAAATATTCTAAATACAGGATAGACAAAAGTAGCTAAGTTCTATCTCAAAAGAAAGTGCCATAATTTATCCAGATTTGGAAAAACAAGCTCTTGGGAAATTTTCACTACTGAGACAAATGTAAATGTACATACTTTGTTTAAATTATACCATATTCAATTAAAAAGTACTGACACATGAGTAACCAATAAAGATTAGGTAACAATGACCGTTAAGCACTACCTTTTACAGAGTATTATGCGACGGATATAACACTTCATGTTTATTTCATCACCTAACACGCCCAATCACCCTATGAGGTAGGAATTTCTATACCTTTTAACATATTAGGAAATTGAAGCTCAAAAAGGTCAAGCCACTTGGCCAAGATACTGGCACTAGGATTATAATTTAAATTTCAAAACCCATACTTTGAATATCTGCAGTCAAATGAGTGACTGAAATTACATGCAGCCATGCAATTAAATGCAGGACTATTTGTTTCTCACTCTAATACTTCCTGGGTGTAGCACTGACAATGGAAAGATACTTTTTAAATATACCATTTTAATGAATAATAACCATTCTGGAAAGCTGAAAAACAGAGTCTACAAAAAAGTTACTTCTAAGACTAAGAATCAAATTTGCCATCAAAATAACTACTATTTTATTATTTTATTGGATTATTTGCAGAGTGGTCATAGATAATTTCTAGATTAGGCATGTTGACTTCAATCCATTTTTATTCAATTTAAAAAAATAATAAAACACTTTTATTAAACACTTCTATTGAACATGTTTAGGTAAAATATCTCGTTGAGTTTATAAACCCAAATATTAGTGACCGAGTAATAAAAATGAAAAAATTAGTCTATTTTCATGTTCCACATACAATAAAATGCAAAACAAGCATAATAGACATCTTATATGAATATTTGGGTTTCACAGAAAATATCAGAAGGCTGACACAGGCATAAACAGTTATTCTTAAAAATGTCATCCTGTGATTACAAGCAGATTATATAATAGACTTTATGCTTATGTCTTATATTGTACGTCCAAAAATTATAAGTATTTTAGATATAACCCTATTCTAAACATCAATTCAAAAATTTACCTTACTTTAGCTAAGGAGAAATGAAAATGTATATAACAGTTTGACGCTAAAGCTGACTTTTCATATTTTGGACAGAGCAAATTTGAAAGAAACACTTCAACTGAAGCAACTTTAAAGGTAAAGGTTATGTTTTAGTAAAATGAAATCAGTAAGATTTACTTAGAAGACTGGAAAAAGTCCCCTTAATAACCATCTTTGTTTAAAACAAACAAAAAAAAAGATTGTAACTATTCCTAGTTCTTTCTGTTAAACAAAAGATTGTCATCTAGGTGATATGTTTAGAGTAGATATACAATGTTTTCCTAGAAAAGAGACTTTTCTAATAGATATCAAAGTAAAAAATAAATTTAATCCACCTTTGTTCAGGATTTAAGTCATACCTCAAATTAATCTAACAGATCTTAGTTTCACCAGGTAAAATTGCTAACGTGAAAGCCTCTAAAATTCTTGTTTAAGATATTTCTTTCTTCAAAATCTTTAAGATAATTTTTAGGCTTACTTTTTATTTTTCTATAAGTACAACTTCAACTATGAAATTCAGTTCAGTCCTCTGCATATGTCAGATGATGCTACAAATCCTTTGTATTTCTCTTCCAACTATCTAGCTGTGAAAAGGGAAAAAAAAAAATTTGAAAATAAAGTCCCTAAATTGGCCGAAATATACTTACTTTAAGAAACTTACATTAAAGGTGAAATTATCTCCAAAGTGACTCTGGTTTCCCCAACATCTCCCAGTCTACCTTAGAAAAAACAGGATACTCTGCAAGAGGGAATCTGACAGTAGGACATAGTGACGTAGATTATGCTGAATGGTTGGTCACATATAGACTTGTACAGACTTTGTATTCAGCCAAATGCTTCCAGATGATGAGCATAAGATGATAAATTAATAGGGACAGAAATCTTTGAAGACAAATAAGGACATTGGAAAGCAAAAGGTTGAAAAGGAAAATTTTATACGTTTCCTTGAAATGGTGCATATTTTTCTCCTCAGAAGAGAAAAAGTTGTAAGATACATTCTTAATTTTGACTTTTCTTTGGAAGACAATAAATGTCTGTGCCAAAAGATTTCTTATCTTAAAATGAAAGTGTATGAGAGAAGAGACTCCTTAAAAAAATATATATCAATCATACCTTGATAAATAATTCTCCAGTGTAGGGTAGGGGGCTTTCTAATTCTAAAAGTAAAAATCCACAATTTAAATTTAATCTGGAAGGAATCTAAGCATGAGTAAGCTTAAACTACTGTCTGAATCACTGAATTGGTCATATTATTCTATTTTAAAAGTGTACATATTTTACTGAAAGATAACCAATTGCAACATAAAAAGTATGGTTTCAAGGTCTGTTCTTGGTCACTCCAGAAACTCTGTTTGCACAGTGTTCATAATTTCAACAAGACCCTAAAAAGTTCTTTCCAAAATGAACTTTTCCAACCTACTGAACAGAATTCATGCCCACACTCTGATGTTCATTTCAGCAGCATTTGTCTCTGTGAAGTACATCAAAATCACTCAAACATCAAATTGGTGATTTGATAGAATGATTTATTTTCCCATTACAGGAAAGTCATGAGTGACTTGTTCTGAGGTATGTTTCTGAGCTATGAAGGACATCTATCAGAAAGCTCCACACTTGAAGGTTCCTCTTTAGGGGATAACATTTTATGGCTGGACAGTCTCTGCAGGTACCAGATTCCCTGTTGTATCCAACTGCATACATTTACACGTGCATGCAGACACAGGACACTCGGCATGATCCCTGAAAAATAGGTCAAGTCACAGTTAAACATCTAAATTACACATACATACATACATTTATATATATACCTATCAATATCTATAATGCAATTTTTCAAATGGCATTTGAAAATTACAGGAATTAAAACCCAAAGACAAAAAGCATTAAAAGCATTAAACTAGAAATGAGTGCCAACCTGAACATGGGGAGCAAGTTACTGAAAAATGAACAGCATTACTTTCTAAATATATAATAAGCTATCTCATTTACAGTTATGAATGTGACAGGGATGTGCTCAGAGTTTAAATTAAAGCCAATGTGACAAACTGGGTGTAAAAGTTATAGCACTGAAGAGTACAGGGCCACTGATACTACTCAAAGTAAAAGATAAATATGGTCTTGAGTCTCCACTGTATGAAGTGCATACTTACTACATAACAAACTTATTTACGAGGTAACTAATATAGGAGTTTGACATGTATTCTATCATTGAATTCAGTTACATACTATATATTATATATGATAGGATATTCAGTCAGTCGTAAAAAACTGTAAATATATCCTTTCCTCAAGTAAAGTTAAATAATGCTTTTCAAATATTTAACCCATACATAATATTTAAACAATATCTTATACAAGTATTAATTTTATAGTTTAAGATTACATAGGCTAGTGATAGAAATGTTCACACCACCTTTGTTAACTTAAGTGACAGTATAAAAGAAATTCATCCTTTGGCTGTATAAACCTGAACTATTTAAAAGGCCATCTGCTTTACCTCCTCTAACTCCAAGCCTATTAAAGAAAGAATGGGGACTTCCCTGGTGGTGCAGGGGTTAAGAATCCGCCTGCCAATGCAGGGGACACAGGTTTGAGCCCTAATCCAGGAAGATCCCACATGCCGCGGAGCAACTAAGCCGTGCGCCACAACTACTGAGCCTGCGCTCTTGAGCTCGCGAGCCACAACTACTGAGCCCGCGTGCCACAACTACTGAAGCCTTCACGGCCTAGAGCCTGTGCACCGCAACAAGAGAAGCCACTGCAATGAGAAGTCCCTGCACTGCAACGAAGAGTAGCCCCCGCTCGCTGCAACTAGAGAAAGCCCACGCACAGCAACGAGACCCAATGCAGCTAAAAGAATTAATTAATTAAAAGAAGGAATGTGCTGATTACCTGAACCAACTAAGCATGTGTCCAGCATGCCCACCGTGTCTGCAATTGTGACACCATGTAAACCAGTTGTTAAACTGAGCTAATTTTTTGTCTTTGCTCAAGTCTACTTTTTCATCTGATTTGGAGCCTCCTATGGGTTAAAGACAGTGATCTTCATTAACTATATCATAATATTTATTCAAAGTTTCTTAAAAGGTATTTCTAAAATTATGTCAAAATACAAATCACATATCATACTGAAACAGCAATTTTAATGCTAGAATCTAGTTTAGATTGAAAAATATACCAAATAACCAGTTTCCTTATATTTTTAATAGTCAATAATAAATGGAAAAATAGAAATTATCAAACCCACTTAGAAGCAATCTGAATGAACAATTTTAGAGAAACAATCAGTAGTTTAAAAAACTTCCCATAAAGAAAATACCAAGTCCAGTTTACAGGTGAGTTCTACCAAACACTGAAAGAACAGGTAATTTTCATCTACACAAACTTTTCCAAAGAATAGGAAAAGAGGGGCAATTTCCCAATGCACTTCATGAGGTAGGTACAGCTTTGCTAACAAAATCAGACAAAGCCAATATGAGAAAGATTATAGGCCAATCTTCCTCCCGAGCAGACATAAAATCCTAAGTAAAACATTACCAAATAGTATGATTTAGCAATTCTACTTCTAGGAGAATGCACTGGAGAAACTTCTGTGTATGGTAAAAGGAGACATATGTATGAATGTTCATAGCAGCACTGTTCATAACAGTAAAAATCTGGAAACCAAGTGTCCATCAATAGTAGAATAGAAAAATTTGTGTAGTCATAAATGGAATACAAAGCAGTAATTAAAAAAAGGAATAAATGACCACTACATTAATCAGCATAATTGAAACTAAAAAAAAGAAGAAAAAACCCCAACTCCAATGTTGAGCAAAAAAGGCTTGTTGAAGGACATATGTGTATGACTCATTTACATAGAATTTAAAACACAGATGACAGTAAACATGTAAAAAAAACTATACAGACAAGCAACAGACGAAACTAACACACAATTTAGGACAGTAATGACCTTCGGGAAGAGCCCAAAGAGGTGGTATGTAGCAGGGAGAAACAATCCAAGGCACTAGTATAGACAATGCTATCTTAAAGCAGAGTAAAAGACTCACTGATGATTGATTTATCATTGTACACGATGTACACATATAGTACATTACTATACATTTGTTATTCACAAAAACTTGAAGAAAAATGTGTTATTACACATGTACATTTACACATGTACATCTACACACAAATTTACATAACTTTTAGTGCTTGAAAAATGCTCATTCTATTAATTTTGGCCACCTTAATATGTTTTATTTTTTTATAAAACAGCAAATCAAATTATTTTAAGATCATATATAATTAGAGACAAGAATAGAAAAATGAGTAAGTAAAACTACTAAGTTTAATTAAGCAATTGTGTACCTATTAAGACATAATGCTATGTTCAAAATTTCACCTGGGCCATTGCTGGTCGCACTGTAATGACCACAATTGTCTTGTAAACAATTATTTAAAATACCCATCTCTTTTTGCTAATGGTATGGAGATGAAAGGATGTGAAGGTGGTTCAAGAATTTAAGATGTACACACACTGAAATTCTTCCTAAAAGCTTCATAAAAACAATTAATAATGAAAGAGAGAAAAAGCGAGAAGAGAAAAAGGAAATACAGACCTTTTAAATATAAGGTATTTTATACCTTTGTGTATAGTTCTCATTAGTGATTTTCACTTTGTTTTTGTAACTTCGAATACAAAGAGAAAACAGACTGAGTCCAGAACAAATTAATCCTTATGTTTCTGATGAAGCTGAAAATAACAGCTCTACCTCACTGCCATGTGAGAAGGCATTTTAAGATCAAATAGCTTTTAAATTTAAAAGATTTATAGTGAATTATGAAAAGTGCTATAGAATAGTTAAGGGTAACTAAAGTTTCACTTAGGCACTAACAGCAACAATAATAAAAAAAAGAAGAGTAAGAAAGAAACGAATATATAATCTAACTTTTAAAAATGTATCATACCTAGAAGTTAAGCTCTATAAGGACAGCGATTTTTATCTGTTTTGTTCACTGTAACATTTCTAGCACTTAGAAAAATAGCTACGAAACAAACACTGTTGAATAACGTTTATAATTTTTAATGCTAAATATTACTGTTTATAACATAAACATTATAACTATAAACTCAGTGAGACAGTTTCAATAGAGTCCCAATCTTGAAAGCACAAGTGACTGTAAAAATTTGTAACCCTCAGTTAAATAAGCTTATGGAAATTCTGGCCATTTGGATCACAAAGCATGATGGATGGATGCCATCTCTAATTGCAGGCAAAGCAACACAGAGGTTTGTATACCTAAATCTTTAAACTGCCATGAGCCAACATTTGATTCCTATCAGGTCCTATTTTATTCTGGAACTCAGATTTTTCTGATTTTACAGAATAAAAAAAGAAAATGCTTATTACTTTGTAATTAACTCAGCTCAGTAATGCCTTTAAAGATCAGATTCAGGCTCCCCTAATTTTCCTACACTGTTTCCTAGGCTCTGTCACACTGATGCACTTGGTAGTTTCCATACACTCTCTGTACTTATCAACTTCACTAATCTCTTTACCTTACTTCATGCTTTGTACTCTTTGCCTACAACCTGGATAGGCTTCCCTAAAATCTTCACATATTTAAATCTATCAGACTTTAGAGGACCAACTTAAATGGCATCTTCTTTTTGAGGTTTTTCAGATATGCTTCAGATAGAAGCAATGTTACCCTCTTTCAAAATTCCTAACATTTTCTTTATATAATATCCCTTATTCACCTCAGAGAGCTAAATGCATTTCAGAATTTGGAATCTTTGGGGATGTTAGGAAAATAATGAGCAAATATTATATAACACCTGCAGGAAAAGTCTGAGGTACCATCTTGTAATTAAACACATTAGCATTTCTGCAGTGAAACATATGAATGTTCACAAGTAAACAAGAGAAATAAAAACTTTAATAACTTCACGTCAATTCTGAACAGATTTTTTCTTTTGCCAAATGAGATTATTGTAAATTCATTTAAAAAAAAATTTTTGGCTTTTCAGATCTTTAGAGATTTTGGAATGACAGATAAAAGATTCTGGACTAGTATTTATTTTCTAGAACATATAATTTCTTATTTTACATTAGCTATCCATGCTCATTATATACCATAAGCTCCACGAGGATCTTTGAGTCATCCTAGCACATCAGCCTTAACTTAGTGCATTAAACATGTACTCAAATCTATATAAAGAAATTATTTCTGAAGCAAATTTAGAAAAAAATTTTTGAAGCAAATATGAGAAAATGTTAAGACTTGATAAACCTGGGTGTTGAATATTTGTTAAATTAACAGTCTCTATAACAGAGAACTTAAAATGTTTTATGATTTAATTTTCTTCAAATTCCAGAAAATTGCTTTTATCTTTTCTTACCTATTTCAAAAATAGAAAAAACTGAAAAGCTAGTATCTAGCAAAAAGAAACAGCACTCTAGCCATTACAGCTTCCTGAGGCTTATGGTCCAAAAGACATATTGAGTTGAACTATTTCTATGTATCTCAGTTCACATAGAACTAATTTACGCTATATTTTGCCTCCTTGTTCTTTCATTGTAGTAGATTTTTATTCCCAATTGTTATTTTCTATTTATTTGTATCAAGGACGTAAAAAAAGTGATCAACATGCAATGTTAAAAATGAAAAGCCTTGATTAAAGCTTAAGTCAAAACTAACATGTGCATTTGAAAACATCACATATTGCATTTGTTAAAAAAAAGGCACTATGTTGAAAAATAACTTAATGATACTAGCAAATCTCTTTCACAGATGTTAATGTAACAATAAAACAGACTATTTACAAGAACCAGCTACAGAACAGAATTCCAGAATTTCACAACTAGACGGGATCTCCCAGTCCAACACCTCATACGTAAGAGCATTAAAGTGACTCTCAAGGTCACCGACTTAATGTCACAGAGCCAGAATTACAACAGGCATTCTAATACCATACTCAGTTCTTTATTCCTTATTCATTTCCCAGTATGCCAGATATTCAAATGCTTTTCATTAAATTTTTTGCTATAGCATCATTTTCAAGTTATATAAATAGCTGAAACGTTTCTAGCCACTAGGTACATTATATTCAATTATCTACTGTTCTCAAAAATTTTCTCTATATGTTTACTTTAAGCAGTAAACAATGTTAATATTTCTAACCATTAAAAAAGTATATATATTTACTAGGTAGCTGACAAATATAGCAGAAGCCAACACCAAAACTTAGAAGTAAAGGGATCTGACTTCTAGGTTAATACATTCTCTACATATTTTCACAGGTAGATTTTGAACATGAAATAAGAGAAAATGTCAAAGTGCTTTGAGACTATCAAAAATTCTTTATGCACACAAGGTATTTGTTACTAGATGGGGCCACAGTGACTTTTAAACATAAAATGTGAGGGAGCTCCTCTTAGAAAAAGTGGTAAGAAAATGTTATAAGATTATTAATATTTAAGCTCTTCTCACGAATGTTAAATTGGCAAGCATTTGTGAGATTACCTGAGATATCATGGATATAGATTTTACTTTTAATGTACGGATTTCATAGAGAACACAAAAACCTTCAAGCCAGCAAAGTGGCTTGCTCTTAGAAATAATATAAACTCAAGTGGGTATGTCTTTTATTTACAACATTAAATCAATTATGTAGAAACAATTTCAGCTCCAAAAAGTATACTGTAGAATTATGTCATACCAGGACAACTAGAAACAGGTGTTCCCATATTGATGAGGCAAAGTGCACATCGAGGAAGGGGTTTTCGACAGCCAGGGCAACTTGTGACTTTAGATTTTGTTGGTGAGCCACTGACACCATACTGACTAAAACCTCTGCCCTGATGGGGCACAGTTGAGCAGCTGTAGGAGATAGACTTTCCACAAAAATTGCAACTCACAAACACCTATAAAACAAATGAAAGGAGAAATAAATATAATGCAAACTTTATGAATAAAATAAATATAAAATAATCAAAGTTTGATCCTAACCAATTACTTTTAAATAATTTTTAAATTTTATTGTGTATTATAAAATAATTTATCTGCTAGGTTGATGAGCTCTATTTAAGACTTCCACTTAGCAGTTACATTATTTGAATACTTCTTCTCTGTTACCTTTGTTTAGTTATATTCCTCCTAACATCACTGTGATCTACAGAAAAAAATAACAAGGACTTTAGAGTTCACCCTGGGACATTACAAAATATCCCATTATGACTTTTGATACAAAGTTCAATGATATTATCTCCTAAACAAAATTTTCTTGTAAATAAAACTCTCATTTCCTAAGATAAAAAGGAGTTAAGGATCCTATAATAGCTAAAACTTTAGAATAACAGCAATATAAACAGTTCATTACGCCTTTATATTAAACTCCTAGACTCTTGAACACTTATGATATAGATTAGTAACAAATATTATCATGTAATGCTATTTGATTAATACTCAGGTTGTTTTAATACAAACAGTAATTTCTCAAATTTCTAAAATAAGAAAATAGCACCATCCAGTGCTCACATGGAGCATATACCTGATATTTAACGTCTGAACTCAGACACAGTGATTTCACGTCAAGTGCTTTATGTAATAATTGATCTCACGTTGCTTTTTTTTTGTGTGTGTGGTACGCGGGCCTCTCACTGCCGTGGCCTCTCTCGTTGCGGAGCACAGGCTCCGGACGCACAGGCTCAGCGGCCATGGCTCACGGGCCCAGCCGCTCCGCAGCATGTGGGATCTTCCCGGACCAGGGCACGAACCCGTGTCCCCTGCATGGGCAGGCGGACTCTCAACAACTGTGCCACCAGGGAAGCCCACGTTGCTTTTTTTTAATTGAAGTATAGTTGATTTACAATATTGTGTTAGTTTTAGGTGTACAGCAAAGTTATTCAGTTATATATATATTCTTTTTCAGATTCCTTTCCATTATAGATTATAACAAAACAGTGAATATATTCCCTATGCTATACAGTAAATCCTTGTTGTTTATTTTATATACAGTGCTGATCTCATGTTTTTTTAAACTACTGCTTAAAGAAAAATAAATTTCTATGTCTAATTAGACATATAGATATATATATATATATACTGTTAAAGAAACAACTCCTGCCTTATTACATATAACAGTGAAGAAAGTGTCAATATGTAAGTGGAATGTGTAAGAACATACAGTAGTTTAGATTCTGAAAGATCTTGGAATGTATTAGAAATCCTTGGACAACCCTAGGACTGATTTAGTTTTGCCTAAGATCCTCTAGACCTGCTGTGGTTTGCTCTGTGTCAGACTAAAGCTCAAGTCACTGAGATGACTGTTAGGAAGTGGCACGATCGCAAAAACAGGAAGATTAAGGACAAAGTGCACTCTGGGATAGATAAAGACATGGGAACTCAACATGAGCAAAAGAATGAGTATATTGATAACAATTTATTAAATTGAACCCTCAATTTATCCTATACAACATGCTGTAAACACTTCTATTTTTTGGCTGGGCTATTAGGTACACGTTACAATTTGATTCTCTCCAAAACAATGTACTTACCTGTGCTAAAGGCTTAGAACTGGGATCCAACTTACTCCTGTGAATATCAAATTCAGCTCGTTTGTGCCAAAACCTCCAGGCATCTAATAAATTTCTATAATTCTCAATCCAGTACTGAACTCTTTCATCTTTAAGAACATCTAAGGGAGAGCCCTAAAAAGAAAACATGAATTATTTCAGTTTTGAAAATTTTCCTGGGTAAGCCTGAAGATTCTAGGCAACATGCGAGTATGCATCACATGGGAAGAAACAGGCCTCTTTTTTTGCCAAAAGCTGGCTCCTAATGAGAATACAGATAAAATAACTGATGGAAGCTTCATTAATTTACTTTAAGTTGGCCTCTACCAACGACATAAATATGCACTGTATATACCATTATATCCTGCCAGGGAAATGTAATTTTCTACCTCTTATTTAGGTGTAAAGACCTAAGAGCAATCAATTCACCTTCCTAGTTGAATGCAGTAAAAAAAGACGCAAATCTTTTTTGTCCCAACAATTAAAACCTCTAGGTTCACAAAATATATTTACTATCTCATCTAAATACACACCAAAATTGCTCAATCACATTTAAAAATAATACTGAGCCTGGTCCTTCATATCTAGCAATGTATTGTGGATTAAGATGCTATTTTTGTATACCTATTTATCTAAACGTTAAAAATGCCTATTCTCTCCCTCACCTTCAATTAAAATATATTTATCACCTTCAAATTAAAAAAAAAAAAAGAAGAAAGAAAGAAAAAAACCAAAACTGAACCAAAAATGTTTAGTTCTTTTGCCCCTAGGCCACAGTGAAAAGGAACAATTCCTTTTCCTTAAATTTACTTTAGATTCCTTCTCATTAAGAACTTCAATTTTTTTGCCACTAAGACTTTTCCTAGAGCTGTATTTTCCCTGGCAGCTGTGACATTACACATTTCACCTACGCTTGCTTTGGGTTTTCGAAGAATGCTTTTAGCTCTGTTGAGGATATTGTCCTTATCTTCACATGATGAAGAAAGTAGAGAAAGCCTCTACCTCCAATGATGCTACGGCCACTAATTTAAAGCCAAGTTTTTCCAGTTCTGTTTGGAGGCCACAGAGAAAGTAAAATGTCAGAGGAAACTTAGCATGCATCTTATGGAAAAAGGAAAGAAACCTATAACAGCTAATAAAGACAATCTACCTTTAGACATTCCATCAAAATAGAAGCATATCTTTCACCCAGTAATTAAGTATTAATTTCAATTACTAGAGTTAAATTTAGCTAAAAGAACATGTGAAAAAACTCATAGTTGACAACTTCATTTCTTAAAAAATAAACATCTGCTACAGTCCTAATTATGACCAACTAGGCAGAACTAAGTACTAAAGTATAATACAATCCCTGATTTAAAAAGAAAATTCACAGAAAAATCAGAAATCTTCATACCCCACTCTTTCCCCTTCCACGGCAGTGAGGATAAACTAAGAAATAATCTGGTCAATATTTGGTAAGTCTTCTCTAGAACCGCCCCAATAAAACTTAAAATCAAGGTCTGAAAAAGTCTACAGAGAAAACAGTTCAGAGATTAAGTCTGACCAAATTAAAATTAGAAGAGCTTGGGAAATGCCATGGGCTTCCCACAGTAACAAAATGTAAGACCTAAGTGATCAGCAAGTAACTAAACTTCCAAAAGCATTAACCAACATTCTTCAGAAAAAAGGAAAAGAACCTAGATGTCTATAATATATTGCAAACAATGGCCAGTATTCAATAAAAAATCACTAGACATATAAGAAACAGGTAAGTGTGTTTCAAAGTAAAGGAAAAAGGCAGTCAATAGAACTAAACCTTAAATAGCCCTTATGTTAGAGTAAGTAAAGATCTAAATGCAGCTATTATTCAGACTTAGGGGAAAATAGTGTTTTAATTAGTAAACAGGGCTCTGAGCTGAAAAATATAAACTATAAAAAAATGGAGATTCTGGAACTAAAAAGTACAATAACTGAAATTAAGAATTCCCTGGAAAACCTAACATCAGATAGAAGGTGACAGAATAACCAATTAACAAATCAAAAGAATTTATCCAATTTGAAGAACAGAAGAAAAAAGATGAAAGGAAAATAAAGAGCCTCAGATATTTGTGGGACAATATCAAATGGTTTAATATACGTGCAATAATAGTCCAAGAAGGGGAATGAGATTGAGGCAGAAAAAAATATTTAGAGAAATAATGCTTGAAGACTTCCCAAATCTGATGAAAAACACTGACTTGCAGATCCAAGAACCTCAGTGAATCACAAGCAGGATAAAAAGAACCACAACTACGCTTCAAGGGTTAAACTGCTAAAAATCAAAAGAAAATCTTGAAAGCAGCCCAAGGGAAAATGAAGCATTACATGGGGAAAACAAGGATAGTAATATGTGACTTCTCATACACTGTGAAACCACGTCTTTGAAATGCTGAAAGAAAATGAGTGAAATAGGCATTTTCAATTAAAAGGAGGCTGAGAGAATCTGTCCCCAGTAAATGTGAACTATAAGAAATGCTACAGAGAAAGACCAAAGGGAAACAATATGAGATGGAATTTGAGTCTCTGGTAAGGAATAAACAGTACCAGGCATGGTAAATAATAAATATAAAAGCCCATGTTTTCATTCTTCACATAATTTACATAAAAGACAACTGACTGTTCAAAGCAAAAATAATAACACTAAGTTGGAGTTTATAATGGATGTAGAAGCAAAATACAAGATAATAGGACAAAGGAGGGGGATTTGTAAATGGAATTACACTGTTGTAACATGAAATATGAAGCAAAAAGCGGAAAGTGTCAGGTGAGAGGTAAGAAAGAGAAAAGGTGAAGTAGGAAGCATGATGTATCAGGTGTGAAATGTAAAGTAAGAGGAGGTAAAATGTTGACTGATGAGTTAAGGATGCATATTGTTAGACCTATAGCAACTACTCAAAAGAAGAAGATAATGAAAAGGGGTATAGCTAAAAAGCTAATAGATAAAGTGAAATACTAAAATATTCAATTAGCCCAAAAGAAGGCAGGAAAGGAACAGAAAAACAAAAGGAAGAAGAAAAAGCAAAACAGAAAACTAATAGCAAGATGATAGACTAAATCTTGACCATATAAATATAAATGGAGGGAACTTCTCAATTCAAAGGCAGCTGATCATCAGACTAGATTTTTTTTTAAAGCAAGATTCAATTACACGCCATATTTTTTTTTTTGCGGTACGCAGGCCTCTCAGCACTATGGCCTCTCCCGTTGCGGAGCACAGGCTCTGGATGCGCAGGCCCAGCGGCCATGGCTCATGGGCCCAGCCGCTCCACGGCATGTGGGATCTTCCCAGACCAGGGCACAAACCCGTGTCCCCTGCATCAGCAGGCAGACTCTCAACCACTGCGCCACCAGGGAAGCCCTACACACCGCATTTTAAATGTATTTTATAAACCTTGTTAAGAGGTTGCCAACCATTTGCATTCCATAGCCATATATCTACAGCTTGGTTTAACAAATGTGAACTCATTTCAGTAAGAAAACAATGATACCTTATGCTATAGAAGGACACCTTTTCTTCCATGGTCAGTGGCCTGTTACCTTAGGGTAAGTTTACATTGTGGTTTGTGGGCCAATCAATATCTACTTTTGTTCATAAGAAGGTAGGGTGGCGGAAGGGGGCATTTTACTTTGCTTAGCCAGTATGCAGCATGCTATCATATTGTATAAAAGGATAAGGACAGGAAAGACAACACTAAGAAGGATAAGATTAGCTGGAGGGCCACAGGAAATCTCAGGAAAAAGCTCTAAAATGTCACCATATTTCCAACAAAAGCAAAGTAGTAGGGAATCTTTGCCAGGAATCCATTTTTAACCACTGGACAGTAAAAACTGAGAGAAAATAGATGATCGATTATAGCAAATCATGCCCATTTAATAAATAAGGAAATGAGATAATAAAAGGGAATAATGAGAATTAAGACAGCTGTGTGCAACTTGCCTTCTGTATTTCAAGAAAAATGTATAGTAATTCAGATCAGGGAAAGGCAATCTCTTTGTAGAAGGTGTTGTTCTGTCAACAACTGGAGAAAATGAAGAGAGGTGTCTCTGCTCCATTTGAGCTTTACATGAATTCAAGACTGACACTTCTCAAAGTGAAAGGAAAACCCAGATAACCCAATGCAGGAGGCTTAGGGACGTAAGGTAAGGCAGAAGTCCTGTAGATCAAGTGATTTAAAGCTAAACGTCTTCTAAAGATTGTCAGCAAGCAACAGGGCATATCCACTCAGTGAGGGAAGAAAATACAGAAGGCTAAGCATTTTTTTTCTCCTTAAAATATTGCTGCCACCAGGTTGCGCTAACCTGTAACATGCAGTAACTTGCTGTTTGTACATCTCCAGTTCGGTCAACGTAACTCTCCATTAAGTCCACTCCATCTTTAGTAAGGCCTGTAAGCAGTATTCCTTCCAAATTTCCAGCCTCTTTCATTTCATTGGTCAACTTTTCGATGTACCTATTTAACTGGAAAATTCAAAGTGATTTTTCTAAAGCAATCCATTTGACTATTTGTATTTTCTGCTTCATAAATTCTACATCTGAAACAATTTTACTTTTAAGGGAAAACAGTTTAAAACAAAAGCCCGTGTAAAAATCTAGATATGTGATCTCTAAGAAGTCTGCATCTATTATAAATTACAATACAGCATTTATGATCATTTAAAATATTTTTTTAAAAAGGCATGGTATTTACTATCTTTTGATAATTGTTCTATAAAAGATCCACAGAGGGTTTACTATTTTAAATTTAAAGAGAACTGTCCTTATTATTTTGCAAAGTTATTGATGTCTATTATACAGTACAAAGTAATAAAGTCACAGAATCTGAGTTGGAAGGGAACTTCAAGATTACCAACAATAACCATTTCTTGTATTATATATAGGATGGATAAACATTAAGGTCCTACTGTATAGCACAGGGAACTATATTCAATATCCTCCTGTGATAAACCATAATGGAAAACAATATGAAAAGGAATACATATAGGTAAAACTGAGTCACTTTGCTGTATAGCAGAAATTAACGCAACACTGTAAAACAACAATACTTCAATAAAATTAAAAAAAAAAAGAACTTGTCAATCTCTTTTGGGATTTTGATCTGTAAAGCTCATGGGTCCTTTACAATCTTATCCTAAACAAACAAACACAAAAACAAACCATTTCTTATAAGGTCTTGCCTGACTTTATCCTACCCCAAACTCTAGCCAAGGTGGCTTTATGTTCCCCAGCACTTTCTCATTATTGTAGTACTCAGCACAACATATTACCAGTTGCTTATGTGCATTTCTCTCTCACTATCTACATAGCATATTCATGTACTAGCTGTTTATTGTATTAAAAAATGAAGGAATCCTTTGATAGCATCACTAAGAGGTGAGTTTAACATCTTTATCTACTGATTAATCTCACTCACCACAGCAGAAATAAACTAAAATATTAAGTCAGAATTTTTTTAAGTATAGTTGGTTTACAATGTTTTTAGTTTCAGGTGTACAGCAAAGTGTTTCAGTTATACACATATATATCTATCCTTTTTCAGATTATTTTCCCTTATAAATTATTACAAGATATTGAGTATAGTTCCCTGTGCTATACAGTAGGTCCTTGTTAAATCAGCATTCTTAAATAAGTAAACTTAGGTATGATACATGTTTATAATAGCTCAATCTAATAAGAAATTATTACCTCACTTTTTAGAAGAATTTATATATAAACCTCACAGATACATATTTATACATAAAGATTAGTTTCTTAATCCAGTGACAGTAAATATATATTTTTTTTTTTTTGCGGTATGCGGGCCTCTCACTATTGTGGCCTCTCCCGTTGCGGAGCACAGGCTCTGGACACGCAGGCTCAGCGGCCATGGCTCCCGGGCCCAGCCGCTCTGCGGCATGTGGGATCTTCCCGGACCGGGGCACAAACCCGTGTCCCCTGCATCGGCAGGCGGACTCCCAACCACTGCGCCGCCAGGGAAGCCCGACAGTAAATATTAATCACTTTAAATATGGAATTAAATCAGTTCTTACCTGACTATCACTAAGAAATTTACAAGCAAATGCCACTCTGTCACGTACCGCAACTTTGTTTTCATACTGAAAAGAAGAGAAAAAGCAAGGAGTTACTTTCGGGTGCTATGAGTTATAAATTTTTGCAGACTAGGTATTTTATACCTAATATATATTTTGATTTTCAAATGTATTAATAGGTTACTGTGTATATACTGGCAGAGCCACTGATCACCTAAGATGTTTTTCTTAATGTAACTCTCAGGAAACTCAGTGCTAAGGTTATTTATTGTCCGTAGAAAGTAAAGATTTACCTCTTAAACTGACCAATTTAGCTTAAAACAATTCCAGTTCTGTCTTATATAACTTTAACATAAAACAGAAGCAATGGTGAACAGTTTACCAAATTTAAGATGTCATGTAGTCCTTTCATCATAGAAATTAATTTTAGTGAAACTGAGGAAATCTTTCCTTGGCTTCTAAGTTAATCAACAAGTCTAGGAAATCTATGAATGACCAGTAAATATACCAGCTCAGGATTTAGAAAAAATATCAATACATGTTTCTAAACACAAAATTTTAAAACATACTTTAAAAGTAAATAGACACACTTTTGTGGCTATTGTAAAATACTCTTATATAGGTGGTTTGTGGCAAAATAAGAGGCATTATGATAAATTCTTAAATTTTTGTATACTTGCCAATAATGTAAAATACTATTTTGAAAAGTGTTTACTATAAATATAGAAAGATACAATTAATTTTGTGATAAATAAAAAATAGTTTAAGGGTGGATAAAGGATCCTATTTCCACTGAAGTCTTCCATGAAATATAGTTTTCCTCCTTTAAACGTAAGTTCACTTCAGTTGATACCTTAGTGTGTTTTCTCAATTATAAAATATGGTTCTGCCCTAAAAAGGGGATATATTTCATACAAATTAGATTTAACTCTTAGACTATGTTGCATGTATTACAATTTTGATCTGGAAAGAGTTATAAATATTCTCTGTCCCATTTTACAGCTGAAAAAACTAAAACCCCAAAAAGTTAACTGACCAGCTAAGGTAACTGTGGCAGAGCAAGGACTCAGACCTTTACCTTCTGATTTCCCAATTCAAAACTTTTCACTAGATTACTATAACTTAACAATTTTTTAAAAAGAACAATGATAATTATCATTATTTACATATAAAGTATAATCAGGGACACTCCTGAAACAGCTTGGAAATATCAATATAAACTTCCTACTCAAGATATGATATCCCTTACTTATTTAGGTGTAAGAAAAGAAGGTAGTTTTAATAGGTCACTTAATTGAAAATACAGAAGTTTAACATTTAGACAATATACTTCTCTATCAATTTAAAATCTGAACAATCCATTTCTTTTTCTAGTCTTCACTGTCCTCTACCACTTCCTAAAAGTATCATTTTATTTCTTCAAGATGCAACATTTAAAGTCTTCTGTTTAACAACAAAGAGTAATAATTGTAAAAACAAAACAAAAAAACCCCAACATGCTCTTGGATATTAATTTGAAGTGGTTAGAAAGGTTCAATAGTAATTCGTTAAAAGTAATGAACAAAACACATAAAGAATTGTCAAAATGGACACTAACAACATTTATTAACATATTCATTCATTTATCTCAATAAAATACATGTTTTTATAAATTCTTTGGAACTGACATTTAAATCAATTATCAATGTGTATTTTATAATATTGGGTTGGCCAAAAAGTTCCCTCAGTTTTTAAGTAAAAGTTGACACATTTTTCATTTTCACCAAGAACTTTATTGAACAATGTATTCACCATTTTGTTCTACTACCTTCTGCCATTTTTCAGGCAACTTCATAATTCCATCTTCCCAAAACTTTTTATCTTTTTGAACTAAGAACTGTTCCAGGTGCCTATTACAGTCACAATACAATCTAACAAAATTGTTCTGAATGAAGTTAAAAGTGCTACTAGAGCCATCTTACAGAAAAAAATGAATGAACTTTTTAGCCAACCCAATAAATGCTACAATTGCAAAAAAAAATAGAAATACATTTTGCCTTAGAAGGTTCTTCTCAGTGCTAGAAAGAAGCCCAACAAATGCCAAGAAAGTTGTGGGACTAAGGTGAAGCTTAAAACCCAATAACTAAAACTGATGAGCAACCCTCACTTCTTTCTTTCTGCACTTTGTGATAAAGAACCTATTTGGTGATGTGTTCATACGTGATTAAAGCAGGAGAGAGAGAAAAAAAAAAAAAACAGCAATGAAAAGACCAAATAGTGAAAAAATAAAATAGTCCACTGTAAGTAGTGTGATCATAATTTATCCTCCAATCTGGTACGTGTCTGTGAATGACAAATACTAACTCAGACAAGATACATGGTTATCCTGACCATAACTGATCATGTATTGATTTACTTAATTAAGAAAAAAGCCAAAAACAAAAGCACCATACACACATTTAAAAGATTATATTTCAATATAATATGCATGTTTCTATAGTTGTAGAGTTCTAGAGCTCAGTTCCTAAGCTAAAGGATAAAATCTTATTCCTCCAATGTCCGTAAATTATATCATTAAAACCATTTAAAAAAAAATCAAGTTCAGTTTGCTATCGGCTAACTCCAAATGTTTAAGATACCTTATTTTAAACAATATAAAATGCATCGAAATATGACATTATTTTATGCAACTGACATTTGAAAATTTTAACAAAATTAGATTAAAAACTCCTATCTTAAAAAGAGAGTCTCATGAAACAGAAATTAGCTTACCAATACTCCATCATAAGATCCTGTTTCACTTGTCAGAAATGCAAACATGACACACAGATACGGGTTGTTTAACTGTAATCGTAAAGTGCTGCACATTTCTCTCCAAAGTGAGTTCTTCTCATCTGTATAACCTGATAAAGCCATTGCTACCACATTAAGATTCAGATCACCTGCATATTAAAAAGAGACAGCTAATCAAAGTAATCAAAAGCTTAATGTCTCCTAGTTCTTCAACCATAACAAATAAAGATCAGAGGGTGAATTTGCCCCCCAGAAAAATAAGCCCATTAGAATAAGGGTTTTGACACAGACTAGAATATCTGACAAGAACCACAAGCAAAAATTTCCATTTTTATAAAACTTCTACCCATATTGCAAATCCTGTGCAGGACAAGCACATCTTTTAATTCTCAAGTTTTCATCCCAGACAGATTCCTACACAGTATGTTAGCTTAGGACCTAAATGAAGAGTAGTGAAGCAATACTATCAGAATCATTGCCAACTTCATCAACAAGTTAATTTATGTGGAGATGTTTCAAAGTGTTGATAGTAAATATTATTGTATCTCAGGACTACAATTTTCAAAATCATTTGTTTTCCTATTCCTACATATATAATGCTCATGCTTATGTATATGTTTTATCATTAAAGTACTGAAACCCAATATTTCAGCATTCTTATTATAGTATTATACTTTTAATTTTTCTAGGACCAAATTAACTATTATTATAGTATTATACTTTTAATTTTTCTAGGACAAAATTAACTATCAGAATGATCACAGAACTGTATTTAGACATATTTGCAACAAAGCATTTGTTACCAATAGTCTTTTAAACATTTGTTCTTAGCAGTTTATACAGCTGCTGATGAGCTGCTAGCCTGGCAGTCAGCCCTACGGCTGCCTAGCCATCTAACATTAAGTTTACCTTCAAAAGAGAAAATTAAATTCATCTTTAGCTTTTACTCTTAAGTGTTTTCTACATTTATTATAGCAACTTTATTAGGTTTCTTGATCCTAATCATTTACTCTTTTTTTTCCAAATAAAACAGCATTTCCCACTTTATGTTCTTAATAGCCTGTTCCTCATTTCTATGAACATTTTCCCCAAGTTATTTTGTGCCTGCTTCCTGTGCTTACTCTGTTAAAGTCTTTTTTCTTTCTTTCCTTCTTTCTTTCTCTCTCTCTCCCCACCCCCACCCCGCTCTTTTTCTTTCCTTCCTTCCTTTCCTTCTCTCTCCCTCTCCCTCTCTCTCTCTTTCTTTCCTTCCTTCCTTTCCTTCTCTCTCTCCCTGTCTCTCTCCCTCCTTCCCTTCTTTCATTTTTTTAACATCTTTATTGGAGTATAATTGCTTTACAATGGTGTGTTACGTTTCTGCTTTATAACAAAGTGAATCAGCTATACATATACATATATCCCCATTTCTCCTCCCTCTTGCATCTCCCTGCCACCCTCCCTATCCCACCCTCTAGGTGGTCTGAAAGCACCGAGCTGATCTCCCTGTGCTATGTGGCTGCTTCCCACTAGCTATCTATTTTACATTTGGTAGTATATATATGTCCATGCCACTCTCTCACTTCGTCCCCAGCTTACCCTTCCCCCTCCCCATGTCCTTAACTCCATTCTCTATGCCTGCGTCTTTATTCCTGTCCTGCCCCTAGGTTCTTCAGAACCTTTTTTTTTGTTTTAGATTCCAAATATATGTGTTAGCATACGGTATTTGTTTTACTCTTTCTGACTTTAACATTAAGAAACAACAACAACAAAGGAATATCTTCTTTGAATCCTGCTTAGAACAATTTATCTCCAAATGGAAAGGAATATTTGATTCACAGAAATCTTTTCTCCAGTCCTCAACCAGGTTATTCAAATCACTGAAAAGATACTTTCCCCCTATTGTTAGTATGGGTGTTTAAATCTAACACCAAATTTTCCAGGTAACACAAGACAAGGATTATCATGCTCTAAGGTCATAGTAAAATTAGAATTAGAAATGGCTTTAAATATCAATTCTTTTTTCCATCACAACATATCTTCTACTGCACTCTCAAATGGGGAAGACTTATGCTAGAGCAAAACTGAAGGAAAAGAGGGCAATCTGGGCAAAACATTAGCTTTTTCAACTTTTAGACTGCAAGTAAATATATTACAGTTAATTCAGGTGTTTTTCCTATGGTACCACAGAACTGTAATAGCTTCAAAATGGACCAGCAAATAAAAATTAAGTATTCTGAATACTCATAAATAATTTGGCCAGGTGTATTAAAAACTGATAGGTATATATACATCTTGAAGTGAAATATTCCCAGTAAGAAAAAAACTGAATTCCTGGATTAAGATTTATTTCTCTGAGTTTTCTCTTGCAAAATGTCAGGGTGAAAACTTTATCACATATCTTTGTTTCTTCTTTTTCAAAAAAATATTAAATGGAAACTATGTTCAAATCAGCAGACTCAAGGAGAAACACTTTTGCATATCAAAGTATGATTTTTATAAGAATCTATGTTAGTCTAACTAAAAGTGTCATTCAGTTTCCTAAAAGTCAACCAAAAACCATACAAAAAATAAAGCATAAACTAAAATACACTCAAATGTTTGCCATAAAAATGCCTGCCAACTAAAGTAGTCCTAATCTCCAAGAAAATACATTTTTTAAATGTATGTTAACTATCTTCAAGGAAAAAACACTGAAATGAACACACTTGAGTATTCCTTATAATATTAAGAAGACAATTAAGACTTTTCCTTTTTCAATAAACAAAAGGGATGGACTAAACATTTACTTTAATAGAGACAGTTCTGTGCTAATTTCTCTTTCAAAAAAGTTTACCAAAAATATTGATTAGAGCTTTAACAATTATCAGCATCTTTTCTTTCAAGGATTCTATGAACGGCAAATATCTTATTATATAACCCAATACCTTTTTCTGAAGATGCCCCTTCATTCAGGATCTGGATTGCTCGTCGAATATCCAAGTTGAACAATGCCACAGCGGCAGCTCTCTCCCATTCCCCTTCTTGTACAAGGGAGTTCAAAAATGGCCCCACGTCGACATCCGTTCCTTTCTTTATCCACCCACAAAGCTGTAAAGCTAAGATTCTCTCTTCAGTTAAATTCTGAATATCAGTTTGCTTATCCAACCCACTCCAATTATGTCTGCTGCTTTCTACCATTCCTAAAAAGAAAAACACCTTTATATTATTGTTTATTAGTTTTTGAAATGTGTTTGGAAAATAAGTCAGTTTTACATAGGACTATTTCAACATTAGATTTTAAATATTCAACTTCTCAGCCACAATTTCATGATAGCATAAGTATAAGACATGCCACAAACAAAACACATTTTACATGTTGCTAAGTACAAACTTCCCCGAGTTACCAGAAAGAGCTGTAGGACTAACAGTCAATGCTTGATGGGCTATGCTGAGTCACTGCTTCAGAGCAGCCTCCCTGACCACCTAATCTAAAATAGGGTGCCACCTGTATTATCTAACTAACGATTGGTTCCTCTATGTCCTTTAGCACTAACATAAGCTCCCATATTTTATTTAATTTATTTTCAGTCTTATCTCTTCTACTAGAACATAAGCTCCTACTAGAACATACGCTCCAAAAGGGCTGGCATCTTTTCTTTTTATATTTGAAAGGTATCCCCAGTGTCTGAGATTCGATACTCACACTCTCTCCCTCCCCCTTCTGCCACTCTATGTATGAATATATACATCTATATGAAAAAAAATGAGATCAAAAACATCGAAGTACTTTGAAATGTTAAGTACTAAGCTAAAATACAACAGGAATTATTTGAAGGTTCTCCCCACTTACTAAACCAGGAGACTTTATGGCCTCCTTTTCTTTTCACAAGGAATTTAAATAATTCTTGTAACATTACTTAGATTGCAATCAAGGCAGCTGATCCTAACGGGGGGATAATTTCACGTAAGATGATACTTGGTGCCAAATTAAGGTAAAAGAAAGATGAAACTTAAGGACTCTATTAATTGCAACTCAAATTCTTAAAAGTTCTAGAAAGTTTTACCATCAAAATTGTCATTAATTATCTGTTCTTATTTTAACAAAAAGGATTTTCAGAATAAACTGAATTAGGAATTAGGAAGCAAGAATGTCCAACATTACAAATGTCTTTTATTAGTAGTAATTTACACTTGTAATTTACAGCATCCTACATTTATATAGTTACATATAATACAGTAATTATACATTTGTAGGGACTTCCCTGGTGGCGCAGTGGTTTAGAATCTGCCTGCCAGTGCAGGGGACACGGGTTCACTCCATGGTCCAGAAAGATCCCACGTGCCACAGAGCAACTAAGCCCGTGCACCACAACTACTGAGCCTGCGCTCTAGAGCCCACGAGCCACAGTTACTGAAGCCCGCATACCTAGAGCCCGTGCTCCGCAACAAGAGAAGCCATCACAATGAGAAACCCGAACACTGCAACAAAGAGTAGGCCCCACTCACTGCAACTAGAGAAAGCCCACGCACAGCAACAAAGACCCAAGGCAGACAAAAAAAAAAAAGAAAAAATAAAGAGAATACCTGCACATCAAAAAGAGGAACCGTGCTGCTCTATATGCAGCCATGAGGGAAGTCAGTGAAGACAAAATCACTTATAGCTTATGAAAGTGAGATTTTAAGAACTCTGAGAAAACTTAGAATTAAATGATAAAGTTAATAAAACACGTTAAAAATTAAAGAAGACTTTTTATTCTGAATAACAAATTTAAACTGTTTAAATAGTATGTAGTCATTAAATTTCATGTAGAACAAGCTGCAGATGTAGTATAAGGTATTTACTTTCTTATCTCCTGTATAAATTTTGGATTCAGTACTGATGATATTATTTAATTAACGGTAAAAATTTAAGCAGGTGAACAAAAAGCAATTTATTTGTTAAACAATTCCTCACAGCTTAATAATTTCTAGTTTCTTAGAGTTTTTATTTTCTAGAATTGCGTCATGAAATAGAGATCAGTGTGTATGAATCCAAAGAGCTCAGAGCTAGGAGGTGGAAAAGTTTCCTGCAAGTGCATGGATATTGCGTCACATTATTGTGGCTGCTCAGAGACCTTCCCACTGCTTAATAACTATGTTACAAGAAATTCGGGTTATCAAATAAGCAATGTGATATTATTGTGGGTTTTTAAGTACATAGTCATATTATGATTTTTAGTATGCATGAATTTTTAAATATGATTAATTTAAATCTATTTATACACATTATGTAATACTAAAGTGACAAGATTGTATCCCCAAAATTTGAGACTACTCTATATATAAATAATAAAATCAATGTTTTATGATGGTTGTGAGGGAAACAAGTGAAACAAGTTCACTTAAACATTAAAAAAACATTTAAAATATTTTTTTGTTTCAAATACTACATCAAGCAAACACTATGCTACTTGTAGTTGTAAGTTTGTTGCATTTTTACATCTATATAATAACAGAGCAGTAATTTTATCCAGTGTTTATAAGAACATTTTTGTTCTTAAAAACCTAAATCCCAGCAATTCTGCCCGTTAAAGTAATTCTTCTTAACAGACATGCTTTCTAGATCAGTTTACCATTTAAGTATGAAAAATATTTTCATCATGTTGGATGGAAAGCTGACCAACATTATATAATTTTCTGCCATCTTAAAAAGAAGGAATTATACCTACTGACAACCCTGTGACCTTGCTCCACAAGACGTACAAGGCATTCCCTCAGAGCATGCATTCTATTCTTCCTGATTGATTTCAACACTTGGCCCTTCCAAAAAACTAGCCTTATCTCCACCAGCCTACACCTCCAAGATTCTACCCACTCCCATCACAGACACACTTCAAGTTATTTCTTCTCCAAAAGAGCCACTTTCTAACCACAACCTCATAGACTTCCAGCTCACAATCTCAACCTCACAATCTCTTGACCACTCATATCTTTACTTATTAGTCTTCTGTCATTTTCCTCCCTAACCAAGTTAGATCCCAAGGACCAACAAATGAACCATTCTTTTTCCAGTATTCTTAACTCTCTTGGCCCATTGTCTTTTATTCTTTCTTCTGCTAAAGCAACGTTGCCCCACAGTCCTCCCATTTCTCAAGACAACTCTCTCTCCTCTTCTCTGTATCTCCTCTCCACAGCCTCCCTGCTCTTCTCAACAAGCAAACCTACTATGTTGAGAAAGTAGGAGCCATCAAGTGGAAAACCTGTCAGTGTCTGATCACTCAACATTAAACAACCTGCATACCTTTCCCCTCTCCCTACTGTGGAGTAGGTGTACATCCTCCTGTGTGTAAAGCCAATCTTTCACCTGTGCTTTGGATCCCTTCCTAGGAATTCTGCTTTTCAGCCTCTTTACTCTGCATCTGCCAATTTCTAAGGGTTTCCTCTCATCAGCATTTAAACACACTTTAATCAATTCCATGTTAAAAACAAAAACAACACAAAAGCCTTCCCATGACTCCAGATTCACCTGCTGCTATCACTGTATATCTTTTTATCCTCCTTCATACAGTCAAATTTCTTGAAAGAATTAATTAAAATGGATGACCTCTTTCTTCACCCTACATTTTCTGCCCATTGGACATCTCTATCTAGCTATATCAAATTTATCCCAAAATAAACTCTTTTCTTATTTTCAAATGCATTCTACCTATGTTATTCCTATCTAATTAACTGCTATTAGTATTATCCCAGTTGTCTTAGCATGCTTTCATTTTTCCTTCCCCTCCATCCCCTGAATCCGATTAATTAAATTCTGTCCCACTCTCTATCCACATTTCTCTAGCTCTTCTGCCACTTACCTTCGTAAGAACACCATCATATCTTGCCTGATAACTGTGGCTTCTGAGGTCCCTGCTATCAATCTTGATCCCCTCCAATCCATTCCACACACAGAGTGACAGCTTTAAAACACAAATTTCCCTAAACCCTCACCATGATTTCTAAGTCCTGGTTACCCCACTGCCTCAATTCTCTCTTCGCGTCCTCTCTCACACTCTGTTCCTGCAATACTGAGTGTGCTATGCTCCCTCTCCTCTGGGATCACTGCATATGCTGCTCCCTGTCTGAACCCTGTCTTTGCCTTTACCTCTTGCAGGAAACCAACACTAATTCCTAAAACCAGATTATGAATTCTTCTGTACTTAATTGTCTGTTCTTCCTCATATTATAACTATTTACTTGTCCATATTCTGAAGTATACTTGACCCTTGAACAACATGGGTTTGAACTGCATGGGTCCACTTATACACAGTTTTCAATAAAGATAGTACCTGTGTTTTCATTTTATAGATATCTAAATGTGGGGAAAAGTTAGTGTTCGATTAAAGATCACAATATGTGGAAACAAAAGAACGAGGGTTTGAGTCCTGATTCTACCAAACTGTTTCAGCTTCCTGTCCTTGAATGAGTCATTTATCAATTTCTTTGTTTTTCAGGCAGAAATACAAGTACACAGATTTTTGAGTGGGGTAAAAGGGATCAGTAACCCTAACTACCCCCTCTCCTTGTTCAAGGCTCAACTGTAGAATGTAAACTCCCCAAGAGCAGGAATGATATCTATCTTGCATAGTCTCCATGAGTGAAGAGACTTAGCTCTCTTCTTTACAGTTATGTCTCCAGTTCCTAGGAGAATTCTTGGCATATAGTGAGCATGTAATGAATACCTGGCGAATGAATGAATAAATTTACCTCATATTACAGTTGTAAGAATTAAAGTAACATGGAGAAAGCAACTAGTATGATGTCTAATTCATAGTAAGCACTCACTATATATTATCTGTCACCAAAGTTAAAATTTAGCTCTAATAAACTTGTGCATTAGGTAATGGTGGGCAAGATGGCTCAATGTGTTGACTTACTATGTGTTGAATTATTAGAGATACAATTAGAAAAGAAGTATGGCCAGAGAAAAGACTGGAACTTAGGACTGCCAACTTTGACAGTCATTTCTCTACTTTTTACTTTTTGGGTTACAGAAACAAAATATCTAGACCAAACTAAACAAAAAGCTAAAAGTCTATCAATGAGATAATCTTTCCAACAGTAGTCTTTTTTAGTTTGGGTAAAGACTACTCTTGACTCAAGACAAGATACTCAGTTTGTCTCTACTCCACCAGAAACATATAAAGATATTCCATTTTCCCCCCTTGCTTTTCCTCAGAGGTAGTGTATTGGCTTTTCCCTGAAATATATCAAAGTACAGCTAGACCAGTCCCTCCCATCAGGAAGCTTGCACAAGCCTCTTAGATAGCCTCATCCACAGAGGGCAGACAGAAGAAGCAAGAAGAACTATAATCCTTCAGCCTGTGGAATGAAAACCATATTCACAGAAAGACAGACAAAATAAAAAGGTAGAGGACTATGTACCAGATAAAGGAACAAGATAAAACCCCAGAAAAACAACTAAACAAAGTGGAGATAGGCAACCTTCCAGAAAAGTAATTCAGAATAATGATAGTGAAGATGACCCAGGTCCTCGGAAAAAGAATGGAGACAAACATCGAGAAGATGCAAGAAATGTTTAAAAGAACAAACAAAGATGAACAATACAATAAGTGAAATGAAAAATACACTAGAAGGAATCAATAGCAGAATAACTAAAGCAAAAGAACAGACAACTGAACTGGAAGACAGAATGGTGGAAATTACTGCCATGGAACAGAATAAAGAAAAAAGAAAGAAAACAAATGAAGACAGCCCAAGAGACCTCTGGGACAACAATGAATGCACCAACATTTGCATTATAGGGGTCCCAGAAGGAGAAAAGAGAGAGAAAGGACCCAAGAAAATATTTGAAGAGACTGTAGTCAAAAACTTCCCGAACATGGGAAAGGAAATAGGCACCCAAGTCCAGGAAGCGCACAGAGTTACAGGCAGGATAAACCCAGGGAAAAACACGCCAAGACACATAGTAATCAAACAACAAAAATTATTAAAAACAACAAGGGAAAACTAACAAATAACATACAAGGGGACTCCCATAAAGTTAACAGCTGATTTCTCAGCAGAAACTCTACGAGCCAGGGAGTGGCACAATATATTTAAAGTGATGAAAAGGAAGAACCTACAACCAAGATTACTCTACCCAACAAGGATCTCATTCAGATTCGACAGAGAAATCAAAGCTTTACAGATAAGCAAAAGCTAAGAGAATTCAGCACCACCAAACCAGCTCTACAGCAGATGCTAAAGGAACTTCTCTAAGAGGGAAACACAAGAGAAAAAAAGGACCTACAAAAACAAACCCAAAACAATTAAGAAAATGATCATAGGAACACACATATAGAAAATTACCTTAAATGTGAAAGGATTAAATGCTCCAACCAGGGCTTCCCTGGTGGCGCAGTGGTTGAGAGTCCGCCTGCCAATGCAGGGGACACGGATTCGTGCCCTGGTCCAGGAAGATCCCACATGCCATGGAGCGGCTGGGCCTGTGAGCCATGGCCGCTGAGCCTGCGCGTCCAGAGCCTATGCTCCACAACAGGAGAGGCCACAACAGCGAGAGGCCCGTGTACTGCAAAAAAAAAAAAAAAAAAAAAAAGGTCCAACCAAAAGACACAGGCTTGCTGAATGGATACAAAAACAAATCCTGTCTATATGCTACCGACAAGAGACCCACTTCAGACCTAGGGACACATACAGACTGAAAGTGAGGGGATGGAAAAAGATATTCCATGCAAATGGAAATCAAAAGAAAGCTGGAGTAGCAATACTCATATAAGATAAAATAGATTTTAAAATACAGAATGTTACAAGAGGCAAGTAGGGACACTACATAATGATCAAGGGATCAATCCAAGAAGATATAACAATTATAAATATATATGCACCCAACATAGGAGCACCTCAATACAAAAGGCAATTGTTAACAGCTATAAAAGAGGAAATCGACAGTAACACAATAATAGTGGGGGACTTTTAACACTTCACTTACACCAACTGACAGATCATCCAGACAGAAATTTAATAAGGAAACACAAGCTTTAAATGACACAATAGACCAGATAGATTTAATTGATATCTATAGGACATTCCATCTGAAAACAGCCGATTACACTTTCTTCTCAAGTGCACACAGAACATTCTCCAGGATAGATCACATCTTGGGTAACAAAGCAAGCCTCAGTAAATTTAAGAAAACTGAAGTCATATCAAGCATCTTTTCTGACTACAATGCTATGAGATTATAAATAAATTAAAGGGAAAAAAACATAAAAAACACAAACACACTGAGGCTAAACAACAGATTACTAAATAACCAAGAGATCACTGAAGAAACCATAGAGGAAATTAGAAAATATCTAGAGACAAATGACAATGAAAACACGATGAACCAAAACCTATGGGACGCAGCAAAAGCAGTTCTAAGAGGGAAGTTTATAGCTATATAATCCTACCTCAAGAAATAAGAAAAATCTCAAATAAACAATCCAACCTTACACTTAAAAGAACTAGAGAAAGAACAAACAAAACCCAAAGTTAGTAGAAGGAAAGAAATCATAACGATCAGAGCAGAAATAAATGAAACAGAAACAAAGAAAACAATAGCAAAGATCAATAAAACTAAAAGCTGGTTCTTTGAGAAGATAAACAAAATTGATAAACCTTTAGCCAGACTCATCAAGAAAAAGAGGGAGAGGACTCAAATCAATAAAATTAGAAATGAAAAAGGAGAAGTTACAACGGACACCGCAGAAATACAAAGCATCCTAAGAGACTACTACAAGCAACACTATGCCAATAAAATGGACAACCTGGAAGAAATGGACAAATTCTTAGAAAGTTATAACCTTCCAAGACTGATCCAGGAAGAAACAGAAAATATGAACAGACCAATCACAAGCACTGACACTGAAACTGTGATTTAAAATCTTCCAACAAACAAAAGTCCAGGACCAGATGGCTTCACAGGTGAATTCTATCAAACATTTAAAGAAGAGCTAATACCCATCCTTCTCAAACTCTTCCAAAAAATTGCAGAGGAAGGAACACTCCCAAACTCATTCTACGAGGCCACCATCACCCTGATACCAAAACCAGACAAAGAGACTACAAAAAAAGAAAATTACAGACCAATATCACTGATGAATATAGATGCAAAAATCCTCAAGAAAATACTAGCAAACAGAATCCAACAACACATTAAAAGAATCATACAACATGATCAAGTGGGATTTATCCCAGGGATGCAAGGATTCTTCAATATATGCAAATCAATCAGTGTGGTACACCATATTAACAAATTGAAGAATAAAAAGCATATGATCATCTCAATAGATGCAAAAAAACCTTTTGACAAAATTCAACACCCATTTATGATAAAAACCCTCCAGAAAGTGGGCATAGAGGGAACTTACCTCAACATAATAAAGGCCATGTATGACAAACCCACAGCAAACATCATTCTCAAAGGCGAAAAACTGAAAGCATTTCCTCTAAGATCAGGAACAAGACAATGATGTCCACTCTTGCCACTATTATTCAACACAGTTTTGGAAGTCCTAGCCGCGGCAATCAAAGAGAAAGAAATAAAAGAAATACAAATTGGAAAAGAAGTAAAACTGTTACTGTTTCCAGATGACATGATACTATACACAGATAATCCTAAAGATGCCACCAGAAGACTACTAGAGCTAATCAATGAATTTGGTAAAGGTGCAGGATACAAAATTAATGCACAGAAATCACTTGCATTCCTATACACTAACAACAAAAACTCAGAAAGAGAAATTAAGGAAACAAACCCATTCACCACTGCAACAAAAAGAATAAAATACCTAGGAATAAACCTACCTAAGGAGGTAAAAGACCTGTACTCAGAAAACTATAAGACACTGATGAAAGAAATCAAAGATGACACAAACAAATGGAGACATATGCCATGTTCTTGGATGGGAAGAATCAATATTGTGAAAATGACTATACTACCCAAAGCAATCTACAGATTCAATGCAATCCCTATCATATTCCCAATGGCATTTTTTTACAGAACTAGAACAAGAAATCTTAAAATTTGTACGGAGACACAAAAGATGCCTGAATAGCCAAAGCAACCTTGAAGAAAAAAAAACCAGAGCTGAGGAATCAGACTTCCTGACTTCAGACTATACTACAAAGTTACAGTAATCAAGACAATATGGTACTGGCACAAAAACAGAAACATAGATCCATGGAACAGGATAGAAATTCCAGAGATAAACCCACACATCTATGGTCAACTAATCTATGACAAAGGAAGCAAGGATATACAAGGAGAAAAGACAGTCTCTTCAATAAGTGGTGCCAGGAAAACTGGACAGCCATATGTAAAAGAATGAAATTAGAATACTCCCTAACACCATATATAAAAATAAACTCAAAATGGATTAAAGACCTAAATGTAAGACCAGACAATATAAAACTCTTACAGGAAAACATAGGAAGAACACTCTTTGACATAAATCACATCAAGATTTTTGACCCACCTCCTAGAGTAATGGAAATAAAAACAAAAATAAACAAATGGGACCTAATGAAACTTAAAAGCTTTTGCACAGCAAAGAAAACCATAAACAAGACGAAAAGGCAACCCTCAGAGTGGGAGAAAATATCTGCAAACAAATCAATGGACAAAGGATTAAACTCCAAAATATATAAACAGCTCATGCAGCCCAATATTAAAAAAACAAACAACCCAATCAAAAGATGGGAAGAAGACCTAAATGGGCAGGAGACATTTCTCCAAAGATGACATACAGATGGCCAAGAGGCACATGAAAAGCTGCTCAACATCACTAATTATTAGAGAAATGCAAATCAAAACTACAATGAGGTTATCACCTCACACCAGTTAGAATGGGCACCATCAGAAAATCTACAAACAACAAATGCTGGACAGGGTGTGAGGAAAAGGGAATCCTCTTGCACTGTTGGTGGGAATGTAAATTGATATAGCCACTATGGAGAACAGTATGGAGGTTCCTCAAAAAACTAAAAATAGAATTACCATATGACCCAGCAATCCCACTACTGGGCATATACCCAGAGAAAACCATAGTTCAAAAAGACACATGCACCCCAGTGTTTATTGCAACACTACTTACAATAGCCAGGTCATGGAAGCAACCTAAATGCCCACTGACAGACAAATGGATAAAGAAGATGTGGTACATACATACAATGGAATATTACTCAGCCATAAAAAGGAAGGAAATTGGGTCATTTGTAGAGATGTAGATGGACATAGAGACTGTGATACAAGTGAAGTAAGTCAGAAAGAGAAAAACAAATATTGTATATTAACGCATATATGGGGAATCTAGAAAAATGGTACAGATGAACTGGTTTGCAAGGCAGAAACAGACACACAGATGTAGAGAACAAACATATAGACACCAAGGGGGGAATGTGGCAGGTGGGGGGGGATTAAAAAAAAAAAAGTACAGCAGAAACAATAAACCTCAGAATATTGAGAATGCAATGTGGTCTGACCTACTATATAGCTGTAAATACTACTTATGGGGGTAATACATAACTGTCCTTTTACTTTCATTAATAAAAATGGGAGTCTCTAATTAAACTCATTTTATTATTTATAATAAAACTTACTTTTTTGGGTCAAGAGCTAATGAGAGAACACCAAAATGAAATAGATGATATAAGTAGTCTACTGAATCTTCAATGTGAAGATTGTATTTTAGAAGTAATTTATTTAGTAATGTATTTAGAAGTAATTTAGTAATTTAGAAGTAATTTAGAAGTAATTTAGTAATTTAGAAGTCCTTAAAAAAATCAAAATAATATAACCATTTAATTGAAATGTTTAATGTACTCTTATTTAAAAACAGCATTTTATTTTGTATTTTTTTGTAGAGTATTTATGAAAGTCCTATAAAAAAAAAAGTTAGATTTATTACTTCTACTGCCACTCTTTGACTAAATAATGTAAACTGCTTTTCTAGCAGCTTGAGTTGGGCCCAAATTTGACTGCTATCAAAAACTAGAAACCAAATCCTAGGTTGGGAAGATAACTATAATATAACCCACAATTCAATCCCAATAAAGACAATAAGAACAACTGTTTAAAGAAGTCAGTGAAAAAACAGTAAGTTTGGCTCTTCTGTCATCTTTATTTTACTCTTAAATAGTTTATTAATTTCAATCTTACATTAATTCATGCATCATTCAATCATCAAAGACTACTTCACATACAGATGGCCAAAAAACACATGAAAAGATGCTCAACATCACTAATTATTAGAGAAATGCAAATCAAAACTACAGTGAGGTATCACCTCACACCAGTCAGAATGACCATAATCAAAAATCTACAAACCATAAATGACAGAGAGGGTGTGGAGAAAAGGGAACCCTTCCACACTATTGGTGGGAATGTAAATTGATACAGCCACTATGGAGAACAGTATGTTCTTTAAAAAACTAAAAATAGGGCTTCCCTGGTGGCGCAGTGGTTGAAGAGTCCGCCTGCTGATGCAGGGGACACGGGTTCGTGCCCTGGTCTGGGAGGGTCCCACATGTCATGGAGCGGCTGGGCCCATGATCCATGGCTGCTGGGCCTGCACATCTGGAACCTGTGCTCCCCAACGGGAGAGGCCACATCAGTGAGAGGCCCGCGTACCGCAAAAAAAAACCAAACTAAAAATAGAGCTACCATATGACCCACCAACCCCACTCCTGGCCATATATCCAGAGAAAACCATAATTTGAAAGGATGCATGCACCGCAATGTTCATTGCAGCACTATTTACGATACCCAGGACATGGAAGCAACCTAAATGTCAATCAACAGACGAATGGATAAAGAAGATGTGGTGTATATACATATATATATATATATGTATACACACACACACACACACACACACACACACACACACACACCATGGAATATTACTCAGCCATAAAAAGGAACAAAATAATGCCATTTGCAGCGAAATGGATGGACCCAGAGATTGTCATACAGACTGAAGTCAGAAAGAGAAAGACAAATATCATATAATACTGCTTATACGTGGAATCCAGAAAAATGAACTTATTTGCAAAGGAGAAATAGAGTCACAGATGTAGAAAACAAGCTTATAGTTACCAATGGGGGAAGCGGGGTTGGGGAGTGGATGAATTGGGAGTTGGGACTGACATATATACACTACTATATATAAAATAGATAACTAATGAGAACCTACTGTATACCACAGTGAACTCTAATCAGTGCTCTGTGGTGACCTAAATGGGAAGGAAATCTAAAAAAGAGTGGATATATGTATATGTATAACTGATTCACTTTGCTGTACAGCAGAAAGTAACACAATATTGTAAAGCACCTATATTCTAATAAAAATTAATTTAAAAAAAAGAAAGGAAAAAAGGAAACAAACTACAGCAATTAAAAAATAAAGACTATTTCAGATAAGACACCTCAGGTAAGGCCATACCTCATGTCATAGTTATACAGTACTTACCATTGGGTAGCTAAGTGAGAGGGTTTAGGCAGCAAAATAAAAAGGGGTCTCCTTCAGTTGGAAAAATTTTAATTTAGTTTTTATAAAAGCAAATACTGTGCTAAAATCTGAACCAACAACCAGGATCCTATAAATCCTCTAATGTAATACCTTTCAAAGTGGGTCTTCAAAACCAATAATAGTGAATAAATTAATGAATAAATTTAGAAAGTCAATCACTTCAAAGAACCAAGACTCCTTCCAAAAAGAATTTTAAATATAAGAACAATTATGCATTTAACACAATTCACTAAAAATATCTAGTCAAAAACAACACAACAAAAAAAGAATATTTATGTACACTATCCTGAGATAACTAAATTTGGGGGGAAAATAAGAGTACAAAAATTATAAACATATTGCAGAAAATAAAACAGAATTTTCTTACCCAAAGATGATTTTACAATTGATTTAATTCCTGAATAAACCAATGATCCTTTGTTGCCTGGAGATTTCTGATCCATATCTTCTGTATACTGCTTCATAAGTATTTAAATGCATAGGAAATACTAGTAATGATGCATAATAAAATATTTCAAAGCTTAACTTATTTTGATTTGGAACCAATTCATAATAGGCATCAGTGCAAGAAGGTGGTTGGTTCTACTCTATTGTAGAGATATATTTTTCTCCCTCCTACACAATCTGCAAAGCAGTATTTCAACAGTTTTAAACAATTTTACTTTGGAATTTTAGTATTAAGTCTTGCATTTGCACATAAAACATTCAGCACGATATTTACAGACTGACCTTTTGGCAAATTTCAAGAACATTTCTACCAAATTCTTCTTACAAAACTCACAATGCAAAGGATATAGTGCAGAGTATACCAGAGTGACTTGAGCTGTGGATCTTCATTTCCCGCTAAAATATGGTTTCTCCACACCTGTTCTGTATCAAGTCCGTACCTTGATAAAGCCCGAAGGCGCATCTTCGTTGCTATATCTTTTTCTAAAGAATTATCATTTTCTTCTTCCGCACATTCATACAAATGACGACCACAAGCCCACATTAAAGATGTAATTGGGCTCCAGGCAAGAGAGATCCTTTCAAAAACAGTGAAGTCAGACATTGTTCGGTTGGGAGTTACAACTATCATTCGATTTTGACTTGTTGGATGCCAAGCAAAGGAGGCAATGTAATTGTCACAAGGTTGCACACTTCTTTCAATTATTGTGGGTTCAGTTTCGTCTCCAATGGGAGTGGGTGTGTGCTGCATATCATATAATCTAATAATATTACTATCCCTTGTTAAAGTGGCAAGCAGACCAGTCCTAGTTGGACACCATGCTACTTTTGTTAAGGGCTTTGGTTGCTCAGTCAAAGTCAAAACTGGCTTCTCAAATTTCCTAAGATCCCATATTGCAACCTGACCTTCATAAAAGGAAGCAACACGATCATGGAAGTATGGGTCTACTGTCACGCCCTGAACAGCTTTTGTATTCACAAACATCTTTTGGCTTGTATTCCGAAGATCAAAAATGGCTAGGTTACGATGCATACCAGCAAGGAGAAGTTTCTGGTCTCGTGGAAGCCAACAAAGAGAGAGACAAGCATCATTCTGTCCTAATTCATAAAGTGGTTTTGTTACTAATAATGTTGTTTCAGTTTCACCTGCCGAAAGTCTTACTTTCTCCATGGGAACTATATCAGGCGTGTATTTGCTGCAGATGTCCCAAATCAGCACTGAAAAGTCAGCTCTATGTTTATCTAGACCAGCAGCAAGCCAGTTACTATCCAATGGATTCCATGCAAGAGTATTGCATTGTCGTGCATGTTTTGGAACAAACTCTTTTCCTATCAAATCTTTGAACTTTGAGTTATGATCTTGACCAAGACTTGTAAGTACAACTCGACCATTTGCTTGTCCAACTGCTAGGAGACATTCAGGGTCATAATTGAGATACCAGGCAACACATTTCATATAGGGTGTTTCTGAATTTATTGAGAGTAATGTAGCTGCAGAGTCTTCAGATAAACGTAGAGATCCAGCTTTGAATTCTGAATTCACAGTAGATTCCACGTGATAAAGGCTAAGTTCTGAGTCACATACAACAAATCTATCAACCTGGTGTGGTGCCCACAATATATCAGGTTTGGTACCACTCATGCTTACTGATGATCTCGAAGAGTGCAGTTAGGTCCATTCACTGAAAATCTGCTTAAAAATAAAAAGTTTTAAAATGTTAACAAAATACAATTCTAAGCTGAATCAACTATTCAGAAAGTCAGGAAATTTTCTACACAGGTACTCTGTTTTTCAATATATTTATATTTCTTCTAACCGCTATGAATTCAAGACAATATTTATTAATAAAAGGGGAAAAGAAGAACTTCCTCCAATAAGATGAGCTGGTAGGAATCTGAGAACTCCATTCTGGCTTTATTTCCCATGATCAATTATCTTAATTGCACTATTACTAGTACCTTCAATTTAACCTCAGGGTTGAAATAACTTCAGTGTGGTGAGCAAATTAATAAGTATCATCCATCTGAAGGGGATAAAACTTTAAAGGGTTATGAATCACATATCTAAGCAACAAGTTTAAAGCAGCACTATCCAACAGAACCTCCTGGAATGATAGAAATGTTCTGTATCTGGACTGTCCAATATGGTAGCTACTAGCCACATGTGGCTACTGAGCACAAGAAATGTGGCAGTGCAAATTTTACATTTTATTTAATTTTAATTAATTTTAATATAAATGGCCACATGAGGCCACCATAATGACCAATGCAGATTTAAAGTACAAAGCCACTAGTTTCTTCCTCAAATTTCAACGATAAGAAGCAGGAATGTATTGAGCGGAGTCGAGTTCAACTCCTAGCTCTGACAATATGCTAGCTGTATACCTCAAAAAGGCCTTTGTGTTTGGGGGTCCTTTTATTTTCTCATCTGTACAACATAAGAACTGGTTTAGACTAATGTTTCCCAAATTTCAGTTATTCATGTACCACCAGTGCCATTATTTAATATTTTTATTTAAACTGACTCATTTTTAAAATCTGAAAATCAATTTTAATTTCATCGTAAGGTCCATGAGTCATGGGTACAATATGCTAAATATATTTTTTTCTAACATACTTAAATAAACATATAACTATTAAAAATGATTGATTGTGTTACCTAAAATCATCCTGTTTATGACCAGTAGGACACACTGCACTTTGGGAAACTGAATTAAGTGAGCATTAGAGGCTCTTTCAGTTTTCAATTCTATAAACTTCGAATAGGTATTTGAAACAGCAATTTTGAAAAGATAAATATGCTAGTAGTAGTTTAAGCACATAAGCACTAAAAATAGTTATGCTAAAGATGGTAGTTTAATAATAAAAGCTACTTACAAAAATGTAAATTTCTGTTTTTAAGCAAGTCTGGCTAGAGGTAACAGTCTGGATTAAAAATGAACAAAGAGGGCTTCCTTGGTGGCACAGTAGTTAAGAATCTGCCTGCCAATGCAGGGGACACGGGTTCGATCCCTGGTCCGGGAAGATCCCACATGCCGCGGAGCAACTAAGCCCGTGCACCACCACTACTGAGCCTGAGCTCTAGAGCCCGCAAGCCACAACTACTGAGCCCACGTGCCACAACTACTGAAGCACGCGTGCCTAGAGCCCGTGCTCCACAACAAGAGAAGCCACCGCAATGAGAAGCCTGTGCACCACAATGGAGAGTAGCCCCTGCTCGCTGCAACTAGAGAAAGCCCACGCCCAGCAACGGAGACCCAACACAGCCAAAAATAAATAAATAAAATAAATAAATTTATTTAAAAAAAAAAGAACAAAGATACTCATAATCCTCATGGCAACTGGTATCTGTACATCCATGCTGTCAGTTCTTAAAGAGTCAAGTTACGGTTCATTCATCTCTCTATACCCTGTACCAGATGCAGAGCCTGGCACAGACTCCTAATAAAGATATTCTAAACAAATTCAGCTCAGACATATGTTTTGATCTTGTAAAAGTTTCAGTCAGGAATTATTAGTCCAGAATTTCAATACACTCATAAAATTTAGATGACTGGGAAAAGCCTTTAAGAATTCTCATACCGCCTTATTTCCTTCCTTAATATTTCTGAAGCCCAAGATCAATCATTTCAATTATATTCTTACTAGCACCCTCAATTTCTTCATTTCCTTGCCACTTTTGCCTTCCCCAACTAGCTCAACTGTCTTCTTTCTTCCACTCAGGCTGCAGAGTCTCACAGTTCTGCAGACTGACTCCATAAAAAATTAAGGTAGACAACATGTCTGGCCTGTGGTGCTGGTTCAGCAGTTCTTTTATTCATCTTCCCACTCTGGCCTTTATGAAATCAAAGTGATCCTTTTAAAATACAGACTTATCCAGGTTATCGAACTCCTGCTTAAAACCCTCTCATGGTTTCCAACTGCTGTTAGCATAGAGTTCTCATTCTTCGACAAAACCTACAAAACCCTAAATGATCCAGCCTCAATGCACCCTTTTCTCCTCCCTGCTAACTGTGTTCTAGCTATACTGTCCTTTTCATTGCCTAGAATGTAATCCTCCACCCATCACCACACCTTTGCAAATGCCATTCCTTCAGGTTGGAGCATTCTTCCCTCCCTTCTCGGCCATGTTAAAACCTGCTCAACCTTGACTTCAACCACAGTCTATCCCCTCCCCAATCTAAATCAGGTTACTTAGATATACACTATCAATGGAGAATATTCCTTCCCTTTAAATCACCCTCTCGGGCTTCCCTGGTGGCGCAGTGGATAAGAATCTACCTACCAATGTAGGGGATACGGGTTTGATCCCTGGTCCGGGAAGATCCCACATACTGCGGAGCAGCTAAGCCTGTGCGCCACAACTACTGAGCCTATGCTATAGAGCCCGCAAGCCACAACTACTGAAGCCCGCGTGCCCAGAGCCCGTGCTCCACAACGAAGAGTAGCCCCTGCTCACCACAACTAGAGGATGCCCATGTGCGGCAACGAAGACCCAACACAGCCAAAAATAAAATAAATAAAATTTAAAAAATAAACAACAAAAAAATAAATCACCCTCTCCATCTCTCCTACTAGATTATAAACTCCCTAAGAGCAGATGAAGTATCCTTTTTGCTCTCCATTTGAACCTCTTGTACCCAGTACCGTGCTGGGCACTTAGTAGATACTTAGTAATTACTTGTTAAATGAATGCATTTGTTAAATGCTCCCTCTGACACCTCTCACACTGCTTTCTCCAAATTTCACTAATCTCCCCATGCTTACGCCCACTGCCCTTTCCAGTAGGGGTTGGCTCAAGCTGAGAGCAAAGTGCCCACTGTCATAACTGGTTCCAATAATGGGTAAGGGCCCACAGTGAGCAACCCTGAGAGGATCACTCTAATACACTGACTTTCGTTTATTCTATAAGCATTTTGGGGCATCTTCTATGTTCTAGACACTGTTCTAAATGCTGGGCACACAGAGGTAAACAGGGACAAATAAGGTCCCCGGTTGCTATGGAATGAACTGTGACCTCCCAAAATTTGTATGTTGAAGTGTTAATCATAACTCCACGTGACTGTCTTGGAGATAGAGTCTTTAAGGAGGTAATTAAGGTTAAGGTTAAATGAGGTCATAAGGGTGAAGTCCTGATCTGACAGAACTGGTGCCCTTAAAATAGAGATACCAGAGCCCTCTCCCCATGTGAGTACACAGTGAGAAGGAGGCTGTCTGCAAGCTAGGAAGATAGCTACCACCAGAACCAGACCATACTGGCACCCTGATCTCAGACTTCCAGCCTCCAGAACTGTGAGAAAATAAGTTTCTGTCGTTTAAGCCATGGTATTTTGTTATGGTAGCCCAAGTGAACTAATACACTAATAAAACCTGCATTCTAGTGCTGAAGTTATGTCCAGTCTTAAAGAGAATTTAAAAATTTAAGAATAAGAAGGAAAAAAAGCACCTTGTGTAACAGGAAGTAGCTAACACAACAAAAAGAAGGAACAGATGCTGCCAAATTAGGCTTTATTCATACTCATGCCCTTGCAAACAGAGGAAACCTCTTAACTGGAGGTATCCTTAGATCTGGCCCATCTTCCTATCTCACTGAAAGACAAATGCTAAAATAAGCACACTTTTTACATAGGCTTCCTTCCTACAACTGTACTCTTTACACAAATGATCCATGGTTTAAAAAAAAACTGGGTGCCACATGGAAAAATCCATCTTAAAAAAAAAAGAAAGTGTTACTATAATTTTAAAAACTATTTGATTTACATGACTCTCAATGAAGAATCATCCGTATTTCTGATATTATGCACATATTTATATTACCATCCACGAAATCTGACTACAGTAACTCATACAGAATCACAGAACTTGAGCGTTAGAAAGAGGCTAGCAAACCCTAAGTAATTCACATAGGAGTAAAGAGAAGACCAGATGTTTTGATTCTTTTCAACACCACCCTACTCCCATCCTAGATTACTGCATAGAGAAAGGATCAGCTACATCAGTTGCAGGGCCCCCTTCTTCAAAACTTAAGAATTTCAATACTGTGACAGCAGAGCATTAAACCAAGTGCCAGGCCTTCTAAAGATGGGCCTTGTGTGACTGCACGGCTCACACACCATGAAGCTGGCCCTGAATACAGAGGTACATCTATAAGCACCCTCTTAAGAAACATACAGCTGACCCTTGAACAACTCAGGGGTTAGGCCGCAGACCCTCCAACGCAGTCCACATGTAACTTATAGTTGGCCCTTTGTATAAGTGGTTTCTCCTTATCTGTGGTTCTGCATCCTCAGATTCAACCAACTGTGGATTGTGTAGTACTGTGGTATTTACCATTGAAAAAAATCCACGTATAAGTAGACCCATGCAGTTCAAACCTGTGTTGCTCGAGTCAACTGTATTTCTTTACAATCCAACACAATATAGATGGATCCCGGCTCCTGAACAAACACCACTAGGAATATGGTGGAGAGCAAAGAAAAGTGAGCCTGGAGTCAGAAGACCTCCAGCCACTACTAGCTAGACCCTAACAAGCCCCTTAATACTCCAAGACCATAAAATGGAGATAGAACCCACCCTATCTCCTTCTCACAGAATTGTGACAATCAAATTAAATGAGTTCTATGCATTAACAAATGCGTCAGTATCACTACGATTCCCTTAAACAGCTCTGGAAATTAATGTTTTCAAATGCTGGAGACACTGAAAAATTGGGGGTAAAAGGGGTAGGATTTGCAATAATTACAGCTTATATTTAGATGCTCACCTTCAAGTATAACAAGCACTCACTTCCCATCAATGGTCTCTGAGCAAAGGAAAGCCATGATGATGATTCTGTGTTCCTCACCAGAACATCTATAACAGCACTGTCCAACAGAAACATAGCGTAAGCCATATAACTTAAAATTTTCTAATGGCCACATTGAAAAAAAATAAAAAGAAATAAATCTAATTTAGCAATATATATTATTTAACCTAACATATCAAAAATGTTATCCTTTCAACATGTAATCAATGTAAAATTATTAATGAGAAATTTACCTTTTCCTCTTTTTTGTTGTGGTACCAAGTCTTGGAAATACAATATGTATTTTACACTTTCAGCACATCTCAATCCTGTGTGGCTACTGGACAGTGAAGATCTATATAATACTAAGTGTACAAGGTATCCAATCATCCTTTTATGTTGTTGTCTTTTCTACTTGTCGTACCATGACAAATAACAACAGTAGCAGTTTCAAGAAATTTCTACCATCACCATCTTCAAGGAGATGCTCTATATATCTCCAAATTTCCCTTAAAATATAGTTAAACAAAAGGCTGCAAAGGCAGTCATTTGCTAAGTAATTTAGGAATGCTCGTGGCTCCTGTGAGAAGATTTATCCTCTTACGGAGTTTTCATTACTCGTACATGCAGAGGACAGAGCTACGCGGGTGACAGGCCCTTTAAGAAGTATTTATTTAGAGTACAACTAGAGAAAGGCTGGCTGCTCTGCCGAGTAATGCAGAAATCTAAGGGCGACTCCCACACTCCAGACACCTGGCTGAGCTTCGCGTCCAAGGGGAGGACGCGGTTCTAGACAACCCGGCCGCGGTGGAGGCTGCAGCGCGGACCCAGCACCCCGAAGGAGGTCCCCGAGCCCGCGGGCCGCTCGCAGCTCTCAGGCCCGGCCTGACGCCCGGCGCGGTTATCCCGCAGCGCTGAACGCGACTCCCCGCGCCTCGGCTCCAAGGAGGCCCCGGGGTCCGCACCCGCCCGGGCTTTTCAACTGGGCTTGCCCGGGCGCCTAGCGGCCGTCCTGGAGCTCCCGAGCCCTCGACTCGGGCCTCCCGGTCCCGAGTGCGGAGACGCGGCCCGGCCCGCACTCACCGACCTGGCAGGCAGCGGGGCCTTCGTACTGCCGCTTCCGGCCTAGTCGCAGCCCCTCCCGACGGGGGTGGTCCACACGCCGGCAAGATGGCGGCCGCACGACGCGGTCAGTAACCGGGGCCACAGGACCAGGGTCCACTACCCGACCACCGCGCCTCGCAGACGCGCGGACTTGCCTGGGCCTGGGAAGGGGAGTTCCCCGCTACGAGCCCCGCCCCTCGCTCGCCCGCGGAGTCGCACCGCCCTGGGGCGGGGCCACGGCCCCAGAGGCCCCACAGGCCCCGCCTGCTGTCCAAGCGCCCTGGTCCATCTCCTCAAGTCCCGCCCCCTGAGTCCCCAGGCGGGATCCTGGTCACGTGGAGCCGGACTCCTCTCAGAGCTGGGTTATCAATTTTAAGGGATTTGGACGCTTTAGCTCATTTAATTGGTTTAAATTTCCATTAAGGTACTTCCCTGGTGGTCCAGTGGTTAAGACTCTGTGCTCCCAATGTAGAGGGCCTGGGTTCTAAGATCCTGCACGCCCCAATGAAGATGCCCTGTGCAGCAGCTAAGACCCTCACAGCGAAATAAATAAATAAATATTTAAAAATAAATTTACATTAAAAATTTATTTGTGGGGCTTGCCTGGTGGCGCTTCCCTGGTGGCGCAGTGGTTGAGAGTCCGCCTGCCGATGCAGGGGACACGGGTTCGTGCCCCAGTCCGGGAAGAGCCCACATGCCGCGGAGCGGCTGGGCCCGTGAGCCACGGCCGCTGAGCCTGCGCGTCCGGAGCCTGTGCTCCGCAATGGGAGAGGCCACAATAGCGAGAGGCCCGCGTACCGCAAAAAAAAAAAAAAATTTACTTGTGGGCCATCTATGTAGTAGAAAGTCCAGGGTATTTGGTTCACGATTTATTCACTCATTTACTCATTCCACAAACACGTCTCGAGTGCCTATTGTGCACTTGCTGTAATGCTGGGGACACTGGAGTGAGCAAAAAAGACATGGTCCTGGCAGGAAACAGGCAATTAGAGGGCTGCCTAGTTAGGGCTAAAACAGCGCTTCGGCAGGAGGGGCGCCCCTTTAGTGTTTGGGGTGTGTGTGTCAGGAATACTTCCTTGACTGCTAGGCTGAGACAAGGATGAAGATGGGATAGCTGGGAAAGCAAACAGGTCGGAGGGGTTTGGAAGAGAAGAGCCTTCTAGAGCAGAGGAAGAGCATATAGCAGTGCGGAAACAGTGGAGTATGGACAAGTGAACAGAGGAAGTGGGGACAGATTAAGATGATGTATTAGAAAGGCATTTGGAAATCAGGTTAGTGAGTCCGTATGGACTTTTCCTAAAGGCACTGGTGCAGTCATTGAAGGTTTTTAACCAGGAGAATGGTGTAATCAATTTTTACGGGATAAGGTAAGTATCCAAATGAGAGATGATGGTAACCCAGACTACCAGTGGTATGGAGAGTGGGGATGGAGAGAAGTGTGTGGCCTGAGGAATATTTAGACGTTGGGATGAACAGAGCTTGATGATTGATTAAGTGAGTCAGGGAGAAAGAGGATTCTAGGTTTCTGGCTCCCGTAATCGAGTGAATGGGGCTGCCACAGGTGTTACAAATCTTATAGAAACTTTCTTCAGTTGTCCAGCAATCTGTGCTTGTCTGTTCACAGTTAAAGGTTGGTGATTTGGGGCTTGTGACAGATATAAACAGCATACTGAGCTTAGTCCTGATGATTTTCAAGGCAGATAGTTTGGGTAAGAGGATGAGTTTGGGGAGAGTATTGCCTGTGGAGGTCTAAGGCTCCTTTTCACTCCTGCTGTTGGAGAAGTGGAGGCTTAGGAAGGTGCTGAGTACTGAGGGCAGATACCATAGGATTCATCCCTTCAAACACTATCTTGCCAATCTTCTCAATAGTTTTGGTCCTGGCCCCAAATCCCCAACCTCAGATCAATACAAGTCCCTTCCTTCTCCACTCCTACCATACAAAGCTGAGGGAAACATCTCACACTCAGGAGGTGACTTTGCTTCCTACTTCAGAAAGGAAATTAAAACTATTAGTTAGGAATTCCCAGAGTCTCCTACTATTTTCTCTTTCCTTCCCCTCACATCTTCACTCATTTTTACCTTCTTATAGCTGATGTAGAGAAAGAGGAGGGGCCCTATATGCTGTTTCTCCTGGGACCTAGCACCATCAATTTTCTCCTCTTCCATGTGTCTTCAACCTCCTCGTTTCTACTGGTTCTTTACCTTCAATATATATTCAAGTCACTCCCACTTTTCTCCTTGAAGGAGAAAGCCATACTCATTCTCTCTAATCCCACATCCTCCTGTCTTCTCCTGAATTGGGTTGACTCAGACTTTCATGCCCACCATTCCATTAAAACTGCTCTTTACTTGCCTATTGTTGTCATCCCCTTCTGAAATATATGCTCCACATCCTCAGTTTTCATTCTGTTAAACCTCCACCCACAAGTGTCAGCAAGGCATTCGGTGACCCAGTTAGGAATGACCATTCCTTGGCCTCCCTTTCAGCTAGGTGTGGCTATATCGAAAAAGACTCACAGACTTAGAGAACGAACTTGGGGTTACCAGGGGGAGGGATAGTTAGGGAGGTTGGGATTGACATGTACACACTGCTATATTTAGGACCTACTGTACAGCATAGAGAACTCTGCTCAATATTATGTAACAAACTAAATGGGAAAAGAATTTGAAAAAGAATAGATACATGTATATGAATAACTGAATCACTTTGCTGTATACCTGAAACTAATACAACATTGTTAATCAATTGTACTCCAATATAAAGTAAAAAGTTAAAAAAAAAAAAAACTGTGACCAGTGAGATGTGAGTAGAACTGGATCATGTCCCTTAAAAGAGAAGCTGCTTGCTGTCTACTACCTCTTCTCCCTTCTTGCTCTCTGGAAAATGGCAAAAAGAAACATGGACTGGAAAGGGAAGCCATGTATTTAGGAAGGCAAAACTGCTCCATTAGTCTAAGTCCCAGCCTAATTTGGGGAGCTGAGGTTCCCTCCTCCCTTGGATCAGCCACAAAGTTTCGACCATTACACAAGAGAAAATAAACTCTCTTCTTTTAAAAATTACTGTTTGTTCGGACCTGTTTGTTATAGTGGCTTAGCTTATTCCCTAACTAATAGACAGGGGCTCTGTCTGCTTTATTCTCTACTTAATCTCCAAGACCTAAAACAGTGCATAGCACAGAGCATATGCTCAAAAATTTGTTGAATAAATCCTAAAGCAATATCTTTCTCTGCTCTACACTCCCCACTAGCTAATATCTTTTTCTCCCCTTCGTTTTCCATCTAAGCTTTTGTGAAAGTGTACTCTTTTCACAATGCTTTCAGTTCCTTGCACCCTAAAGTCCCCATAGGAATAAGTGACACTTTTCTCATTCTACTTGGAGACTGATTCTCCTTCTTCACTAAACCGTGTTCCTTGTGAGTAGAACTGGAGAATGTCCCTTAAAAGAGAAGCTGCCTGACATCCACTTATTCTTCTCCCTTCCGGCTGTCCGGAAAATGGCAGACAGTATTTTCCTTGTGGATAGTAAACTTTTAGTACAGAACTTTGGATTTCCTGTAGCGCTCGACTACGCAATATGTATTCAAAAATATTTACAAAGTGGGAGAATACATTGTATTTGTTGGAAGGTTAAAGCGTATCAGGGAACTTAACAGACTGGTCTGAGGTTACACTAGCTGTCTTTATCAAACATTCATTTTTGTAATGGATGCCGGAGTTGCTAGTCTTAATGTTTGTTTTGTTTTTTAAACTTCTGTAACCCTATCAGGATGCTCTTCTTTTTAAGCTCCTTTATTAATGTTGTGGCGATCCAGTATAGGATTTTTTGTTGTGGTTTTAAACCAATAAAGGAGAGCAGTTGAAGATTGCTAATTTCCTTCTTATTTACTGCTGCCCTCGGCAGCAATTCAGCAACTATTGGAATGGTCCATGGAGTCTGTGACTGGCTAATCCCAACTCCCTTTATTTTCACATGAAAAAAATCAGTCTGTACCTGAGAGCAACTTTTACTCTTTACGCACCAAGTGGAAATTAAGGCCCTGTGAACATGTGATATGGCTTAGGTAATCTTTTTACAAAGGTTGAGGATGAGAAGATTTGAGATATCTTAAAATAATGGTCTTTAAAAAGTATTCTAGGGCTTCCCTGGTGGCACAGTGGTTGAGAGTCCGCCTGCCGATGCAGGGGACACGGGTTCGTGCCCTGGTCCGGGAAGATCCCACATGCTGCGGAGCGGCTGGGCCCGTGAGCCATGGCCGCTGAGCCTGCGAGTCCGGAGCCTGTGCTCCGCAACAGGAGGGGCCACACGGTGAGAGGCCCACGTGCCGCAGAAAAAGAGAAAAAAAAAAAAAGAAGTATTCTAGCACACTCCCAAATTAATTTTGTAAAACAATGCACTTATTCATACATTTTGGGGGATTACATCTAACACTGTCATAGTAAATTTACAAAGTTGCCAAGGGTATGATTTTTAATACATTTTTAATGTTTATATTGTAAATAAAATGGTTGTATCGAACTTTAAATGTATCCAATGAAATTTAAATACCTTAGTGTAAATTTCTCACTATCATTCATTTAAAAATTTAGTGAATAAGCTATTCTTTAATTGTAGGAAATTTTATATTATTCTGTTTTTTTCTCCTTGAACTTGTATGTCCATTCTACTGTCTCCCAGTGGATTATTTATGAGTTTGATAACAAACAATTATATAGCATGCACTACGTGCCAGATACTTTACAATATAGGCTCATTTAACATTCTATCTCAGATTGCGTGCTTTGAGAGCCATCTTCCAAGATGGAGATTAGGTTGTAGGATACTTACTAGAGAGTATTCTTGAGATAAACACTTGTGAAAGAGGGGAAGATGATGTAGGATTGGGCAGAGGGAGAAGCCGAGCTATGATTCAATACCAATAAAGGACTCAGCCAATCCATGGGAAACTTTGGAATTGAACTGGCCCTTCAGAGTTGTCTTGAGTTGGGACAAGGGACCCAGGCCATTATTACTACCTCACTGATGTGGATGTGTCATTGATGTGAGCTGTCCCTTGAAAAAGGATGACTTTGAATGAGGCAGTTTTCTGGCAAGGCAGTCCCCAAAGAAGGCTGACAGCTGTGGGCCAGCTGCTGGTAACACTCCCAGCAGCTGAAGGAATAAGTCACTCATTACTGAAGGGGGACATCTGGGTGGTGCATCACAGAATTCACCACAATCTTATAAGGATGAGGCTGATAATTTCCCCACTTTACAGATGAGATAACTGAGGCACAAAGAGGTTAAATAAATTGCCTAAGATACCTCTTAAGTGGTGGGGCTAGGATATGAACCCAGACAATCTGGCTCTACCCTTGTGCTTCTAACTACTGGTCCATTCACTACCAAATAAAACAGCCTCTGATCTAATTCTATGTGCCATTAAAATTATCTTTTAAAACAGAGGTTGGCAACCTTTTTTTTGTGAAGGACCGGAGAGTAAATATGTTCAGCTCCGCAGGCTATACTGCCTCTACCACAACTCCTCAATTCTGTTGTTCTAGTCCAAAAGCAGCCACGGACAGTTCATAAACAAAGGGGCATGGCTGTGTTCCAGGAAAATTTATTTACAGAAACAGGTGGCAGTTTGGATTAGTTTACTAACCTCTGTTTCAGGGAAAAAAAAAATATTTCAAGATAGAGGAAACACTCACCGTTTATTGTTACAGGAATAAAGTAGTACCAGATGGAATATACATAATGATCCTAACCTTATTTTTTAAAGACTAGAGGGAATTGTGCCAACATTTTAACAGTAGATGTCTCTGTGGGGTAGGTTTAAAGGTGATCAATATTTTCTTTATTATACCTTTCTGTTTCCTGAGATAAAAAATGTAAAACTTTTTTAATGAGAAAAAACCCAGTGAATATTATTTTAAAGAGTATTGTTGTAGGGATTAGGATGCTTAATTCCATAATGATAGACAGACACTTCAACTTCATAATCCTATACCCACAGAGTTAAGTCAGAGATAATAAGGTTCAAGCAGCAATGCAAAGTGTCTATCAACTGGGGTAGTTTTAGGATGATAACTGCACCATGGGCGATGGGAACATTTCTTGCTTTGCTCATTGATTGCCTCTTCACAGGGTGTCTGTTTCACTAGTGGATATCTTGGCATTATGGATTAAATGTTTGTACTCCCCCCCTCAAATTGATATATTGAAATTCTAACCCTCCATGTGATGATTTTAGAAGTTGGGGCCCCTGTGAGGTAATTAGGTCATGAGGGTGAAGCCCTCAAGAGTGGGAGTAGTGCCCTTATAAAAGTGACCCCAGAGAGCCCTCTCAACCCTTTTCTGCCATGTAAGGACACAATGAGAAGTCGGCACTGAAACCCAGAGGAGGGCCTTCACCAGAACCTGACCGTGCTGACCTCATCTCAGACTTTCAGCATTCAAACTGTGAGAAATAATCTTCTGTTGTTTATAAGGGACCCAGTCTATGCCAATTTGTTACAACAGCCCGAACTGACTAAGAAACTGGGCTTATCCCTCCCGATGAGCACTGAAGCACTAAAGTAGCAGCCATCAACATGACAATCAAATCCCAGTGAAACCACAGCCATCTCTCTCCCTGGTCTCTTCCACTCATTGGGTGGGATTTGAGTAAATCACATTTGGGCTTTTGAAACAGATAAGGTGTCTAAATTCTGCTAATTTCTCTGCTCCCACAGCCATTGCCCTAGTTTATTTAGGTCTTAATTACTGCTCACCCAGACAATAGTCTCCAAACTTGTCTCTGGTTCCCCTGTTCCTACCCTTTTATGCTAAACCTTTGATCTTCCTGAAGCACATCTCAAGCGACTCTCTTATTTAGAGCCCTTCATTGGCTCATGTTTCCTACAGACCAAGATCCAAACTCCTCAGCCTGGAGTTAAGATGTCAATACTGTTAATTCTTTGTGGTTGATGAGAAAGAAAATTTGTATTTTCAATGGATCAAATTAATTTTAGAATTACCTGAACCCAATGAGGCCCAAAGCAGTTGTAAAAGTAGTAAAATGAGAAAAAGGCTTCCCGAACCAACACTGCAAGTTAGACATATATCTAACTGTGAAGATAATGAGTTCAGAACCGGTGTCATTTTTTTTTTTTTTTGCGGTACGTGGGCCTCTCACTGTTGTGGCCTCTCCCGCTGCGGAGCACAGGCTCCGGACGCGCAGGCTCAGCGGCCATGGCTCACGGGCCCAGCCGCTCCGCGGCATGTGGGATCGTCCTGGACCGGGGCACGAACCCGTGTCCCCTGCATCAGCAGGCGGACTCTCAACCACTGCGCCACCAGGGAAGCCCAGAACCAGTATCATTTTGAGGGAAAGACCAGGTCACCAAAAACTCAAAGCATATCTCATTGGCCTCAGCCAATAATTTGGACTGTTTCTGATGTAATGTGCAATGTGTGACTATAAAATCTTCAAATGGGTAATGGACTTAATTCTCATGTTCAAAATCTTGGACTATCAGCCGCTTATTTGCAAAACCAAGCCTGGCTTTCTCAGCTGAGTATAATTGTAACCCCAGGAAGAAATGGAAGAGGTAAGAATTCAGAAGCATAAAGAGAATCAGAATCAGGATAGAAATGATGAGGAAACAAATTTACTTCCTAAGTTTTAGCCCTTTTGTAAATTTTGTATCAGGCAGTTTTATAGTCATTGCAATGTTGAGTATATTTTGTCTTCTCTTGAAAAACATTTAAAAAGGGGGACTCAGTTTGCAACGATGTTTACGAGTTTGGAGAAATGTAATCTATTAAATTAGTATATTTCATGAGTTATCTGTGTAAGTGAGGTATATATATTGTTTTAAAATTAATAAGTTAATAAATGGTGAATATTCCTCTCTATGTAACATACTCAAAAGCTTCTGGGATATTAAAAGAAGTTATAGACATGAGATTGTCCTCATTCTGGCCCAACATATCTTTCCAACTTGATCTTTTAACCCATACTAGCTCCAGCCCTACTGAATTATTCCCAATTACTTTTACAAAGCAACTTCCCTAAACATGCCTTTATTCCATTTTTCCCTGGAATATCCTTCTCCATGGCTTAGAAAAATTAAATTCTATCCGTTTCTCAAGATACGTCCCTCAGTTTCTCAAAGTCTCCCACAACTGGAGGTCATGTCTACCTTTCTGAACTCCTTGGCACTTGTCACTGTGCCTGTCTCACACCCTTAGCCTATTTACACATACACACGCATAATTACATATTATATTATAATAATGTTATTGCAGATTATATTACAATATACTCATATGGTTCTACTGTGAATTCCTTGAGAGTGGGATACACATTACAATTATCATTGTTCCCCATATTATTTGTTGAATCAAAACAATGAATGCATGATGAACAATTAAAGAAACACATGAATGCTTCCATTCCAACTCAAAATTTAAAAATATTATTGCGAAAACAATATTGAAGGAAATGTCTTAAAATTCAGATATTTCTACCATGCAAAACTGTTTTCATTTCTCTGCTTCACTTTCAGGATTTAGCTATGCTCATACAGCATATTTGTTTATGTAACAGGATGTTAAAAATAGGATTTGTCATCACTAGACTGGAGCAAAATAATAGGTGATGAATATTCTCACATTCCAAAGTGATATCACCTATGCAGTGCTAGCATAGTGCTAGCATAGTGCTAACACCTATGCAGTGCTGGAAAAATTTTGTAACCTGAAGACCTAAACACACTGAGGGATATAAAGGGGTTGGGAATGAAGAGTCTGGGGGAGATATTTTTGGAGGAATTCATTTCCAGGGAGTCTCACTCCTAATCCCCTAGGAGAGGTCTAAAAGTGCTGTCCTCAATGGAGAGCTTGATCGGTGCAACTGCGAACAGGGATGCAGGCAGGAAACGTGGCACACTGCTGTCTGAGCCATGCCTGGAAACTCAGAAGGCCAGCTAGTTACTCTGAAGGTCGAGAGGTGAGAGGTGCGTCTATGGGAACAACCTTCATTCCTAGTGTTTGTCAGGATAAATGATGCAGGAGCGTGCCCTGCAGACTAGATGTGGGTCACAAGGGGAGAGGGGCAGCCTAGAGCAGTCAGTTGGAGGGCTTTCTGGTGGGAGGGAAGCGACTTCAGCTGATAGACTTTGGAGGCGTTTCATGTCTGGTGTGAAGGAGGACTGTGTTTGACACTTGCCAGAGAGGAGACCTTGCCAGTTTAAGAGATCTTGACAAGGGATCCTCAGTGAAGCAGAACCCCTGATGAAAGCAGGAGAGCTGGAGAGTGGAGAAAGGGATCACGTGAATATCTTCCAAAACCAAAGCAAAGTAGTAATCAGTTAAGTAGATCTTTCCAGGCTTTCTGCCTGAAGAGTTAGAAACTGCTCTTCATGAGTTTGGGGAAGACAGAGAGGCACAAAGTGGAGAAATGGAAATGACCATTTCCCCTTTCCCACTGCAGGCTTCCAGCCTGAAGCGAGCCCCAGCTGGGGAGAGGAGAAGCTTTAAGCTCAGAGTTTTAGCTGCTACATGGAAATAGACTTTTTAATTATTGAAACATCATTTTTTTTTGTTTCTTTGGTTTTTGGTTTTTTTTTTTTTTTTTTTTTGCTCTACGCGGTCCTCTCACTGTTGTGGCCTCTCCCGTTGCGGAGCACAGGCTCCGGACGCGCAGGCTCAGCGGCCATGGCTCACGGGCCCAGCCGCTCCGCGGCATGTGGGATCCTCCCGGACCGGGGCAGGAGCCCGTGTCCCCTGCATCGGCAGGCGGACTCTCAACCACTGCGCCACCAGGGAAGCCCGCATCAGTTTTATGAGTCAATGTGAAAGAAGTGATTTTTATATCAAAGACTGATTCAGAGACTCATGACACCTGCCTATAATTTCATCCAATGGGAAAGGAAAATCCTGCCCTCAAAAATAGGTATGAAAGGACAGTTGGGGGAAAAATAAAGTTGTTTTGTGATGGATCCTATGGAGTCCTGCTCTTTCAATAGATTCGTTACATTCAACTGCAATCAGAATGAGTGAACCATTTTACGCAACTAAAATTTCAAGTCTTTAATAAATTAGTACAAATTGTAAAATATGATAAATACACAAAAGTTTTTGCAACTGTACACTAAAATATTAATTGCATAAACACTGTGATATTACACAGGGCTGAGGCCTATGGTTCTGTAGTTTGTGCATTAAACACCTCCAGGAAGGCCATTTGCATCATGGTTATTCTACAGTTGTCAGGCAGCAAGACTCTTGAGGAAGGGACACTTTTCTAATATGAGGTATGATGCTATATGTTACATGTATGGTACCTTAAAGGAAATGATACTGTATATCCCAAGAAGTATTCACGCATGGTGTATTAACTAAGCAAATGCTCAGACTGTTAAAACTGTTATATTGTGATGATGGACGTTTACACATTGAGTTTAAAAATAATCTCTCCAAAAGCAACTTCGTTTTTATTAAGCTGGAAGGAAAAGCATCTGTGTAATTGTTTATTTAATGGTTTAAAAGTTAAAATTCCAAATTTTATTTGTTTTTTTTTAACATGTCAGCCAAGAAAATACATATCTGTCATATTTGCTGTCTCATAAGCATGCCAGAAATAAGTGTATTGGGTGAAATTGAATAGCGCCAAAGACTGAATTTAACTGGAAGAGACTGCTTAAAATGGGAAGGCACTGAATTCTGTAAGAAACTCTAAGCTTTTTTTCTTATCCTATCCTGCTATCTTATTCTATTATCAGGAACTTTGTCTCCCAATACATGTAAATTCTATATCTCTGAATGAAGATCTAAACCATTTCCTGTTTATATAGAAATAATTTCTTATATTAAAGCCTGCAAATTGTTTATTAAATACATGTGTTATTGCCTAACATTTTTTCTTTCCTGTAGTTTTACTATATATGTCTGGGAAGTAAAACTCCCACTTAATAGCCTATAAAGTCTGCTGACGTATCAGCAGTTGCCTTGACATTATTAGATGCAAGTAAGCCCTACCCTGACTATTAAATAGAATAGAATCTAAAAAATATAAGAGGAAGGACACTTCCAAACTCATTTTATGAGGCCAGCATTACCCAAACCAGACAATAACACCAAAAGAAAATAAAGTCACAGGCCAATATCCTTTATGAACACAGACGCAAAAATCCTCAACAAAATATTAGCAAACTAGAATTCAACAATACACTAAAAGGATCGCACACCATGAACAAGTAGGATTTGTTCCGGGATGCAAGGATGGTTCAACATCCACAAATCAATGTGATACACCACATTAACAAAATGAAGGACAAAATTCATACTGATCTCAATAGATGCAGAAAAAGCATTTGGCAAAATGCAACATCCATTTATGATAAATAGAAGTGGATAAGCTTATTCATTCTAATAAGTGCATTGACTCTATTCATTTTTCTTGTAGTTGAAATTAACATTGGTGTTCCTAGCATCTCTTTAAAATTTTAGTTTCTGAAAATTATTCCTTTTAACCTGAATTTTTTCCTTTGTGTTTATTTTAGAGGTTGGGGAGTGGAGAGTATATAAACAATGGAATAAAATCTACTCCCTTTTAACTATGCCCACATATATACACAGGGGGATGGGAGTTAAGGGTGATTATTACTCACAACATTCTTCCTCTGGACTTGGAGTTATTGATAATTGAGAAATACGTACAACAGGGACATGGAGATCAGAGCGTCAGCATTACTATTAGTAAAGCTGAATGCAGCTTGGACCTGCAGCCCCAACTAAGTTTCCTGGTACTAGCATTCATGTCTAGACTTCGGACTTTCTCACCAAACAGAACCTTCCAGCTGCAAGGGACGTTACTCACTACTTCCCATCCTTAGATCTCTAATAGTAAGTTATGTAGAAGATGAGGTCACACATGCATAGGACTTTGAACACATTAATTCTACCCACTCAGGAAACATGGACCAGTGGATGTTAGACTATTACCCCCATCATTTAGAATAAATCTAAATCCTCCTCCTGTGGAGAGACTAAATAAGGGGAGAAAAGAGATAGCAAAGGTTATACACTAGTAGAAGTATCATAGAAATATGAAAGCAGGGGCGTACTTGTTAAAGAAAATGGAAATGTCAATCAACATTCTTGTTGGAACTACAGTCATTGATCAGTTGCAACCATAAGTTGGCCAAGGATACAAGAATTTGGCAAAAATCAATGGAAGCATCCTATGAGCTTCAATTTGCTATATGAAATTTCCAGTAGATGATATTGTGTATTTGGTTATTACGGTATTTGTAAGTACATACCCTTCATATCGGTAATATTTAGAATAAACTTATGTACATATATATATACACACTTTTTTTTTTTCAGGGTCGATTGTTAAATACTTTCCAGCAAACTACTGGGTACTGTCCTTTTCCTTCATTTCCTTCCCTCTGCTGGGTCAGTTGGGTACTAAGCTCTTCGATTCTACTTTCTAAACATTTCTTGGAATTGTTCACTTCTTTCCATTCCTACTATTGATGCTTAAGAGCCCTGCCTCTTAGTTTACTAAGTTTCCTAATAGGTTTCTCAGTCTCCAGGCTTGCTTCCCTGCAAGATTAATTCTTCACACGGTCACGAGAGTGATTTTCCTAAAATGAAAATGTAATCATGTCATTCCTCTGCTTAACATTGTTCACTGGTTCCTCATTGATTTCAAGATAGTCTAAACCCTTTAACACAGCAGAAAAGAAAGTGTCTACTTATCCTCTGCTCCCTGCACTTCCAACCTCTGTGTCACAGTCTGGGCTGGGTGCCACCTTTGCAGGTCTCTTTCATAGATATTATCATGCTGTATTGCTGTTGCCTTTTTTTGTCTAATATTTTGTTATAAAAATTTTCAAACATACACAAAAGTTGACAGAATTATATAGCCAACCCACTACCCACCATCTAGATTCCACAATTAACATTTGATCTATAATATTTGACATATTTGCTATATCATAATATTCATCCATCTACCCATCCCTCTATGCATCTTCTGTTTATATAATGCATTTCAAATTTGCAGACACCAGTACACTTGCTTCCAAACACTTCAGCATGATCTTACTAGCTAGAGTGGGATATCTGACTACTTGAAAATGTTTTTGGTAAAACTTGTCATTGCCTTTTTCTTACCTATCTCTTCCACTAGGCCGAGGTGACTGTGTCATTTGTTTTCTACCCAAAAACAAATGAGACACATTATGCCTCACACATAGTAGGAACAAGGTTAACATTTCTTAAATGAATACATTTCAGATTTCATCAGATGTTACTTTCTTGATTCATATATCAAAGTAATTTTTTCACCCCTTTGATTCATCTTCTTATTTCCCTACCCAGAAAATTTGTAGACAGCAACTTTCATTCTACCTATTCAGCATCATAGGGAATTAAGAATTTTAATCTGTTAATGATAGTAGACAAACTCTCTCATGGTGTCTTTCTACAAAGCCCCACAAGGTGGTGCCCAAATATCTTTTTTTCAAACAGTCGTCCCTCAAGACCCATGGTCAGTCCTCACTAATTTCTGTTAATATTTGGCATTTCTGAATTTGGTTAATTAGTGTAATGGAATATTATACATATAAATATAAGTAAGAAAAATTACTTACATAAATAAAATTATACATGTGTATTTCTGAATCTATGGCTCTGGATATAAACAATGAATAATGATATTAGGTACCTTATATTTGTGTGAGTTGTATACCATTAAAATGTTTTTCACATCCAAAATAGTAAAATATGAATTCATCTCAAGTCCTATTTACTGTAAACTTTGTCCATGAAAAATTTACCCTTAGTACAGAATTTAAAAGGACAGAGGAAGAAACAAAATATTGTATAGGAGGAACTATGTAATTTACATGTAACTCAAAAAATGATGACTCTGTTACCTCAACTGGGGACAATGTTGTGTGAACCAGAGTTGTAAAGCGTTGACATAATGTGGGATAATAAGTTACTTAATGTTCTTAAAACACTTTAGTTCCAGAAATTTGATTGATTTATTTAAAAAACTTTCCTTGTTGAATATTCTTATTAAATCCCAAATGGACTGACCAGAAAACTCAAATGGATGTTGAGTTTCTGCAACTTTTTATTCATGCAAATGATGATATCTAACCATATTACTAGCTGTATTTTGATCAGGTATCAATAACATGCACAGTAACCACAGTTTACTCAAATCAGTGTGACAACAATCCCAGGCTACTCTGGCAAACCTGCCCAAACCTAAAGGAGAAAGTTCTTCAACTCGGGGCTCTCATAAATGGTGTTCATTGCCTTTGATGGCCCAGGCATTAAGAGTTACACAGTGAGAGATGAGACTCATTATGTCCTGAAATTTAGCCCATGATAATTTGTCTTGAGCCATTTGCTACTAAGGGAAAATTCCTATTTTTCAAACATATATTGTTGGCCATATAACAGGCTCCTTTTTCTCCTGCTCTGGCACAAGCCTGGATGGTACCAAGGCCTAGAAACCTCCTGGGGTATTTAGGGATAATGAAAGATGACCAGCTGATGTACAAAGATCTAAACTTTGTTCCCTCACTATCTCACAGGATGATCTTTGGGTGGGTCTCAACACCTGCCCTCTATTTTATCACCTGTGAAGTGGAAGAATCAAATAAAAGTGGTCTCTAAGTTTCCTTCCAGTTCTGAGATTTGATGCTATTATTTGTCCCCAATAAAAGTGTAAATACCATTCAGTGGGAAATGGAAGAATTCACCAAGATACAATACAACACTTTCTAATACCTGAAAATAAAATCAACTAAATGAAAAATAGAAAATATTTTCCCCATTAAAAGCAGAGTTTGGTCAAGGCTTAATAAATAGATCAGGGGTCCCCAACCCCTGGGCCACACAGCAGGAGGTGAGCGGCAGTCAAGCGAGCGAAGCTTCATCTGCCGCCCCCCATCGCTCCCCATCTCTCACATTATAGGCTGAACCATCCTCCCCCCCCCACCGCCCCATGGAAAATTCGTCTTCCACGAAACCTGTCCCTGGTGCCAAAAAGGTTGGGGACCACTGAAATAGATTTAATCGTTTATTTTTGGGTGGATTCTGCATGAAAATGTTAAGACTTCTTTATTCACTGAAGGGAATCATTTTTTTAAAAGTTGGACAGTCAAACCTATGATAGAGCAAGACCTGTCTACTTTCAGATATTTCTTAGAAAGGAAAATTGTAAAGATTTCCAGATAGCATCCTGATTTTTCGTCATAAAAAATCTGCTCTGGGCTTCCCTGGTGGCGCAGTGGTTGAGAGTCCACCTGCTGATGCAGGGGACACGGGTTCGTGCCCTGGTCCGGGAAGATCCCACATGCCGCGGAGCGGCTGGGCCCATGAGCCATGGCCGCTGAGCCTGCGCGTCCGGGGCCTGTGCTCTGCAACGGGAGAGGCCACAACAGTGAGAGGCCCGCGTACCGCAAAAAAATTAAAAAAAAAAAAAAAAAAAATCTGCTCTTAGTAAAGAATAAACAACACAGAAAGAGAAAATATAAATATTGAAGGAAAATTTCAGAGAAAGCTACAAGCTTGTAAAACCTCTCTTGTTCTCAATTAAATTAAAATTTTAGTCTCTTATTTCCAGAACTTCAGAGAACTTCCTTACGTACGGGGTCAAAAAAGAGAGACGGCATATGTAATACTACAGACATGATATTACACCTTTTTCCTCTCTGAAAATGCAATAGCAGCTGTGTTTTGCTACAAAGCCTTATCCTTATACTAATCTTCAGTGTTAAAGTTATACAGCCCTCTGTATTCTTCTCCTTGGTTAGCAAGGGATTACTTGGAGAGACATATCCTCGTTGTGTTCTACTTCCTCAGCACACTTCTTCTTCTTCTTTTAATACCCAGCTATCTCCACATCTTAGCATACCTGGTCTGAAGAGCAGTTGACATTTGGTCAATTACACTTGAGGCACTTGCCAAGAGAGATGCTTGGCCATAGTGATACAAAGTCAGCTTAATAAAATTCCTGCTAGTTGATGCTATACGAGGAGCAGACAATGGCATGGAGCCATCTACTGGTCCATCCCCAACCCAACAGCTTTGCTTCTCATTGGGGCTTCTCCATCTGGCATGTATGAAAGAAGTCAGTCACCCATCTCATTCCTCATTGCCTTTGCATATATTTCCACCCCCTATTCAAAGTCTGGAAAAATCATGCTCACAATTTCCCAGCTACCATTCCATGAAGGAAAGGTGCCAAACAAGGAAACTGTTATTCCTTTTCCAGAACTTCTGAAGTCAATATACTTTAAACAGGCAAGCATTTCAAACCATGCAGAACATTGGTTCAAAATAAGCTTTCTTGTTTCCATTCTAGGGTATACTGAGCTAGCCACACAGGAGTCTTCTCTTGCCAGGGAAGCCTGTGGGTTTAAAAGGCATTTGGTACATAGCTGGGCATACTGAGTGCTAAAGTTTGCTGAAGATTTAAATACAGGATTAGATTTTAAATTGTTAATCTACCCAGAAAAATAGTTTCACAGGGATGTTCAGAGGAGATTGCTTCCTGATTTCAAGCTCTCTTTCTGAGCAGTAGTTCTTCCAGCTAACACAGAAAATCTGTTAGCTTTGCTCTCATAATCTATTTTTATTTTTTGGCCTGGTTTTATTTTTTAAATTTTTTTAAACATCTTTATTGGAGTATAATTGCTTTACAATGGTGTGTTAGTTTCTGCTTTATAACAAAGTGAATTAGCCATACATATACATACATCCCTGTATCTTCTCCCTCTTGCATCTCCCTCCCACCCTCCCTATCCCACCCCTCTAGGTGGTCACAAAGCACCAAGCTGATCTCCCTGTGCTATGCAGCTGCTTCCCAATAGCTACCTGTTTTATGTTTGGTAGTGTATATATGTCCATGCCACTCTCTCACTTTGTCCCAGCTTACCCTTCTTGCTCCCCATGTCCTCAAATCCATTCTCTAGTAGGTCTGTGTCTTTATTCCCATCTTGCCCCTAGGTTCTTCATGACCGTTTTTTGTTTTTTTTTTTAGATTCCATATATATGTGTTAGCATACAGTATTTATTTTTCTCTTTCTGACTTACTTCACTCTGTTTTCATACTCTTTTGATTGACTGGGTATGCAGCTGTACTACAGCTTGGAACTCTGGTGAAGTTGAAGTTAACAAAGTAAACGTAGAAAATGGGGTTCTATGGAAACAGAAGGGCAATTCAATTTTTGACTTGACCTCTGAACTCACTGAAATTGTGCATGTAATATTAAGACAGAAATGGTGGTGGTTCTCTACAGCCCTGTAAAAATATTGGCATGGTCAGGAATTAGTTACAATGAAAACGAATGAAACACCCTTGCAGCAATCTGATACTACCTTGGAGAAGGTGGAAAAGTCAAACAGGCCCTGTGATCGAACCACAGTCATCATACAGAGTGGGACTGAAATGTTTTTAAATGGCTGTGTGCCTCCTGCTCCCTATGATATAATGGGAAATTCGGACTACTTGGGTGTAATTCTTTGAATATACAAAAATATTCATTAATAGATGTTTGGTTGTGTTGCCGTGATCTATTTGGATTAGAAACTTTAAAAATCTCAATGTGGATAATTTTTTATAAATATGAATGAAAACCCTTTTCTCTTGCCACATGCCAGTTTTCAATACCACTGGCTTGAAATTAAAAATGGCAAACTCTATATTCTATTAAAGTATTTATAACTGATTTTTCTACTAAAGGTGATACACGACAGATGATTTTTCACCATCTACCATAATGTGGAACAGACATTTTGTCTTGCATCTCCTGCTTTTGCCAGCTTTTATGAGTCAAGCAATATATGGTCAAAGAAAGAAAGGATCAAAGTCCAATTTACTTGCAAGGAAAAGTCTCCAGGGTAAAAAAGTGTTTTGTTCTGTCTTTATTAGTTTTAGCCTCTTAAAACCCTAATATGAATTTTTCCAAAGAGCATTTGATGCAAATAGCAAACCACATATTTAGGTATATATGTGATATTCTATTTTGATATGATAATAATGCACCTTACAAACTTATAGAGCATACTTATAAAAACATCAGAATTTCTAGAGCACTTGTACATTTATTATCTCATTTGAGCTTCACAGTAGCCTTGTTAGAATGGGCATGACAGAGATTGCCACTCCCATAGATAAAGAAACTGAGGCCCAGAGAGGTGAAGTGGCACACTCAAGGCCGCAGGCAAATTAATTAGTAAGTCACAGAGCTAGGATTCAAACTTAAGTTCTCCCTGTTAGGTTTCTTTGTCCCTTACCACTGCTACAATATGATGTGTAGTCATTTTCTCCCTTGATTTCAAAAAAGTTACAAAAAAAAAAAAAAACTGCACCAAAACAAGATGGGGCCTCACCAATATGAGATACAGCTTGAGAATTAGGCAGAGTATTATTTACTTCTAGACAATTTTGCCTAGTGTTTGTTGAATTTTGGAACTATAATGTACTTTCTTTCCCTCTCACTTTAAGCAAGTTTTACTTTGGGAAGATGCTTGGAATATATGGTATTTTGTTTGCTTTTGATTTGCACAATTTTACAAGAAGAAAAGAATTTGTAGACTTAGAAAGAGATTTAGTTCTTTACAGTGTAAGCCCTATCTCAGTAGTGCCTCTCTTTTTCACTTCCTTCTCCTCTCAGAAGCAAGCAATTTACGACCACATCACCTCAGGCCTTTCCTTATGCAGAGTTGTTTCACGAGTAAGGGCAAGGATTCTGCCTAACCTGTTCGTCCTATTTTAGACCTCACTTGCTTCATAGATCTTGTCTTCATCGTGGACAGCTCTGAAATTTCTAAAATTTTTCTCTTTGACAAACAGAAAGATTTTGTGGATAGCTTGAGTGCCAAGATTTTTCAATTGACCCCGGCTGGCTCCTTGAAATATGACATCAAACTGGCAGCCCTTCAGTTTAGCAGCTCTGTCCAAACTGATCCACCTTTTTCTTCTTGGAAGGATCTACAGACTTTTAAACAGAGGGTCAAGTCTATGAATTTCATTGGGCAAGGTACTTTCTCTTATTATGCCATCGCCAATGTCACAAGGCTACTTAAGAGAGAAGGGTGCAAAGATGGTGTGAAAGTGGCTTTGCTGATGACTGATGGCATCGACCATCCAAAGAATCCAGATGTTCAAAGTATTTCTGAAGATGCCAGAACTTCAGGAATATTATTTATCACCATTGGACTCTCTACTCTAGTCAATGAAACCAAACTTCGTTTGGTATCTGGGGATCCATCCAGTGAACCCATTCTACTGTTGAATGATTCAACCCTTGTAGATAAAATTCAGGATCACCTGGTAGGTACCTAATGGGTTGGTTTTGAATATATTTTTCACCATAATATTGATAATTTGTTTACAAATTCTGTAAGGATAGATAGTGGGCCAAAAAGATGAAAGGGAAAAAAATCCACCTTGGAAATGGAAAAGAAGAATTTCTCCCATGTGTCTCTCTACTTTCTTGATAGTTTATACCACGTAATCTGGGGAAGTCCCAGACTCATTCTCTGGAACTTTATTGTCAGCTACTGCTGAGGATTTTGGAAGAATTAATTTCCATTCGTCCACCTCAGACTCCTGTTTGTACATCCTGGGCTCATTGAACACTGCTGACTTATATTCGATTTGTAGTCAACTTAAGGTCCGCTATATTTGTACTAAGTTATTCTTTTCCCATTACAGATGTGCAGGAATATTTTTTGACTGTCTCACCTATTGCCATATTATGCTCAAGTGAAGTTCACAGACTTCCATTAAAAAAAAAATCTCCTTGTTTTTTAGGTGTTAACAAGGTCACCCAGTTTTAAATCAGCTATAACCTGCTGTTGCCCCACAGTTTCTCCCATCAAATCAATGGGTCCCACTAGATTGATCTGATTAGCTGTGTCACTGCTTTTCTTTATTGGTTTTGAGAGCCTTTCCTTGCTGCTAGGGAAAACAGAAGGCAAAGCAATCAGAACAAAAGCCCTCTTCACAACATTTCTCAAGGAGGAAACTCCTGGAGATAAGGTGGTTGATTTAAGTGTCAAGATTGATTTTCTTAAGAATATTGATTTAAAAAAAGTTTCTTGAGAGGAGGGCAAGGACAATGTGTCCTTTAGGTCCTGAGCACTCCATATGGGCTCTTTTCTATCAGTTGAAAAAACCGCAGGCCCCGTTTCAGAGTCTGTTTTTCTCCTTTTGCCCCTTCCCTCAATTCTTTTCCCAACATTACTTTGATTTTGTTACTCTCAGCTGTTTTCAGCATGAGATGCTGGGTTTTTCTTACCTAAATAATAGTGATCATGTCTTGAGTGCTCTCTGTGTATTATGCATTGCTCTGAGTACTTTACATATTTTCTTTTATTCAATGTTTACAACAATCTTATGATGTAGGTACTATTATTATCTTCATTTTATAGTTGAAAATTTGAGGCCAGCTAAAAACCCTGGAGTCTGCATGCTTAACCCTGTAAAGTTATATTGAGAAGGAGAGTAGTAACTATTTTTTATCGTTTTCTCAATTAGAATTGCCTTGAAACAGTTAAGGAACATCCCTTCTCCAAAGTTACTATTGTTTCTAGCCTTTTTTAACTTGGGCATTAGGGGTAGATGGGGAGAGTTCTGCCTAGACCGCAGGTGATAGGCTCAGCTCCCAGGTACTTGGGGTGAACGCTTATGTGAGCATCCCTTCTGCAGGAAAGGGGAATGTGCTGGGTGCCTGGCTAACTGCCTAGCCCTGCCTGCGCCATAGTTTAAGGAGACCTCACCCCTGAATAAAAGAGAAGTTTCAAGCATGTTCAGGAGAGAACCCTGGGGTTGTGATGAGTCACCTGTTGCTGCCTGGAGAGGACACAGGACAGGCAGCTCCTTGTTTGGCCAGATGTGTCGGTTCGGGAGGTTCATACGCCCTCCAGACACACCCTTGCCAAGAGCTCCTGCCCAACTGAGAACACAGGCTGTTGGCAGTAAACCTGAAGCAAGACTGCTTGTTTCTGGGGAAACCAAAAAATGACTAAGCATCCTAATGACTCTGCTCTTCCATAGCATCTTGTGATTTCAGCTTATCTGTTCAGATGGAAGCTCTGTGAAGAGAACTTATTAGGCTTTTCAAAGAAAGATATACCAAGCTTCAATGTTTCAAATTGCCATGGTCTAGGAAGCAGAACTTGACTTTTGATCAGACCATTGGAAAAAGTCCTCATCTAATCTGTTTCTATTACATCTGTAGTTCAATATTTTAAACTTTTTATTTTGTAATTATTACGCAGTTGATTTTTTAAAATAAGTTAATCCAGTATAATTTAAGTACACATCTGTGTCTGCTTTGAGTGAATGTTTCCCTGAGTTTTGATAGACGTATACACCCATGAAACAACCAGCACAAGTAGGAAAGAGAACACTTATATCATCCCTAAAAGGTTCCTTATGCCTCTTTGCAATACGTGTTTCCCTTGTCCCTTAAATGCTACTGATCTGACTTGTCATCTTAGATTAGTGTACTTTCTAGATTTTTACGTAAACAAGCTCACAGCACGTGCACTCTTTTTGTGTCAGGCTTCTTACTGCCAGCATAATGATTTTGAAATGCATCTGGGTTGTTTTTTTATCAGCAGTTTATTCTGTTTACTGCAGAGTAGACTTTAGTTGAATTTCATTGTGGACAAAGGAGTGTCCACAGTGAACAGATTTTGCAGGAGCCAAGACAAATCAAGGAACCATCACACATTCCTTGACACCTCTTGCAGGAAATATCACATAAGAATCCCATGAAAGCATTTTAGTTCTGAATTACCCAAGAGAGACCTGATGATTCCAAGGTGAAGAAAATACTTGTGCTCCTATTTTATTATGATTTACATAACAGTATTGAAACCTAAGAAACAGATTCAAACCAATCTCCTGGATATATTACTTGATCCTTCAAAAGAGCAAGAGAGAGTACATAGAGATTTTAAAACTTCTTTATCACCTTTGATATTAAAAATTTTAAAGTCTTTATGGGAATAAAGGTTGTGGCAAATTGGTCTCATTCTCTGAAAATAATTAAGCAAAACATCCATTTAGTGTATCCTCTCCTTCACATACAAAGGGATCAACTTGAATGGCTATTCTGCTACCGTAGTAAGCTGCAAATATATTTTTTTTATCATAGAGTTTGTAATCCTTGCCTACTAAGTTCTTTATTCTCATCCCATTTGCTGTCATGCTAATAACTTTGACACCTTCCTCACATTTTCTCCATTCCCTTCTCATAGCCTTGACCTCATGGTCACTCGCAAAACTGGCAATTCCATTCTAGCCTTCTCTCTTCACATATATGCCATCATAAAACTCTGACTCCATTAGTAAAATGACCCTTCTTTTGCTCTGGTGAGGTCCTTTCTCTATATTTTTTCATTTAAACCAGTGGTCCACAACATTTTTGGCACCAGGGACCAGTTTCGTAAAGACAATTTTTCCAAGGACTGGGGCGGAGGACAGGGGAAGGTTTCAGGATGATTCAAGCGCATTACATTTATTGTGAACTTTATTTCTATTATTATTACATTGTAATATATAATGAAATAATTATACAACTCACCATAATGCTGACAGGAGGAAGAGCTCAGGTGGTAATGCGAGCGATGGGAAGCGGCTGTAAATAGAGATGAAGCTTTGCTCACTCGTCCGCCCCTTACCACCTGCTGTGTGGCCCAGTTCCTCACAGGCCATGGACCAGTACTGGTCCATGGCCTGGGGGTTGGGGACCCCTGATTTAAACTACAGTATCCACCTAGACCTTAATTGAACATGCCCTTCCCTCTGGCTTTGACCATATTCTCCCAGCTGTCCTCCACACAGCCTGCCTCTCCGCTTAAGTGAAAGGCCTCACTACTTCCCAATTCTCCAGCTCTGTCCACGTGGGCCCTTCTGTCCACTCTTTTTAAATGTCCCTTCTCACTGCTTCCTTTGTCTGATTGCCCACACTAGTCTTTATGCCTTTTTTCCTTATAAACTTTGACATATAGAACAGCATTCCATCAATGAGTTGGTCCTTTGCATTTCTTTATTCAAAATTATCCAGAAAGTCCAACTATTCCAAGAAACCGTCCTGTTCCTCCCCCTCAACGCCCCCCAAGTCTAGGATCTCCTTCCCAAGCAGCTTGCTTTGCCATGTTTTCTATCACTGGGGCTTATAGGCTGTAAGTGCCCTTAGGGAACGGAGCTTTGTTCTTTGTTTCAAACAGTCTTATCTGTTATGTAGTTTTGAATCCATTTTTGTTTGCACAGAAATATAAATTCCAGCAAATACAAAATCAAATGAGTTCCAAAAATAATTAGTAAGTTGTGCTGTTATGGTTTTTAAGCCCGTGGCACATATTTTTAAGCGGTAATATGGCAAAGCAGAAATTGAATTTTCAAATGAAAAGCTTAAAAGGTGTAAAATTACCCATGAGCCACAGTAGCAGTTAAATTTATCAGTTTAAAATTGATAAGGATATTGCTTATTGTAAAAAGGTGGTAAAGTGACACAACTTTGAATTTTTCCTTATTTTAGTAGTTATTTTCAAATATTACAATTTGACTCGAATTATTCGTTGTTTTATCGTCTCTTTTGAACTCCTTTCAAATTCCTTTCCTCTCTCTCCCTCCCAGAGGAAACCAAGTTTCTGACGTATATTTTAAATATTTTCACAATTTGGATCACATTGTATGTGTTCATTTGCAACTTGCTTTTCCACTCAACTTTTTAGGAAAGTTATCTATGTTAAAACACAGAAATTCAACGCATTGACTTTAACTGCTCAGTAGTATTTTGTTTATTGATCCATTACACTATTGATGGATATCTTATTTCAAATTTTTCGCAGTGAATGCTGAAATATACAAGTACAAGAATTTCTCTAGGGTATGTCTGGAAGGGATGTCAGGATCACAGGTGGAAGCAAGGACTTGTCCTGGGCAGCCTAGAGATAAAGCATGTACATTTCAACTTTCTAGGCACAGCCGAATGTTCTGGAGAGGGTAAAGCCATTTTACACTAAAATCATCAGTTTTTCTGAGTTCCCATTCTCCACATGACCTACTAGTTCTTAAAGATACAAGTATCTCATCTGTTTTCAGCCAGGGTTTACACTGGCTAGTAATTTAAAATCACTGGGGCAGGGGACGATGGAGAGAGAGGGAAAGAAAGCCATAGGTGAGACTGAATTTGGTAGACAGGGTCTGTGGCCAGTTTTACAGCTCCCAAGACCATGTTGTCAACCTTTCTCATTTTATAGATGTGGAAAATGACCTGGAAGGATATATGATGTACCTAAGGCCAGGTGGCTAGATAATGGTGGAAACAGGATGAAAACCCTGGATGATGAAATTCCCAGCCTAAATTTTTCTCTGATTAAATCCCTAGAATCACTTAAAGCATTTTGCTATCTCTTCCCTCTAAATGATTCATTTGATTGGAAATAAAGGTAGAGTAAATACAAAACTAAACGGATACAGAGTCCTCCATAAAGGTACAACTCTGACTTATCTTTTGCTTCTTCATTACATGCTTTATTTTTAACATCTTGCAACGAATATTCTAGTGCTTTTTGCTTCCATCTTCTATTTCACCATGTAAATTACCCCTCAGATTCAGTCATAAGGCATTAATTTGACACATAACTTCTACCTTAAGAAAGCAATAATTCTATCTGTAAACGTAAGTTCTGTCCAGTGTTTGACTTCAGACACGACCTTCAGTGCTCTTGTCAGGTAATACCACACTGAGCTCGAGTAGGGTAGTGAGACCTACATGTTGGACAAAAACCACATCGGGAATTTCTCTAAAATTATGAATTTAAAGTAGTTTTGAAAAACATTCTGGCTACTTCATTTCTGTGTGGTTAAGTAGAAAATAGCACTGAACTTGGTTAGGCAGCTCAGCCCAAGTGTGTGACCTTGGGCAAGTCACAGCACTGCGTCTTACATTTCCTTATGAGAGAATGAGCTGCTGGACCGCATTGACTTGTAAGGCTCATCAATATTTCATGAAATTATCACCCTAAAATTTATGTTTTAATGCTGAAAAATAAGTGCATATCTGTAAAGGAATAGAAAATAGAGAAGAGAAAATACACAATTACATATTCTGCCAAAGTCTGTAAATAAAAGTGAGAAATTTCTTATTACGGCTGATTAAGCTTGTAGCCAAACTATGGAGATTACAGAGCTGATAAAAAAGAAGAGATAAAACATAGGATGCAAAAGGATAAAATTTCTAGAAAAAATTACTTTTAATGAATGCTAGTGCCCTTCATGTCTTCTATTAGTAGACAGCTCAGAGTGCTCCTTGGGTTGTTGGCTGGGGCTTTATTGATTTTACAAGGTTAAAAAGGCTGAATTGCTATTTTTTTTGGAAATTGCATATCCCATAGGGAATAATTAAGGTTAATAAGAAGCTGGAAGCAGAACCGTGAATTGAGTTAATGTTTCATTCTTTTTTCCCTTCTAGGATATCTTATTTGAAAAGAAGGTAAGCACCACATGCTGTGATTACTATGAATCACTCTAAAAGCTCACATAAGCAAACCAGCATTATAACTCACATTAGAAGATAAGGTGTGACTAAATAAAAATGCTTAATTCTTTTTAAAATGAGCCACTCTATTTTGAGGCAGCCATTTGATTTATTTTATGTCACCCTATCCAATGCAGGTTGGAAAATTTAGAAAAAGTAGGAAATATTTAAACGATTTTAGAGAGTGATTTTAGAAATCAATGATAACCAGACACCATAGTTTTTGCTGACTTTGACATGACTTCCTTTTTTCTAATTGTGTCTCAATACCTGCTACTTACGGGGGTCCTCCACTCTAGGAACTGTGCCTTGTGTTGGCCAGGGTTAGGCAGTGTTCCTGGTTATGGACAGGGCTTAGAGTTGCCCCCTGCTGCCTGGTGGCTGACTAAGCTTATTCTCTTCCCTGTTGGTGGCAACCAGACCAAGTGACAAAGGAAGCTGGCCAATATCGATTGGACGGTTCTCAGCACAATAGATGACCGTGAGCTTGCTGAGGACCGCTCTACTGGATGTGTGTTTCTGGGCAAAGAGTTTGGAACATCTGAACTTTGTTCGATAAACTGATTCTTTAACATTAGGAGTATCACATAAAATAATAGGAGCCAACCAAAGCTTGTAGAGCACTACGTTTCATTATTTTATATGCCATTAAGACAGATTAAAAAAAAACCCTCTGGGGCTTCCCTGGTGGCGCAGTGGTTGAGAGTCCGCCTGCCGATGCAGGGGACGCGGGTTCGTGCCCCGGTCCGGGAGGATCCCACATGCCGTGGAGCGGCTGGGCCCGTGGGCCATGGCCGCTGAGCCTGCACATCAGGAGCCTGTGCTCCGCAACGGGAGAGGCCACAACCGTGAGAGGCCCGCGTACCGCAAAAAAAAAAAACAAAAACAAAAACCCTCTGTCAAACTATGATACAGTACCTTCTTATGAATTACAATTTTTCATTTTATACTACGGCAAGAGTCCTTTTAGATCTATTTAGATATAGATTTTTAAATCCTGTTATCACTTCTGTGCATACAGATAAGGGAAAATATAAGCAAACTAAATTGGTTATTTCTAAAACTTCTTCACATTCAAAGTTGAAATCCTCTAAAATCACTTTGTCTCAGAGTCATTATTGGCTTTTCTACACAATACCAGCCCCTGTGCCACCAAAAGTGTTGGTGATGCAGCATTTCTTCAAGTGCTCTTGTTGTGTCTCTGGAGTTTTATTCCATCTCATTCTGGAAGCGCTGAAGTGCATGCGCAGAAAATACCAGCTTCATCTTGGTTGGGCCTGACTCATTTAATATGCATTCTGGTTTCAAAGATGCGAAAATAAGGAAAAATATGCATCTTAGAATTGATAAAATATGGTATAAGTCAAATTTTTTCCTTTTTTGAGTAAAAGAGTATTTGGTGTTTGTATATTATTGAGCCTGGATGCGTTATATAGAAGAGAAACAGCAGAAATTCCCAAAGTCTACTGAAAATGTTTATTTTTCCATTTTAACTGGCAAATGATGTTATACATAAATTTTTAATGGGAGGTCTATTTTACTTAACCATGGCAACATTTAATAATACTTTATTAGCTAGGTCTTCCTAGATCAGGGTTTTCCTGGAAGAATTTAATAGGGAGAGCAAAAGCTCCATATATTTGCAAGGTAAAGTTTCTTCAAGGAGTGTTCCATTTAGTTGTGTACTGAATGAGATTTAAAATGCTATATTTCACTGAGTGTAAATATTGTGCTTCATTATTGATTTAGTGTGAATGCAAGATTTGTGAATGTGAGAAGGGGGATCCAGGCGACCCAGGGCCTCCTGTGAGTATATTTCTGTTTTGAACTTAGGGTCAAGTCAGGAAGTCCTAGCGATGACAGCTCTGCCCTGAAAACACTGGGCTGCTTTGTGCTGTTGAAAAGCAGTTGTGTGCAAATAGCAGCAAAAACAGAAATGCTGTTCCTTTCTTTTATTCCTAAAGGGATACATTCTGTCCTTAGAAATAAGCTTGAGATTTTACTGAACTGAATTGAGGGCAGATTTGGTTTAAAATGACGACATTCTTCCCACGAAGGATATTTCAGCATCACTTCTGATGCAACAATTGAAGCCAGAATTTCTCAATACTGAAGTGAAAATTTAGAGAAAGAGCTCATACAAATCCTCAGTGCTCTAGACAAAGCTTTATCCTACTTCCACCTAGAAACAAGTGACCTCTCCAGAAATTAACTGTGTCTTCACACTTAGCCAAGTGCAACCCCAAAATGCCTCGTGGGGAGGAAGCTTGTCAGGAAGCTCTGGAAATTAGAGTGAATTGTGTGAAATGGAAGACACCACTTGGCAAACAAAGGTAAATGGCAGGATTTACTAAGATGATTCAATACTTGAAAAGATAATCCCCAAAGGAGTGCTTCCTTTATATTCTGCCCTAATATCTGGTAGGTGCCATGTCTGTACTGGGAAGGCATTGGGAACGACATCACAATGACTGGAGATGCTGAATGCTTCTCTAACAGACACCTTCAGGTGCCTCCACGCTGCTGCTTCAGTTTTTCATTTACTTCTGTGATTTCAAACCTTAGAGGTCAAAAGCCCTGTGGAGATATTTCACAAAAATTCATTGATAATGTTTTTGACCTGATGCTTGTATTTGGGGGCAGGGAGGGGAATGTGTACAGTGAATTTCTTAGACTATAACACATTTTCCCTTGAGTCTTGGGTCCAGAGCCTAAACTTTTTCAAATCATTCTACTAATCAAGGCATTAGAAAGAGGGAGTGTTTGCCTTTTTTTTTCTTCAAAATACAAGTTAGATACATTACATGATAACGTGGCAGTCAGTAGAAGCTAATTTTGGCCAAAGCAAAGGTTTAACTTTCCCTTCCTATAAAGTCTTACTTTATATTATTACACCAAGAGATTGCCAGGGAAGGTTTGCTTGGGATATTCAATTACATTTTAGAATAAACAGTAAAAAGGAACCTTACAACTGCTGAGCTAATCTGACTATTTCAGTCCCTTAATATTGTTGGAAGAAATTACTGTACCATGTTTTAATAGCGATAGCCATAGAAATATGTTATTTAACATTTATTGAGTGTTCCCAAAACCAGTTCACAGAAAAGCAAGATTTTTGGTGGTTTGAGAATAGGAAAATAAAATGCCTTTCTAGAATAGGATTGAAGAACTCTCTTCTTCCATCTTTTGAGATTCTCTCTTGGACATCAGGAATAGAGAGACATTATCTTTTTTGAGCAAATCTAGAGAATCTGCCATTTCAAGACTGTGCTGTCTTCCTGGTGTGTAGTAAGGGAAAATAGAGTTGAATCTCTGCTTGGTATGTAAAGTGTTTTTTACAATCTTCTCTAATTTTATGGAATGAAGCTGATCAGAAATTAATGTAAGGTGTAGGAAACTAATAGAATGCCTGGCTCCATATAATCTTTTTTCCCTTTGCCTTCAGGGTACACATGGAAACCCCGGTATCAAAGGTGAGTGAGGACCTAAAGGAAACCCGGTAAATGAATAAACAGCTTTCACTTAAACCAGTGTATCGCCTTCTAGGTCTACTTAAATAACAAAAATTAAAAAAACAAAAGATTGTAATATATGCCAATGCCAAAAATCTGATGATTCCCACGAAGAATACAGGCTGTTTACTTCCTACATCATATGTCTGGTTTGTGTAAGCTTGTATTTACAAATTCTGAGAAACATATGACCATTTTAGTCAATAAGTTCAGGAAACCTAGGGAGGTGAATAAAGAGAAACTTGTTCTTAAATAATGGAGGCCTAAATTAATTACTACAATGTTCCACGAATCACTAATACATATTCCAAAACAGATTGCTATTGACACTTGTATTTTTTATGGATTCACTTGATGGGGAACTCACCTATAATAACAATAGGAAAAACACCAGATTGTCTCTTGCTCCCAAACCAAGTTCAGGCATTTCCCCAATTCTTTTCTTTGTGTACTCATCAAAAAAATCCTAGATTAATTTAAAAAAAAATCATATCATTGTTGGGATGATGGTCTTCCAAGTTCAAGAGCGACAGAAGGAATCATAGGAGAGAGATTAGCAGATGCAACCATGTGAAAATTTGAGGAAAGTTCGTATATAATGAAAAATAATAATTAAAGAGGAAAACATATAGGGAAATGTTTATGTCAAAATACAATGGATATTGGGTTAATTGCTATAGCACATAAAGACTTTATAAAATAGATGAGAAACTAATAATTAAATGGTCAAAGGACACAAACAATTTTCAAGACAGGAAATAAATCCAGTGAAAAAAGAAATAGAAAAATGTTTAATTTCACTGGATAATGAATGAAATTTAAAGACAGACAACGAGGTACCCTTTACTACTAATTATTCACATTTTAGAAACTTTGGACTCCAAGGGTGTTGGGTTGTTTTTTGCGAGGGAGGGGAGTAATTTTCTAGTTCACGAGTTTGTTTTTTTCTGTATTTTAAATTTATAAAAAACATTTCTTATAGCACTTAACACAGCAATATTAAAACAATAATAACTAGTGATAGCAATGTGGTGGTGAAACTGGTTTCCTCTTTATTGCAAAGGTAACTTGGCACAGACACACAAACACTTTTGGAAGCAATTAGGCACCATAAGAAACATTCAAATATTCAAAATTTAAATGCCAGTAACTCCATTTCTGAGAATATGTTTAGAGAGGTAATGAATAATATAATAAGTTAGGTGCATGAAAGTATTTTTGCCAGTTGCCTGCCTGTCAAAGAAAGGGAATGTAAAGCATCCTTGGGTGGTTTTACAACACACACACACACACACACACACACACCCCTACACTCACCCACTTTGTATGGGTCTAAATTGATGCCATCATGTCTTCTTTTTGCTTGGTTAAATACCTGTTGTAAGTCTTTGCACACATTTCATTTATTTGGCTTGTAATTTTGTGCCATATAATATATTTTCCTAAGTCTTGCTGAAATCAAGCAATCACTCTTAAGGACATTTTGGAAAACATTCCAAAGCCCCTTGGAGAAAAGCCAGAGTAGCTGGCTCTGAGTGGGTACAATGCTATATTTGAGAACAACGGCCGTGTTGTTAAACTAGGATGCAAGTCTCGACCTAAGCTGTGAAAATATACCTGGATTCTGCACCCTATACATCTGGCTTCACTCCAAAGGGCAAAGGCTATCTGAGCTGCTATTTTCTTCCCTAGACTGCATGGTGAAAATGTCAATGGTCAAGGTCAAAGATATTTTCCCCATTGGTTTAACGTATTAATCCGGGAAATCTGAATAGTGAATTTTATTGAGCAATCACTCACTCTGCAGGGCCATGGAATTTTGACTAAGTTTTTTTCTTGACACAGGGTGATGCTCCAAAAGGGGAACCGGGAGAAAGAGGCCCAGGGGTACGTACACAACTGAAATGCCTTCCTAAGAAAGTAATCCCAGGACGCTAAGATTCTGTAATGGATCATTTTGACCCCTGCAATGCAAGTGCAAAAATGATTTATGTCCACGTGAGCTCTTGATGGCTCAGACAGGCAATCAGACAGATTATGATCTTAGAAGTGGAAATGTGACGAGAAAATACTCTGTCCAAAAGGAGTGATGATGGGACAGGGCGGTCCACCACATAACATTTCTTGATACTCAAGTTGAGATTTGTGAAAAGCTCAAATAAGAAAAATATTTTGTTTTGCTTCCTGTGTTTTGTTTTTTTTTAATAAAGAGTAAATTAAAATTCTGGGAGCAGAAGAATTACATAATCTCAACTATCCTTTTGTAAATCCAATTCTACAGGCAAATGAAGAGATTGTTCTAGTTGATTTATTATCCCTAAAATTAGAAGATGTCAAGAGATTGTGTGAGAAATAATTATAGTACATTTCTTCTTTTGCATTGTCCTGGAGAACTGCAGCAGTATAGCAAATAGCAGAGAAATGTACAGTGACTTAAAAGGAGGCTGCGCGCCATTTCTCCTCCCAGCTTTTCCCCTTGGATGAAAGCCCAGGACTCAGACCCAGAGGTTTTAAAAATGGTTCTCTTGGTGTTTCTAATCAATTTCATGAAAAATTCTGATACAAAGTATGATAATTTCAATGGAAATTCCTTCAGAAATTTGTATTACTCATTCAGGAAAGACTTCTTAGGTATTTTATATATATAAAGCCTATTGTTATGTGAAAATAAAATTAAGACAAAGCACTTATTTTTGTGAAACGTTCATTATCTCAGAGGAGAGGTAAAACAGCTATAGTATGAAGTGGAATGTCAAAATATTGTAAAAATTTCACACATAAAGTATAATGGGCATTCAGAGGAGACCAGAGCTATCAGGGTAGGTTCTACAGGATGACCCTTGAAGGGTGTAGGACTGGGACAGGTAAAGACAGAACAGGAAAGTGGAAGGGGCAGGCATTCTAGATGGAAAGTGCTGTGAGCAGCAACCAGAGGGAGGGCAAAGTGTGGGGAATGGTGAGATGGGGTGCCTAGGAAGGAGTATTGGCGGAGTGGTTGGTCCATGCTGGCTGGAGGGCTGGGCTTTGCAGGGTGATGGGCACCTCCCGAGATTTTAGATGAGGCGTATGGCCCGAGAGCTGTGGATTTGGAAGATTAATCTGGCCTGGCTCTAAAAGCAAAACTGAAGTGGGAACAAGGAGAAGGAAAGAGCATTTTGAAGAAGGTTTGCTGCTACAGGCTGTAGGAGAAGTAACAGGGTCATTAGCTAGAGCTGCTCCAGCCAATGTGAAAGCTGCTGGCCATGTGTGCTTACCGAGCAGTGGAAAGAGGCTAGCCGGAGTGGAGGTGTGCTGGAGGAATAAACTACACACTGAATTTTTATGACTTAGTACCAAAAAAAAAGATGTAAAATATCTCATCAATAATTTTTTAATATTGATCAGATGTTAAAGTGAGAGTTTTTGGACCTATTGTGATAAATACAATATATTATTAAAAATTAATTTCACCTGTTCATTCTCGCATTTTTTAAGTGGCTGTTAAGGAATTGAAAATGACATAGGTGGCTCACGTTATACTGCACAGAACTGGGCTACAGTGATGAGAAAATGGAGAGGAAGAGAACATTGTGAGAACCAGGAAGGCGTAGAAATGAGGGGGTGCAGTGACTAGCTCTACCTCAGATGTTCAGCAAGATTTACTGAACACTTGCCATGCGCTGGGCCCTCTTTTAGGTGCCGGGGATACAGAGGTGAGCAAGGTGGAGAAACCCTGTTTCATAAAGCGTTCAACCAACAGACAAACAAGTGAGTAAGAACTCCAGTCAGTGAGAGGGTTATGAAAATATAAAACAGGGTGGTCCTAGGCAGAAAGAGCAGCAAATACAAAAGCTCTGAGGCGGGAGCAAGCTTGGTGGGCCCAGGAAATGCAAAGAGAGACAGAGTTTGAGGAAGAGTGGCGAGGAAGATGAGGCTATGAGGTAGGCAGGGTCTAGATCACACAGGGCCTTGTTGGCCAGGGTCAAGAGAGTGGATCTAAAACTAAGTGCCCTGGAAGCTGTTGGAGGATTTTAACTGGTTGGATTAAAAGAATGGAAGGGACAAGTTGAGAGCAAAGATGATTATAAATTTTGATTCTGTATGATTTGAAGTATGATGGTACCATTCATAGAAATAGGGAAGTCAGAAGCAAATTTTGCAGAGACCAATGAGTGCAGTGCTGAATATCTCAAATTTGAATATCTTAAAACTAGTAAGTAAGGTGCCCTGAAAGGAAGAAAGAAAGGTGAGATCAACCAAACAATAAATTGACCAGAGAGTTAGGAAAACAAAACAAAAACCAAAAAACAGGAAAAAGAGTATGCTATAAAAAGTAATATTCCTTTATTTTTGTAAACTGTATCGGCCCCTACCGAAATACAGTCTTAACGCTCTTAACATAAAATAATGACAGAATTTTAAATATGGTGGTATATTATAAGCAGTGGAGGGCACCCCAAAATTCCTGAGATTGAAAGTCCACTCTTTTTTCGTGCTGCAGACATGAACTGCTTTTATAAAGAACCCCAATTTAACTATCTTAATGTGGCCTTTAATTTCAAGCACAATACTAAACATAAAACCGTTTATGTGAATAAGTATTTCCGACACAGATTAAATTGTAGTGTAACAATTTTTTTGACTAGTTTTACTTTTATTTTCAGTTTCTCAGTGACTGCACATTTCGGGAGAAGTGCTAAAGAATTCCTTTTTACCTTTTGTAAAAAAGTCATACACAGCAAAATTTTGTACTCTGACTCACAAGTAACTACAATCACAGCTTGTTTGTTTCATTGGTTTCTCCAGCTCACTTAAAAGATGTCTTACGATTCTATTTTCATACATAGAAACTAGTTGTATGAAAAAGACATGTGATCATATTAGAGAAAGACTTGCTGTGGCTTAAAGTTGGTAATTTACCAGTCTGTTTAATATTCAGTATTGTGTTACTTAAAGGGTTTATGGGCAGCGACACAATGGAGAAGGCTGTGCAGAATTCCCAAGAGTGACATACAAGAGAAGCAGAAGCACTGGCCCCTTATTTAGCCTGAGATAAAATATAGTAACTTAAAGGTCACTGTCTCACTAAGGTTGACAAAGGAACCATTCATTTCCCGATGTTCTATATTCTCGACCGAATTTGAAAGGAGGATCGTAATGGATATAAATATTTACGGACATTTTAAAGGCCATTATCTCAGCTCAGTTTCAAAGCCAATTTTTCTAAACCGTCTCTGTGAAGCATCCTCAGCTGTGATAGTTCACAGTTTAAAAGTCAATATAACAATTTTGAAAGCACTATTATAGGTCGTCACTTCTACAGTGAGATTCAGTGTATAGTTTCTCCTTTAGCTTTGGGCCAAAGGGTAAGAAATTGGATTTGAAAAAATATGTGGAACTGAGAATAGAATGTAATAAAGGGAAAAAATAGGTTCTTTTCTTCCCCCTACTATATGCACATTCCCTACGTGCAGAGAGAAGTGGAAGACCTTACCTTTTTTTTTTTTTTTTTTTTTTCTTTCAGTACACGGGCCTCTCACTGTTGTGGCCTCTCCCGTTGCGGAGCACAGGCTCCGGACGCGCAGGCTCAGCGGCCATGGCTCACGGGCCCAGCCGCTCCGCGGCATGTGGGATCTTCCCGCACCGGGCCACGAACCCGAGTCCCCTGCATCGGCAGGTGGACTCTCAACCACTAGCGCCACCAGGGAAGCCCGAAGACCTTACCTTTATACAGTCTTAATTTCCAACACTATACAGATGTGTTTTGTTATACTTTATAAATGAAAAACATCAACTACTTCCTCCAACTATGCCTTCTAATATCATATTTTACTTCTCTTTTCTTTTTTAATTAGGGAATCCCTGGGTACAAGAGTGAGAAGGTAAGTTGGTAATAACAAATAGATCAGAATTTCATTAAAAAACCCAGCAACATAACTGTATTTATATACTTAATAAAAGTTATTTTCCTTTATTTTTGTAAGTCTGGATTCCCAAATTCCGAAGTATATTCTCAACTCTGTTAGCATAAAATAATAATAGAACTTAAGATACAGGTGTATGTTATAAAGGATGGAAGGAAGCCTAAGAATCCTGAGAATCCAGCCTCTCTTAGTCCTGCAAATACAAATTCTTTTGATAGAGAACCCCAGTTTAATGGTCATGCAATACGGGTATCAAGATCAAAAGTTTCTATGTACAAATGGATGCAGCAATACTACAATTATGCTGCTGCCTTGGTGCTTAACTTCCTATGAAATGTAGACACAAGACCCTCTCATGGGGCAAAGAGGATCTATCCTGGTTAAGCAGTAAAGAATTACTTCATTCTTTACTGAACTAAATGAACTAAAGAAATAAATGAACTAAAGAACTAAATGAACTAAAGAATTAGTTCATTCCATCAGGCACCTGGGTAGAGCTTGCAGGGGCAGTAAATTTGACAAAGGTTATGAGTTGGTAGATTATTTTATTATTCTTTGCAAATTACCAATTAGGAAATCAAACTGCTTCCAAAGAAATTAACACGTTAGACTGGGGCTCAGGAATCTTCGAGAGGGTTCAGTGGTTCATAAGTTTAAGCCACTATTATTATATGCTCTCTATTATCAGATTTTTCTGTCTGAAATCAGAACATAGCCCTCATCATTCATTCTGTCCTACAACCCTCAGACCTGGGCAAGAGGCATGCACTTTACAGGGTCCTGCTCTGGGTCTCCTCCAGCCTCCTCATTCATGAGGGAGCCAGGTGTCTGTAGAGTGAGAGGCCCATGTCCCCTTCTCCTGGATCATGCTTTGGGTAACCAAGCCCCTAGAAGTCCCTGCAAAATGGTCTGAGCCTGCTTCAAAGGCACACACGAACCTCCTTCCCATGTCCATCTTCTTCCTAGGCCTGAGGGAAACCAAATGGAAGCTTTGTTGGGGCAGGAGGGGGCTTTGTTTTGCTGTCTGTGGCACCATCACAGACACATACAGCTCCTTTGGCTGTGGGAGGAGCTGGAGGTGGGAGGTGAACTGAGAGCTGGGCTGTGGGCTATGGGCATGGGCCTCCCACATGCACCTCTGAGGAATTCCAAAATTCTCTAACTTTTTACTCCTTTTGGAGATATATTTGTCAAGAAAGGAAGCCAGAACATGACTAGTTTATTAGCTCGATTTGGAACTTTCAGCTACTTAGATAGGTGGTATTTGGGCCTCTGCTTATACTCTTGTTCTGGGCCCTGTAAACATTAGGGGTGAACCTACACACAGGCATATAAATATAATCCTAAACACTGGAAATGTTAGGTCGAAAAGGGGAAGAGTGTAAGAAATGCCATGATTCTGTACCTTGCCATCAGAACCTGGACAACTCAATATCTTAGAGTGTCTGTTTCTTCATCCATATAGAACTGGATTAATACAAGCCTCCCTAATTTACAGGGTCGTTGGAGAATCAAAGAGAATAATGGATGTGACAATGTATTTTAAATTATTTGCTGGTCTATAAACATAAGGTGCTACTATAAAGAGATAGGGAACAAGTGATAATATGGGAAAGTTAAAAAACTTTCATGATTGTAAAACTGTCCTATATATATAGTTGAAGAAAATTTTCCATGCCACCACCGTTTTGATTTATACAGTATGCTAATTATCAACACCAGGAAACTCTCTGTGTATTTTTTTTTTTTGAAAAGATTCACTTAAACTTCTGGGGAACTATAGATTCACTGGAGGGGCCCTCGTTTGGAAAATACAAGCTGTCGGAGCAAAATGGCCCTGAACCGTCGACATTCAAACCAGAATTTCACCAGGATAAGCAGCGTCAGAAATCGAGGCTGGGAACAGAGCTAATCTGTTCAGTTTTTTCTGAAGCACTCGCTCTTGGGAACTTTGTAACTCTGACCATGCCACAGGGATTACTGAGCCCATCAAAAAAGAAAACGCCTTTGCAGAGGCGAATAACCTGAGTACAGTATCTTCATTGATGGGAATCTGCCCCCACGCCAATGCTGTTCCTCAGGACCCTATAGCTAACAAATCTGTCTGGACAAATGGAACGTGAACTCTAGCCCAAAGAATTTTGAGCATATTTATGGTACTTTTCTGTTTTATATTTTGGTGGTTGACTCATTGTATTTCCATCCAACATTCTTCGATTAATTGCTTTCTAGTTGATTCTTCAAGAGCAATTTTCCATTTGCATTCAGCAATAAATGTTCAACTTGTTTTAAGTGAAAGCTCAGTTTTTCCTGGGTCAGTTTGACTCACAATATGATGTGGAGCGAGAACAGATGGCTTTTGTTTTTTGGGTTTTTTTAACTTTTTATTTTATATTGGCGTATAGCCGATTAACAATGTTGTGATAGTTTCAGGTGCACAGCAAAGGGAGTCAGCCATACGTATGCATGTATCCATTCTCCCCCAAGCTCGCCTCCCATCCAGGCTGTCACATAACACTGAGCAGAGTTCCCTGTGCTATACAGTAGGTCCTTGTTGGTTATCCATTTTAAATATAGCAGTGTGTACATGTTGATCCCAAACTCCCTGGCTATTCCTTCCCCCACCCTTCCCCCCGGTAACCATAAACAGATTGCTTTTGAATAGAGACATAGCTGGATCTAAAAATTGTACCTCCCTCTTGCCTGCTCCCCGTGCCAGCAATACCCCATGCAGGACCCTAGGCAGAAGTGTCAGGTTTGTGGAAAGTAACTTGAAGACCATGGCAGTGTACCCTGTTCAGCTCTGGGTGGCTGAGGGAGAACACGGACTTGGGAGCCTAACAGACTCAAGCATGTGGTCATGGGCAAGCTACTTAATCTCTCTGAGCCTCACTTGCCTTGTGTATGAATGGAGATGCATACACCTTGCAAGGCTGTTGTGGTGATCACCAATAATGTCAAGACTTTGGCACATACTCTGCATCCATAACTGGTGGTCACAATTATGATATTCCTTCTCAGAGCAAAGTGTGGTCTGCAGGTTGGCAGTCAATCTGTGAACTATTGGTTGCTATTTTGTGGAGATGAAGCTTGCACAAGAATATAAGTCCACTGCATCACTAAACATACTGCTTAGCTCAGCTGACATTTATTTTTCATAGCAAGACTTCCCTAATGAAGGAAGCAGGGCAGTGATGAACATTCTAGTGCAAGTTCCTTATGTAGCGGCACTTTGAGTTGCATGCTTTAGAGGAGCACAGAGATAATAAAGCAGCAGCAGAAACAGAAACTAGTAGTGAGGGCACCAGCCTAGGAGTCATTGGCTGGCATGGACATTTACATAAATCATTTAACCCCCCCAACTGAACTGCCCTATCTTAAAAATATGAATCGCTTCGAGGCTCAGAAAAAATATAGATATGTATGAATACACTTTGAAAAGTCTAACTTCAGTTGTTTTTCTAATTGACCTTGTTACTTGTTAGTTCTAATTATTAGAAGTCTTGAAAGTCTGATATAGTAGATTTGTATTCAGAGGCCCCAATTCTCATTCTATCTGAGCAAGTTACTTAACCTTTTTAAATCACAAATTTTCAATCTGTGAAACTGGGCTAATGATATCTACCTCAGACAGTTAATGTCAGATTAACTGACATAATGTCTGTAAAATAACATTAATAATAAACAGGAAAGCATAATTTAAATGTTAATTTGTTTTTCCGTTAGTATGCCAGGAAAGGCAGGACAGCAGTCTGTGGTGATGGAAAACACACAGCATGCTTGTCGCCATGCCCAACTCTCTCTCTCACCGCAGACCTTGATCATTCATCATGGCTCCTTTCTCCACCAAGTCTGGACATGCTCTCAGAATCTTTCTCTCACAGATCTCTAGGCAAACACTACTAATTGATCAAAGTTGGTGCTCAGGCTGGAGCATGTGGTGTTGTGGAAAGAATAGGGACTCGGAGTCTGAGTAGACCTGGGCTGAGACCTGATTCTTCTTACTAGCTCGAGGATGGAGCAAAGTTACCTTGTTGAGCTTAAGTTTCCTCATGTATAAAATAAGATGAAGGTGAAGGGGATTATGAGGTACAAACTTCCAGTTATAAAATAAATAAGTCACAGGGATGTAATGTACAGCACAGGGAATATAGTCAATATTTTGTAGTAACTTTGGATGGTGTGTAATCTATAAAAATATTGAATCACTGTGTTGTACACCTGAAACTAATATGATATTGCAAGTCAACTATACTTCAATAAGAAAAGGCATCTATGGATCAAATTGAAAAAAAAAGGAATGGTAAAACTAATCTCATTGGGGTATAATGTGGATTCAATTCAATCATATATGCAAAGGGTACATAAAATATGGTAGATGCTCATTAAACCTTAGTTTCTTTCCTCTTAATTTGATCCATGTCTCAAAAATGTTAAACCTCATTAGGTGGTATCACTAATTTGATTGTGTTAAGAATGACTCATGCGTAAAATTTTTCAGAGTTCAATGCCCAAACAACCCACAGTATTGAGGATAAAACTGTGTATAACTCATCAGACTGCTCATGTCATAAGATTCTGCTGGGAATCTTTTAAAAAGAATCCGAACACTGAATGACTGCAAATGTCTTCTTATTTCATGTATTCATTTTTTTAGGGTGAACGTGGAGAATGCGGTAAACCAGGAATAAAAGGTAACAAAGTAAGGAACTTGTTTTTAAAATGCTAACAGCTGTGATCCCTTTGGGACTGAGTTTCCTTAAGAAGAAATTCCTGGATTCATTATGTTGCTCTCACTACTGGAATTAGAGAGTCATCGGCTCAATTTTCACATCTGTAAAACATGAAGCAAAAAACAAATCCATCCCTAACTTTATTTAATGGAGCCCCCAAAGGCCTTTCTTACGGACCATTAAGACTTTGCCTTGTGGCACCCTAACCTTTGAGGCCAGGCCCACTAAATGTTATGGTGAAAAGAATAACTTAACTAGCAAAGTCAATTCAAGCTCCAGTTGGGTCAAAGGAGAATTGTTTTCCAGATGTAAATGCTGAGAACAAGCACCTTCCAAAGTAGAGTGAAGAACTCTATGAAATAGGTTAATGAAATACTTTTCAGTAATGTGGAAGAACTAGACACAGATAAGGATTTGAAAAGGCAGCAAGCCACAGAAATTGGGTAGTTATTTACCTTTCATTAAAAAATAAATATGAATAAAATACGTAAACTGGAGACAATATTAAATGTTAAGGAGTTCCTTAATGGACCAGAAATACATAGAGAGTATATTTGAAACATGATAAAGGGTCCAAAAAAGTAGAGTAAAAGTAAATAGTTTTCATTATAGTTAAGAACTGTTACCAGCATGCCACCAAGATACCAAAGTCTTTCAATATCTATTTTTTAATTATGGGAAGAATCAAGGAGAGAAAACGAGGAGGAAGGTGAAAAGAAAAGTATAAAATAGTGACACTGGCCTATGTAACTAAACACTTCAAATAGGCTGAGACTTTCTGAAAGCTTTTAAACTACTGTAGAGTTAAAGGTCAGATGAATCTGAAAAATGTAGGCTTGGTAATTATCTCTGGACAAAATGAAAGGTGTGATAATGAATGGATTCTTCCTGGAGAATAAGTGAAAATGGGAGATGGACATAGACTTGAAAATACAGAAGAATGGACACACTGAACAAAAATGAGTCAAAAAATAACTGGAGACACTATTTGAAATAAAAATGGCTGACAAAGATTTAACACAGTTCATTGACTAAGACGGCAGGGATTGTTAAATGCCCTATAACTTTCTGTGCTAAAAAGAAAGAAAAAATACTGCCCATTAGAAATGTAAGGTGCAACTGATTGTACAATGTATCCCAATTTCAGAGATGTAAAAATCTGAAAAAATGCATGTCTAAGGTCAATGAAATATAGTGCCCTTGATGTGAAGAGTTCATGTAAGTTTACACATAAAACGTACAAAGAACACAAAGCAACATAAAAGAGGAAATATAAATGGGTAATAAATCAAAAAATTATCCAAACACATAAGCAATCAGGTAAGTAAAATTAAAACATTAAAATATTACTTCATCTATCAAATTAGCAAGCACTGAGATAATATATAATACTCAGTATTGATGGAGATATTGTAAGATGAAGATGCACTCTCTATACTCAGGTAGTGAGAATGGAAATCTGAACAAAATTTATGGAGGAAATTTTTACTTTTTCTTTCTATATATGGTGTGAGAGACAAAAGAGGGTGAATGAGAGCCTTAAATGTGCTTACAGTCTCTGTGTCAGTCATCTTCTTCTAGGAAATTATCCTTAGGAATGAATCAGAAGTTGAACAAAGATTTATACACAAAGATATTCACTATACTACTGTTAACAATAGAAATCATCAGAAACAACTTAAGTGTCAAAACTAGAGAAATGAGTAGCTATGACAGAATCATATTCTTGGATATTATTCAGTTTACTGAGAGTTTTTAATGACATGGAAAAATATTTTTGATAGAATGGAAGGCCAGATAAGTAGGACACAAAATTGGATATACACTTTGATCAAATTATTTAAAGAAAGACCTACTGGATGAAATAATAATATTGGATGAAAATATGCCTAAAATGTTAACATCTGTTGCTGTTAGAAATTTACTTTTTTCTATAATTGTCAAGGTATGTCTATTATAAACAGGTTACATTTTGGTAATCAGAAAAAAAGTGGAAATCTGAGAAAAGAGAGACTAGGTAATATTATACTGTCATAAAAAACTTTAAAGGGCTTCCTAGTTATGGGACATATTGAAATACTTTCTGTTAGAAGAGTGTTGAGTATAAGTTGTGTTTTGCCAAGTTCTATGTATTGAAGATGGGCAAGAGAGTGATCTAGACATTGTGGAAACTCACTAAATTTTTTTAAAAAATTTATTTATTTTTGGCTGCACTGGGTGTTTGATACTGCTCACAGGCTTTCTCTAGTTGCGTCGAGCGGGAGCTACTCTTTGTAGTGGTGTGCGGGCTTCTCATTGCGGTGGTTTCTCTTGTTGCGGGGCCCGGGCTCTAGGCGCACAGGCTTCAGTAGTTGTGGCACGCGGGTTAAGTAGTTGTGTCTTGGGGGCTCTAGAGCGTAGGCTCAGTAGTCGTGGCGCACGGGCTTAGCTGCTCCGCGGCACGTGGGATCTTCCCGGACCAGGGCTCGAACCCGTGTCCCCTGCACTGGCAGGCAGATTCTTAACCACTGCGCCACAGGGAAGCCCACTAAATTGTTAATTTAACTTACATTGCCTTGCTGGAAGGAAACAATATTCCACCAAATTTATTGCTTTCTAAGGATCCTTAAGAAATAAATTTTTAAAATTCTGATAAAAATGTCAATATACAGGCAAAGGAGTTAACCTAAAATCATGTTTTCATGGAGTTTGTTTACTAGAGAAAAGTTTACTAACAAGTTGGCTTGTTAATTAGGATCGTTTTGTTAACAGTGAATTTGTTGGCTTTGATGTTTGGATAACCTGGGAAGACTGGCCATTACTGGGAACACAGTTCCTTCTCTTCCACGTAAAATCATTGCAAATTGAATGGATATTTAGAGCAACTTACCGTTCATTTTATTCCACAGGGATCCCCAGTGCCAAATGGACCAAAGGGACCCGGAGGACTTCAGGTAAGCAGGCGAAAACCAAATCTAAGTCTGTATTAGAATACCTAGGGAGCTTTGGAAATCTCTGTGCCCACATGCACCCTCTACCAATTCAGTCAGAATGTCCGGCGATTGGAGACAGGCATCAGTATTTTTAAAGATTCTCGGGTGATTCCAATGTGAGACAAAGTCTGGAGACTGGTGCTCTAATATTTTGAATAACTAACGCAGGCTCCTTCAAAGATAGGTGCTGGCAGGTGAGTCTACTTAGTGAGTAGCTGAAGGGATAAAAGTTAAAAAATTAGAGTTTAGGAAGATGAATAAAGTCAAAGCAGTTAGGTCTTCCCTGGTGGTGCAGTGGTTGAGAGTCCGCCTGCCGATGCAGGGGACATGGGTTCGTGCCCCAGTCCGGGAAGATCCCACATGCCGCGGAGCGGCTGGGCCCGTGAGCCATGGCCGCTGAGCCTGCGCGTCCGGAGCCTGTGCTCCGCAACGGGAGAGGCCACAGCAGTGAGAGGCCCGCATACCGCAAAAAAAAAAAAAAAAAAAAAGTCAAAGCAGTCAAAAGCAGGATGTAACAATGTTGGCATTGCTGCTCTAATGCAGTAGGAAGAGCTATGCATTTTATCTAAATTACAGCATCTGTATTGTTCCATCATGATAAGCAGTAACTGCTCAATAACACGGAATGATTCCTTAAAGCATTTATTTTAGACTTATCCCAGGGATTTCAGAAAATAATTGGATCCGTTTTTCCAGTCTGGGGACTTGCCTTGTCTAAAGCTGTAATGGGAAGAGGGTGTGTATATGTGTGAAGAACCAATTTCAGCATTTCAAAAAGTCTACTGAAAATTATACCTTTACCCAAAATTTCCTAGATGGCATCTAGTTGACCACCAACGCCTTTGTTCTGGTCTGAAATTGTGTCAGGACAGGGGAGTAACTCTGATTATCACAGGTCATTGGAAACTCCAACTTACAGTTATATATGCCTTAGATATATATTTTTAAAGTTGTTGTTTATTCTTTCCAAAAAGGGGTCCAGCACAGGAATAATGTTGGAAATGCAGGTTTAGAAAACAAACACCTCATGAATAAATGTTTGCTCTCAGTCTAGGTACTATTTTAGAAGCTGTGTGTTTGACACAAGGAATTTTATCTCATTCCATTTCTCAATCGTGTGTAACCCCAACTTAACTCTGACTTAGATAGTCTGACTTCTAACTCCAGGATCTCTAGGGACCCTAATGAATGATTCATTCCTGATTGGCCTTCTGTACACAGAACTAATTCTTGGTTTTCATCTTGGAGCAGGGCATTACTGGACCTCCAGGGGATCCAGGCCCGAAGGGGTTTCAAGGCAATAAGGTAATCATACCCGTTGATTGTAGACAGGCAGAGTGCCTTTCCCCTAGTGAGCTATGGTAATACACGTTTTTATTAGGCAGAAGTCAATGGATTCTTTGAGGACGAATCTTTGGTAATACATAATAACCTGCAGGTGTTATACACAGAATCATGTTTAAGTACATGCAGGAAGTTAGTGTCATAGTCTTTTCATTTATTATTATTATTTTATTCAAAGGGGCATTATTAAATATAAGCCATTATTTTTGCAGTGTTTCCATCTTACTCCCGCCCTTTTAGTCATTTTATGACACACTAGAAACTGAAAAGTAGTAATAAGCAACACAATTCAAATCACTCTATTTCCCACAGGTAATGTCAACTCAATACATAGTTTATAAGAGAAGGGGATTTATAACTGTCATACCAACAAAAATTAAACTTTTTTAAATTGCGAGGGTGTAATCTCTATCAGTACCAGCCTTGTAATGTCATTCCACAGGTAACCAGGCAAGACGTATAGGGAGGGGTTGAATAAGAGCCAGATGGAACCAAAAGTTGAGATAGAAGGGATCTTTAAAAGACCTGTTTATAAGACTCCATTTTCCAATGAGAGTGGCCATTAATTTGCTGAAAACAAGCGTTTTAGTGCCTTTTTAACACTTCTCAGTGCTTAGTAAATTCCACAGATATAGTAAATATCTAATAAATGGTGTTGAGTTAGTGACTGGAGATCTGTGGAATTTGTGGCAGTAATAACAGCAGACAGTACTGTCCCCAGAGGACCCTAGATAAAGCCAATCTTTTAAGGGTGCTATTAAATTTAACTTGTGGGGAGCAGCTGGGCTACTTGACTGTTCTTTTTTCCAGAGAGAGGTAAGGGAGTGACACGTATACTATTTTTAATGAGATAATGACAATGTGTGATTTCCTGGGGCAGTTTTAATTGGCAAATTAAAATAGAATGAGCTTCTCAGTGGGCGTGTGCTTAAGGTTGTCTGGGGAAACTGTCTTTTCCAGTCCTTGCCTATGATTAATTCTCTTAATCATAGGAAAGAACTGGCTCTTCTGAATACTGAGTAGAAGTTTTTACAAAATTGCTTTGGCTGTAGGTAAAATCCTGCAGCAAGGAAAAGAAAATATTTTGACAGTCCACACTTATTTCTAGGATCCTTTGGTTACCTAAGCTGATAATTTTCACATGTTTGTGAAAAAGAGGCTTAAAATCAGGGATCAGGTTTGGAGTTTGCAACAGTGATAGAATTATAGATTGTTTGAGCCACAAGGGATATTAGGAATCATACTGGCCCAAAGTTTTCATTTTGGAAAATGAGAAGTCTGGAAATCAGGGCATCTGTGGAGGGGCTGGGCTGGGAGCAGGGCACGCAGCTTCGGGAGATGGGTGATGGCAGTTCATAAAAACGTGCCATCGTTTGATCACTTCTCTTCATGTCTTATACAATTACTCCTCAGATTTTTCTTTTAAAGTGGATTTATTTCCACAGAATTCAGCTTTTAATTCTAGGAATGCATTAATTCTTAGAATAAATAATGAGTCAAGTATATTGGGGGAGGCTGTAATTTTCTGACATAACACTTCATGCTCGACTTTCACATCATCATCATAAAAGGAGTCACTCTTCCAAAGGTATCTGAGGACTTCAACTTTCCAAGGGCCTCTCTTTTAAAAAATTCTTTTTTTCAAAAATTTTGGTGAAGATATTTAACGTAAAATTATCACAGGTTTAAAATCACAAAATTCACTGCCAAGTGAACACAAAAAAGTCATTGTCAGTTAAAAAGATGTCAGTATCTAAAGAATATTGGGGGGCTTCCCAGGTGGCGCAGTGGTTGAGAGTCCGCCTGCCGATGCAGGGAACACGGGTTTGTGCCCCGGTCCGGGAAGATCCCACGTGCCGCGGAGCGGCTGGGCCCGTGAGCCATGGCCGCTGAGCCTGCGCGTCCGGAGCCTGTGCTCCGCAACGGGAGAGGCCACAACAGTGAGAGGCCCGCGTACCGCAAAAAAAAAAAAAAGAACATTGGAGGTTCTTGGTAGGGAGTGAGATGGGAGTAAGCTTCTCACTTTTCTCCTAGTTATATTTTTGTCTTAAGGTCACAGATTTAATGGTCTCTTGACTGTTACTTGGAGACTATTACTAATTTCTACCCCTCTTTGGATCTGTCAACCAGAGACGAATGTCACATTCATTAATTGTCTTAGGTTTTATACATTTATTCTTGTATTGTCTTAAAAGTCAGGTTTCAGGGAATGGCTTCATCTTACATCCCAGAATGTACTTCTAAATCTTAAAAACTTAATAAACTATTTTTTTGCTCAATCTGGAAACAATGTTTTATAGTGACATTTCTTTTTATCCATTACCATTTTATTACAAAATGGTTTTACGATATTGCTATTCGTGCCAAAAAAAAAAACCTTTAAAATTCAGTAATTCTGTATTTTCCAATGGACACAGGGAGGATTATTATTTTGAAGCTTCTAAAATAACAGATAGCACTTATTTAGTGTATATTTACTATGCACAGATACAGTTCTAAATACCCATTTAAGATAACACCACCTTCTGAGGCATGATCTATTCTCACTCTCACGGTATAGATTAGGCTACTATGGCAAAGAGAATTTAAGCAATGGATTCAAGTCTACACAGCTAGGAAGGGACAGAGCCAGGATTCAAACCCAGCCAGTCTGCTCTTAACCACCATATTATATCTATCTCCTTAGGAAAACTGCTGAATTTCCTAGATAGTCAACCTGAGATAAATGCCTTTCTTTTGGACAGTATGGAAATTGCATCTTTCTACCCCCTCTAGTGTACTCTGGCTGGAAACAGAAGTCTGTTGAGAATGCACTTCTACTTGGTTATAATGTTCATCTGAAAATGCAGGAAAAGAAGGAAAGGAATCTCATGGGAAAAAGAAACCAGTAATGTGCATTTTCAAATATTTTGTCTCTTACGAGACCTTAAAATAGAAAATTTGGACTTGTAACATTTGCAAAGATTCCATGGGAGTTTCTAGATAGGGCCTGTCTATGAATTTGAATTTATGAATAGTCTCTCTCATGAGCGACAATCCCATTCTGTTGCTCTAGTGCTTGGGTTTTCTTCATCAAAGGGTTTGCAGAAAAGGTGGCCAAAGAATAAAAGGAAAAACAGCATGTGAGAAATTAAGGAAAAATGTGATTCTGGCCCTATTTCACAAATCACTTCTGTCATTAGTATTTTCCGTATGTAAAGTAGTATTCTGTCCTAAATGACCTTGTTGCTTTAGAAACAAAACATAGATGTTTCTCAGAAGGAAGCCACCTCAGCCTCTCCCATACATGAGGGTCAAGAGTGGTATTCATAAGAAGAACATCCCATCAGTCTCTAAAATCAATTAGAACTATCATCACGCAAGTATCTGAGAAGACATATCCCTAGGACCAAACTGGCAATGTCCTTAACAAGAGAGCACGGTGCCCCTTCTCAGTAAAAACTGAGGGCCTAAGAACCCTACGCCACCTTCCAAGGGCTGGTGTGGTGGTTCAGGTGGCAATCCCATCTGGCCATAGAATTGGCCCTCCAATAACGAGAAAGAATGGCTCAAGACTGGCAGGCCTCTCAAATCACAGAGAACAAGTAACCAAAATTAGTTTTGAACAAATAAACACAGTAGAATGCTGGATGTGCCAGGCCCACATTAGGTAATTTTTGCCATTTCTTTTTTTTTGCGGTACACAGGCCTCTCACTGTTGTGGTCTCTCCCGTTGCGGAGCACAGGCTCCGGACGCGCAGGCTCAGCGGCCATGGCTCACGGGCCCAGCCTCTCCGCGGCATGTGGGATCTTCCCAGACTGGGGCACGAACCCGTGTCCCCTGCATCGGCAGGCGGACTCTCAACCACTGCGCCACCAGGGAAGCCCTTTGCCATTTCTTGATGTCCTTCTGAGGTTATTTCTGAAGGGTGTTTTCTTCTCAAATCTCATCCAAATCTACTCTTTCCAAGACCCACTTTGTGCTCTGGGAGGAGGGACTGCTCACTGTGGCCTGAGCAGGAAATAGCTTGTGACACGTTGAAGCATCCTAGCATGAGAGCTTCGGTGCTAGGGCCAAAAGGGCATTAGGAATTATCCATGACATATTTCTCCAAGGCAAAGCAGCACGTGTTAATCCTCAAACAATTTAAAAATACTGTGATATTTATGTTATATAGTAATTTACCTTAATAGACGTATTGCCTCCCTTCTTCTAACTTCTTTCATTGTTCTACTCTAGGACGCTCATACATTTTCTGCAGGGCTTTTCCCCCCTAAGTGTTTTCTTCTTGTGCTACACTCAAGTATAAGAAACTCAAAGTCCTCTTACTTTATGTTCAGTTTAGCTTCTGAGATGTTAAGAAAACTCATAGGGAAATAGCACCAGTCTGGTCCAGTTTAATAAATGGATATGGTCAGGGTAAATAATCTCCAGTGAATCAAACATCCAGCCCACATCCAAAATAAACAACAGACCTAGTATTAGTGAATAAGTGAAACTTATGTTTTAAAGGAAGTAAATGAGGGCAAATGAAGCACTTAGTCCACTCGAAAGCTCTGCACTGCACATGATCCTTGGACACCCTACTCCTCCTTACCTAGCTCTGTCATACTTCCATCACATTTTTTGAGGTTCCCAAGCATGGTAGATAATTTTTTTTAGTAGTTGGTGTTCTTATAAAGAAATTAAGTAAATGAGAGCTAAATGTACAGATCCTGAAATTAAAATTGTCAACCTAGTAAACATCCCTACACATCATCCTGTTTTCTTCAAAATGCTCTATGAAAAGAGGTTAGCTTTTAAAACAGGGATGTCTGTCAACCTTTGACATAGCTATTAGGAATGCGTATGTATTTTGGTAACTGAAAGAGTACTAATCAAGTTTCCTTTTAGTTTCCGTGCATTATACCTTTGAACATTGCCAGTCTTCTTTCAAATATGAACCACTGGCAGGAGAATTAGATAGATATGTACACGTCCATCACTGTTTTTGAAAAATCCAAAGCAGAGAATCTAGGGACAATGGGTCAGGAGTACTGCTATCATATCTAAGAGAGAAAAAAAAATTATATCTACACTCACACATGTTTAAGATAAGCAACAAATAAATATTTGTTGAATGAATGAGGAAATAGTCTTAAATGGAATGAGCTGTCAACAGTATCATACTGTAGACAGGTCAAATAGGCAGGACCTATGCAGTCACTTAGATTGTCAATTTTGCAGGTTTTGGAAACCTCTGAGAGATTGGGGAGGTGACAATGGATTGTGGAAGGAATCAGAGAGAAGGGTGCAATAGCCAGGAATTCTGACCATTCTTCCAAGATATCTGGATAATAAATAGAAACAGGAGAGTGTAGATGTAATCCATCAGAAGCTTCTTGTGCATTTAATAACCTAATGAGTTATTTGTAATTCCGCTTTCTTCTAAGAGAGGCATGGAGGCTTGGAACTTAATTTTTTTTTTTTTTTACAGTTTCAGATATACAAGTTAGAGTCTTATGTTTTCTATAATGTCACTATTTTCACTAGAACAGATATATCATTAATGAAGATTTAGTAGTTTTAAAAATTCATTCTTTAGTTTTGCCATTATTTGAATATCGATGCTTGATTTGACTTAAAGGTAGTTTAGCAGCTTTAGTAGGTCAACCTACTGAACATAAATATTTCAACTGTGGTTTGGAAAGAGTTCAAACACCACAAATATGAACAACTACGAAGAAGCTGAAACTTTCTCCTCAAACTAGAATGTTGTGTAGTTTTATTTCAGCTCTCACACAACTCAAAAGCCTAAAAATCCCCTAACATCATGATGTTGCTTTCAACCACTAAAAAAAAAAAATCATGATTTCTAATAGGATATAATTCCTTATAACTTGATGGGAAGGAAATCAGGTGAAACATGTAGACATCAACAATCCCTAGTACAAGGGGTAAGACAGGAATAAAGACGCAGACCTACTGGAGAACGGACTTGAGGATATGGGGAGGGGGAGGGGTGAGCTTTGACAGGGCGAGAGAGAGTCATGGACATATACACACTAACAAACGTAGTAAGGTAGATAGCTAGGGGGAAGCAGCCGCAAGGCACAGGGATATTAGCTCAGTGCTTTGTGACAGCCTGGAGGGGTGGGATAGGGAGAGTGGGAGGGAGGGAGACGCAAGAGGGAAGACATATGGGAACATATGTATATGTATAACTGATTCACTTTGTTATAAAGCAGAAACTAACACACCATTGTAAAGCAATTATACCCCAATAAAGATGTTTAAAAAAAAAAAAAAATCCCTAGTACAGAATAATCAAACAGAAAACTTTTTTTAAGTTCACAGCTCTCAATACAGAATGACTATATTTTTGGCTTCATGAAAAGTATTTTTAAGTCCAGGGTATTCAAACACGCCAGATTTTCCAGTTGTCCAAACCCAATAATGGGCCTTCTGGTTCTCCTGGCAGGCTAACACCTTTGAACAAGGTTGCGACTGCTCAGTGTATAGTAGTGCGAAGAGAAGAATCCCTTTACAATTTTAATTACAAATATCTGTCTAATGCAGAATCAGAGCCAAGCTGCCAAACTATGTGGCTGTTTTTCTTCGGGGATGTCAAATTCTAAATGCTATTTCTGTCCTGGGCCTAATTAAAGGGAAAGAATCATTAGTAATGCAGAGATTCTTATTGTGGAAAGGGCTTTGACCTACATGCCTATCTGCCCACCAGGATACTAAATGAGCTTATTAACTCATTTGACGTGAGACAACTAATAGTGACAACTTGACGTGGCTGCCAGAACATGTGGCATGTCAGCCATTGGCTTCAAGACAGATGATTTTCCTCCCCAAATCTCTGACACATATGGTCCTCAGCAGATGGGGTACACCCTGCGTGCGTGTGTATGTGCGCATGCGTGTGCAGAGCCTGCCAAGACGAAAACTCCGATGGATCAAGGCACCCAAAATGCTGCCAACATTTCCCACAAAGGTGCTGAGTCTAACCCACAGGCCCAGTCAAGTGGGGCACTAATGTGGAACACAATGAGTTACTGCATGTCTTCAGAGCGTTGTCAGAATTCTTTTCTTTAATACTTATATCAGTGCTCTTAATTAATTCAAGTAAGTTGCAGCAGCAACAGTGCAGCAGGGAAAATTAAGTTTATTCTAAGAGGAAGGTTTTTTTAAAAATTGTCGTAAAATATACATAATATTTATCATTTTAAGCATACAATTCAGTGGTATTAAACACACTCACAATATTGTGTATCCGTCATCACTATCTGTGCTCACAACTTTTCCATCATTCTAACGTAAACTTTGTACTCTTTCAAGAATAACTCTCCTCACTTTCCTCTGCCCCCAGTCTCCAAGAGTAGGTTTTTAGGAAACATATCACGCTGTTAGGAATCTCTCTTCTCTCGTAAATTGGTGCCCCTCTTGGATTTATGGAGAGGGTTCACCCTGAAGAGTTTCCAGCCACTCATTTTGTGCTAGAGGAGTCCTAAGAGTGTCCACCAGAGCCTAGATTCTTAAAAGCTCTCCTGATGGGCCGTGGAACAGTCTTTCCTTTTAAGGAAAATGACACACAATTCGTTAGGATTTTTTTTTTTTTTTTTTTTTTTGCGGTACGCGGGCCTCTCACTGTTGTGGCCTCTCCCGTTGCGAAGCACAGGCTCCGGACGCACAGGCTCAGCAGCCATGGCTCACGGGCCCAGCCGCTCCGCGGCATGTGGGATCTTCACGGACCGGGGCACAAACCCGCGTCTCCAGCATCGGCAGGCGGACTCCCAACCACTGCGCCACCAGGGAAGCCCTCCTTAGGTTTTATTATATATAATGAAATATGACTTTCCTATTAGATTGAAACATATGAATCATCCTTTTTGTAAGTCAAACCTAGCTGTATATTGTCAATTTCATTCGCTTTAACCTAATAGCAATCAAGAAAAGGAGTTGAGTTACTAAAATCTGGTACAATTTTCATCACATTCTCCAGCAATTCTTTGTTATTATGGAGTTTTTCTTCTTTGAAAAGCATAAGTAGGTAGAATATGTGAACAGTGATCTTTTCTCTTACCCAAGTAGATGTTATTAAAAAAGATTGCAGTTGGAGATTTTAAATAATGATGGTTCCAACAGTGCAGTTGCTTAATAACTGCTTTATATGTAGAGTTACATTGTGTGATTACAGTATTGCCAATTATTATTTATGTTAACTTTACCACTAGTTCAGTGACAACACTGATCCAGGTAGACTTTATGTGCCTGAAACGGCATATAAGTTGGCTTGTAATAGTAAATACTTTCATGTGGCTTATTTTTATTTTAGAGATTCTTTGTCTTCATATGATGGTTCTTCAACTATGGGTAGATTGTAACTATCTGATTTTTGTGTTTTTCATGCTGTAACAAAGATATAAATTTAGTCTGCAATCAAATTATTTTTGAAATACTTTAAGAATGGAAAAGTCCCAAAAGGCAGTTTTTCTTGGTGGTTAGAGCACTGGCTCTAAAGCCATACTGCTGGGGTTCAAACCCAGCCCTATATTGTATTAGTTCTGTGATTTGGGAAACTCACTTTTCCTCCCCATACCTCTGTTTTCTCATTAATGTAATGGGTTAAAAATAGAGTTGTTCTGAGGATTACATGAGTTAATACATGAAAAGCACTTAGAATAACACCTGTTACATAGTAAGTGCCATATGTATCAGCAATAATTAAGCAGTTAAGTATTTTGACAACCCTCTTTTCATTAATGTAAAACAAAGCTAGCCTGATATGTTTTCTAAAAATATGCCTCTTATTACATAACACTTCTCTGAAATAAGAGAAATTAGGAACTAAAAATAGAGCTTGATTTAACAAGAATTTGATAAATGTTAGTTTCATGCCTCCCCACCCCCCCTGCTTTTTCTTCTTTCCAAAAAAAAAGGGCTTCTCTTGACTTTTCTCCCAAGCCTTCGTATATAGTAATCACTTCATTGAGTTTCAGCTAAGAATGTATTTTGTCCATACTTGAACCATTTTGCACCTACAAAATGCTCATTCATCATTTTCTTCCACTGGAAAAGTATGAGAATATTTGTCACAAGACTTAAAGTATTACAGTTGGTGCTATACATATCTAGGAAACGATAAAAAGAAGTTGCTAAAACATCTATCTAATGTTAAGAGCCCAAGGTATGACTAAATTATTTATAATTGTATTATTCAAGAAAAGGTAAAGTTCTGTCCTCAAAAAATTCAGAGTCTTGGACAACCATTCATTATTTATTATTTTAGGGAAAGGAAAGATGTTGACTTTGGTTAGAGCCAGGAATAAGAAGTGTTGGGTTTCTCTAGCTGAACTTTCCATACAGTGTAACCTTAGGCCATCTATTGGCCTTCAACTGGAAAAAAAAAAAAGATTAATTGTATCTGGATAAGTTTGTAGCAAAAACTGTGCGATAAGTACTTTATATCACCATGTAATGTATGCACAGTCGCTCTTAGTTAAAAACGTAAGTAAAGCAGTGGGAACGCCAGAGGAGCAATTCCAAACCCCCAGTTCCCCCTGCCTAGACCAGGTTTCCTGTTTTGTTCACCTCTAGCAGCTGGCACAATATCTGCTCCTTAGTCACTGTTCAGTAAATGTTTGAGGCCTGGATGGTTGAGTAGATAATGTCAATTAGCTAAACATTGAGAATGGAGAGCTGAGCAAAATCACATGACATCCTCCCACAGTCTATGGGGAGACATATTAACACATGCAGAAATGCAAAGTTGCAACTGTAATGAATGCTCAGAAAAAGAGGAAAATGATGTTATCAGTGCCTCTAGAATAGGGATTTTACCTGACCAGAGAGGCCTTCCCTGAAGCCATGCTGTTTAAAATAAGATCTGAGGGATGAATAAGGATTAACTAGGAAAAGAGAGAGGTAACCACATCCCAGATAGAGACAACAGCACATGCAAAGACCCTGTGGCAGGAGGGAACATGGCAAGTACAAGGAACTGAACAAAGGGCAATGGTGCTAGGGTGGCTAGAGAAGAGGCAACTAATAACAAATAGTTTTGAAAAGGCCACAGGACCACACCATGCAGGGGCTCACAAGCCTTGGAAGGAGCTCTGTCTTTACCCTAAGAGCAAAGGGAAAGGACTTGAAGGGTTTTACTCAGATTAAAATTAGAAGATTGCTCTGGCAGCAGTGGACGGGTGGGGGAATAAATTAGAATGTGCTAGAATGGATGCATGTAGAGTATTATGGACTTTGCTGTAGTCTGAGCAAGAGATGATATTAATTTGGGGTAGACTGTAGAGGCATGGTAGAGGACATGGAGGTGGATGGATTTGAGATTTATGAGCATATTGTTAGGTGTTGGTGACGCACTGCATATGATGGATAAGGGAGTGAGATACGTTAAGAATGACTCCTAAGTTCTGGCTTGACATGTGGAGGGATCTTGATGCCCTTCCCTGAAATAGAGAATGCTGGAAGATGATCAGGTCTGTGAGTGAAAGAATATGACTCTGTCTTTGGAAAGGATGAGTTACTTTTGAAATTCCCTTTTTCCTGACTTCTTTTATACTGCCTTTGTCAGCTCTCCCTGCCCCCCCTTTTTTTTCTGGGCCACTGTCTTCCCCAAATCCCCACAAGACACCTCTGTGTTCTTTCACTCCCACCCAACTTAAATGTTGGTACTCTCCATGGTTCTGACCCGAGCCTCCAGCCTCTTTAATCACTCTAAAGCTGCACTGTCCAACAGAGTAGCCAGACGTGGCTATTGAGCACCTGAAAGTGGCTAGTCGGAGTTGAAATGTGCTATAAGTGTTAAATACACGTAGGATTTCAAAGGCATAACATGAAAAATAGTGAAAAATAAAATCATTAATAAGAGTTTTATATTGCTTATATGTTGCAATGATAATATTTGGGGTACATTGGGTTAAGTAAAATCTGTTATTACTTCCTTAGTGTGACTACTAGAAAATTTTAAATGACAAATGTGGCTCACTGTATATTTCCAGTGGACAGTGCAGCTCCAGACAGTGATGCTGTTGTCACCTCAGTCCTGTCCGCTTGCCCCACAGAACTGCTTACTGTCCCCAGAACATTTCACATCATTTTATGCCTCATACTCTCTCCTTTTCCAGAACTTTCATTCCCCTCTTTCCTGCTAGATTAAATATGATTCATACATTTTTGTTCAGAGCAAATACCTCCACTACTATATAAAACTTTCCCAATTCCTTAAGGTAGAATTAAACATTTCTGCCTCAGAGTCTTACATGCTCTCTTAATACCTTTTTTATAGCTAATTCACATGCTTATATTTTGTTTTATATTTGTTTGCCTCTCCAGCCAGATTCTAAGTGTCTGCAAAGTGCAGGTGCAACCTGATTTATGTCTATAATTATGTTGGGGGTACTGGGTACCAGGTTGGTGCTCAATGAAAGTCTGGTGAATAACAATTGCTCTACACATATTATACAGCTACCATGTGACTGGTTATGACTTAGATGTTTTAAGCCAATATTTCATATCCTCTCAACAATGCTGCAAGGTAGATAAAATGATCCTCATTTTGCATGTGGGGATCTTGCAAAAGCTCAAACTTAGTAAATTATCGAACCAGAATTCAACTACACTGACTGAATGAAAAAGCCATGTTTTTTTTTCCTGTGATACCATGCATACTGAAAAATGAATTTTAAAATGGAGATTATATTCCTATATCATAAAATAGGAAAAAACACCAATTTCCTAAGACTGTTAGAAGATTAAATGCGATAATCTATATGAAGTGTCAGGGCAGTGCTTGAAAGCAGTAGGTTTTATTAAACATTGGCTTTCTCCCATCTTGAGGTCCATAGCATAGGCATCCTTAATTTCTGAGAAGGATCAAAGTGGTTTACCTAACTCCTCGATGCCCCTCACATGCTTACAACTCATGTTCACTTTCATTCACACTCATCCAAAGGTCATGAGACACAGACTTCTCTGGGGCTATCGACTTTAACCCAGTCCTCTCTGTATATCCCCCTGATGTTTAAAGAAAGTGTAGTAGAGAAATAATAAGTAGTACTGAGGGTATTCAATCTGTGGGTGTGTTTGTTGGTGAGGATTAGGGCAGGAATAATAGCAAAAAAGGAATCAAGCCTGGCGTCTTTCAAGGCTATGTTCCCTTGGTGAATTCCAGGAAAATCATTTGGAATAGAGTGCTGACTCTTTTCTTCCTGTTCTGTCTTATCCAGCTATGGTATTTTATAATCAGAACCACTTTCTTTACCATCTCAGGAATCTCTGTAGGAAAGGGAAAGGGGAAGTGTGACAGGGATAGACATTAATTGTGGACCAATACTGTTCTGCAGGTCCTAGGTTGAGATGCAAGCCTCCTGGGAAATAAATTTAAGCAGGTAAAGTGTGAAGATATGTTGCTATGGGGCTGTGTTCAGGTAAGGGAAAGTGGCCCCTCTATAACCTCAGATCCCTGTAATTCCCCTGAAAAAGCAATATTAGGAAGTCTCTCAGTTTCTGTTGGTAGGGGACCAAGGCTAAAGGGAGCTCATGCGCTCAAGGGTAATATAGTTCTTTATCCTCTTGGCAAGTTAACAGCAGAACCAGTGCCTTGTCCAGAGTTGGGAAACTTTCTCACCAACCTGTGCTCTTGTTTGTTTTAGATCAAACATAGGGACAAGTACACAGTAGGGCAGAGCTTCCACTATAAAACACTTAAATTCTCCTCCAAATACATAAGACATATAAAAGCCTTCTGATCCATTACAGAACCAAACTACATACCAAAGGGCAGGGAATGAAGAGGATAGGGAACTTAGAGCCTTATACCATTATTATTATTATTATTATCATTATCATTATTTTAATGGTGTGTTTTACCTCTCAAACTAGCCCTTTGAGTTTAGGGCCTTTGTTTTAAACTTCTCTGTATTTATTACCATCCACATAGCAAGTACTTGGTGTTCCTTTGCTAAGTGATGGAAACATTCACCCTTATGCTGTGTAACGGACAAGGAGATTCCAGCTTGAATGGAGAGCACAAGAAGTTATAAGGAAAGATTCTTTGAAGTTAAAATTTGGAATCTTTAGGAAACTGAATATTCTCTAGCACTTAAACTTGAGATTAAGAAAACAACTTCAAATTTGGGGAGAAATTTTATATTCTCCCCAAAGAGAGAATATTTGTCTGATATACAGAGACAAATCCCATGGCCAAGAACATGTAAAAGATAAGAATGGCAATTACTTGGCGGCTCCAGAAAATTTAACCTATATTAAAAGATAACTAGAACCTTGAATTTTAAAGGGAAAAATTCAGGTTGATTTATCTGCCAGATTGACTTGTACTCAAAAGGATAAACAGAAGGTACTGTTCAATTCAATCCACTGAAATGCCAAAGCATCATGAACTCTTACAATCAACTGATTTTGAGACAGGTTTTCTTTGTTTGATTCATCTTGAGCCTCGACATATCTTTTAGGGAGGTGATTTAACTATGACCCTTCTCCTTTCTCTTCTGTTCCCCTTTGCATTTGGCTAAAGTCAACAGACTTCTTTCAAGTAATGCCTCTACCATATCAATAGAACATTGCTCTAGTTACTAAGAGTCCCCTCCAAAATCACAAGCCTCTGGGGAGAATTGAGGCTTTAGCTTAGTAAAAATTCCTTTGTTCCCCTCAACCTGGGAGAAGGTTTGCCTCCACTTCCTGTCTGTTGGCTTATAAAAGGATGAAGAGAAGAGAAAAGTCTGTAAATTTAGTGAAATTTTAAATAGCAAGTATTCATTAACTCCAACACAAGCATACTTTGAAATTTTTCTTAACATAAATTAGAGGTACATGCATGTATGTAAAGAGAAAGAAAAATATCATATGATATCACTTATATGTGGAATCTAAAACATGACACAAATGAACATATCTATGAAACAGATACAGACTCAAAGACATACAGAACAGACTTGTGGTTGCCAAGGGGGAGGGGGGTGGCAGAGGGATGGATTGGGAGTTTGGAGTTAGCGGATGCAAACTATTATAAACTATTATATACAGAATGGATAAACAAGAAAGTCCTACTGTATAGCACATGGAACTATATTCACTATATACTATCCTGTGATAAACCATAATGAAAAAGAATATATATATGTGTAACTGAGTCACTTTGAGGTACAGCAGAAATTAACACAACATTGTCAATCAACTATACTTCAATAGAATTCTAAAAAAATAACAATAAAAAAACCGAAGGAAACACACCGAAAATTAACAGTTGTTATAGATAGATAATGTAAAATTTTCTTTGTATGCTTTTCAATATATGGCAAATTTTCTACAGTGAAGATACATTATTTTGATAAACAGAAAAAATTAGCATTATAAAAAAAGAAATGGTAATCAATAGCCACTCTCCTTTCCTCTATCAACATGCCAAAGGCCCAGAAGCTTGAGAGACCTAAAGACCCATATCCCTGTGGGTGATACTGAGGTGTGAGTTTGTGCAGGCCAGGTAACCCCTCTGGGACTCAGGTTCCTCACCTGTGAAATGCAGGAGTTTGAGTGCCATGGTCTCAGTTCTATAATGCCTGAATTCTATGATGGGCCTGCCACATCATAGACTATATTAACTGAAAATGCTTCTGGTTTCTAGTAACAAACATCTCGACTAATAGTGGCTTAAATCATAAGAACGCTTCTTGTTGAGTAAACAGAATGTTTGAAGGTAGGTAGTCTAGGACTGGATCAGGAGCTCAGTGAGGCTGTCTAGGAGCCAGGCTCTTTTAAGTTTTTTCTGCATCATCCTCTTCAACTGTTGGCATTCATCTGAGAGACTGTTGCCTCATGGTTACAAGATAGCTGTCACACCTCCAAGTAGGAACAAAGAAGCAGAGGCAAAAGTTTCTCTTTGCATCCAGTAAGGTCCCCACATCTCATTTATCAAAACTGAGTCGAAGGACTAACCTAGATTAATCAGTGGCAAAGGGAAAGATTCTACCCTTGTTTTAGACGGATTATCATTCATCCTACATATCTGAGGGCGAAGAATAGTTGCCCACTGACCTGAACAGGTCAGAGTTCTAACAGCAGGGAAGAAAGAAGGGAGAGGATGATCACTGGGTAGAAAACAACTGTGTCTGCCAGAAGCACTTAATAAAGATGTATTGAACAAATGAGTGAGGGCCACGTTATGACTTTCATGGATCCTAAAAACTTTTGCCTTTCTAGGTACTTTCTTCCATAAAAATGTTTAAAATTATATTTTACAACTGAGTTGGTATAAAGAAAAATGTAATCCAGACTGTATTCATTATTATATACACTATTATTATGTTTATTTTTTATTCTGATTTTAAAAAAGAGACATTTTCATGAACCCTAGATACTGGGTCATGGCTAAGTCCACCCTGGGTCTGTGCTGTCTGTCCTCCTGGATGGTAAACACTTGAGGGTGGAGACTGTGTGCTAGGTTTTGTTGATGCCCTCAAAGCCCCTATCACATCACTATATGTCTAAGAGCTGCTCAACAAATACTATGGAGTTGACCTAACATATCACTGTTTCTTCCTCTAGGGTGAACCTGGTCCCCCTGGTCCTCCAGGAGCCCCTGGTATTGGACAGCCAGGTATTAAGGTAAAGATACTGGTCTCTTGGGCCATTGATGACTACTGAATTTATTGTAGGGCTGGGGGAGCTGTGATTTGAACTCTGCTCACTGTTACCCTCATGGATACAAGGAAGCCCTCTGTATGAGTTAATTACAGGCTGGATGCTTGGACACTGCAATGCCCTGGTCAGGGGCAGTTACCACAAGAATACTCTATGTATTTTTTGATTTGGTTGGAATGAAAATTTTGCTTGTCTCCAAATACCCACCCTCTTGCCAACATACGTTTAGTTCTGTTGAGTTTTCATGGATTTTAAATGTTGGCACGCAAAAATGTTACTGGGAAGTGAAACACCTTAACGTGTCAACTATCACCTGCCCGCATCAAATAAGCACAGAGGGGCAGAAACCAGAAGAACCATGACATTGAATAAGTAAATGTTGACGGAGAGGTTTGTAGGGAACTAGAAAGGACTAGAACACCCAACAACCTTGGGTGCTCTACATCGTGCAGGATGTACTAGAGCAGAAGTGCTTGTTTTAAATGGCTTTTCTATGTCATTGGGACAATAAGACTTCGACGCGGGGCTAAACCAGAGAGCAATACAAAACAATGCACTTCGAATGTAATAAGGTGTCACCATGGAATGCATTTAGACAATAATCACATTGAGATTCCAGGGAAGGTGGAGTTTAGACTGGCAGAGTTACTGGAGAAGGGTTCTGAAGGAGAAGAAATGCGAAACAGAACAGAAAGGCGAGGTGAAATGGAACAGGGCAGGGTGGCGGGGGACGCATCCCCGGATGGTGGCGAGGGGGCAGAGAACAGCACGGGCATTGTTAACTTGGTCATTTCAGTAACCAAAAAGAGTCGTACACGGTCTGACCTGTCAATTGCTACGTAATCGTTTCTGAAAGCTGAAATTGCATTTAGACAAGAAGGAATGAGGAACGTTTGGGGGTAATTTGTTCACTTAAATTCAAGGCATTTTTCCTCCTCTAGATTTTTTTTTAATCTTTAAGAGTTTGAAAAGTTTGACAATCTTGCTATTTATCTTTGTTGAAATCTCCAGAGTATTTTGTGCTATGTGTATTCTTCATTTAAAAAAGCAAACTTTCATTCAATTATTTCTTCCTCCTAGGGGAAAGAGGCCAGGAAGGAAGAACTGGGCCTCCAGGACCGATTGGTGTTGGTGAGCTGGGCCAGACAGTGAGTAGCAAGAAATTCTAGGTGGAATTAAAAGGACAAATATAGTTCTTATGTGCTCTTTTGGGTTAGAATAAATGGTTAAACTCAGCCATCTTTATCTATTTAAACAACAAAAGATGATAAATATATAAAGACCAGATCCAAGTGTTATTTTTCGTAACACTTGAAATAGGGATATCTATCTATCTGTTTATATTTATAGGATATGTACAACAGGCTCTCTCTTACTGTAATCTTTTGTGAGATTAATCAGTTTGTCCTAGAAGAAAGGAGTTCTCATATGTCAAAATTTCCTAGGAGATAGGAGAGCTAGATTCATACCTAATGTCTATACTTTGTAATTGACTTTCCTGTAACCATGAGAAAATCACTGAGAATAAGGACCTTGCTCATTACCTAACCCGTGAGTATACTCTAAAGCTAGAATTGATCATGGTAGACAGGTAATACCTGTGTTATTTGCAGCTTCTACCTTATGTAGCTTTGATATTTACTATTGTTGGAAAAGAAAAAACAATTCTGTCAAAAGAGAGCTGGAGAGGAAATGAATAAAACATGACTGTTCTGGAATAAGAAGCTTTTTAACTTTTCAAGTAATCATTATTCTCCCAGGAAAGAACAGTAGCTGACTTGCTGGGGTACAAATAAAAACAAACGATTGTGAATAGTTGGTCACCCAACTGGGCTTTGCATTGCATAGTTCCTCACATATAATATTAACAGAAACATGTGCTTCCTTGCTGTACTTTGAGAATGAAATGGTACCATACTATCTGAGGGCTAGTCTTTTCACCAATGTCTTGATACACTAATTCAAAAAAGAGAACATCATATAAAGGAAAAATACACTGGTCTAATTATCTACTGTGTTTCCACTAACTAGATAGGTCTTTTAAAACTAAACCACTGATTGAGAGTCCGCCTGCCGATGCAGGGGACACGGGTTCGTGCCCTGGTCCAGGAAGATCCCACGTGCCGCGGAGCGGCTGGGCCCGTGAGCCATGGCCGCTGAGCCTGCGCGTCCGGAGCCTGTGCTTCGCAACGGGAGAGGCCACAACAGTGAGAGGCCCGTGTACCGCAAAAAAAAACAAAAAAAAACTAAACCACTGAGAAAGAAGATTATGAGCTCCCTGCAGACACTGCTGGTTCTACACTGGAGAGGCTGGAAACCTAGAAAACCGAAATGACATCAGCTAGAAATATACAGGCCCAGATAGGCTACCATGTATAGAGGGAGTACAGCAGAGAATTTGGGAAGTTTTTGACAGAAATGAAAAAATCTTTCCACAATGATCTGAATAAGTGGGAATAAAAGTGAGCTTCATGTTTCACTGCAAAGCCTTTATGAACTGTCCAAAAGAATCTGAGATTTTTGAAGCAGGCATAAGATCTCTTCTTTTTCTTCTACATGCCTACTTTTAACTTAATAAACTTAATAAACAGCTCTGCCTTGCTGCTGGATCCTAGGAGAGACTGCATGGCTAATCATGGGACAATACACGACCATACATGTCGAATTTTTTTTTTTTTTGGCTGCGTTAGGTCTTTGTTGCTGCATGCTGGCTTTCTGTAGTTGTGGCGAGCTGGGGCTACTCTTCGTTGTGGTGCGCGGGCTTCTCATTGCAGTGGCTTCTCTTGTTGCGGAGCATAGGCTCTAGGCACATGGGCTTCAGTAGTTGCAGCATGTGGGCTCAGTAGTTGTGGCACACAGGCCCTAGAGCTCGCGGGCTTCAGTAGTTGTGGCGCACGGGCTTAGTTGCTCTGTGGCATGTGGGATCTTCTGCGACCAAGGATCGAACCCGTGTCCCCTGCATTGACGGGCGGATTCTTAACCACTGCACCACCAGGGAAGTCCATGTTGAATTATTCATCATGAACTGGGTGTTATACAAGCCTAGGCTATGTGTCGTAGGAGTTCATCATTATTCTTGAAGATACAAATAGTTTCATGAGTAATTGGCTTAGACTCCTATGGCATCTACTCCATTGCTACTTTTCCCACAAGCCACACCTATAGCCCCATATGAACAGACAAAGGAAGAACAAAACTGAGCATGTTTTGCTAGCCTAGCTAGAAATAGACTCCTGTTCTCTTCATGAACACAGAGTATGAAGATATTTGTGTCTTAGGTGAATGCTCACCAAACCACATCCATTTTAAAGAAGGCTCTAAATAAACAAGTAGACAGGGTGTCAATCAATCTATTTTCCCAGCTCTACCACCATCCACTCAGTTTTTTTTTTTTTTTTTTGCCGTACGCGGGCCTCTCACTGTCGGGGCCTCTCCTGTTGTGGAGCACAGGTTCCAGACACGCAGGCTCAGTGGCCATGGCTCATGGGCCCAGCCGCTCTGCGGCATGTGGGATCCTACCGGACCGGGGCACAAACCCGTGTCCCCTGCATTGGCAGGCGGACTCTCAACCACTGCACCACCAGGGAAGCCCCATCCACTCAGTTTTACTGAGTGGCTGGGATGGAGGTTATACACAGGATCAACATAAACTTCCTTTTAACAAACCTAATATGGATACTACCATTGCTGAGTGACCAACCTGCAAAAGGTACATGCAAGCCTGATGTCATCTTTCTCTGGAAAGGGCCAGTCACACTGGTAGTATCAATATGTTGACTAGCTGGAACTCTTTCATAATGGAGAGGGTCATGATGATGGCCATAATTGGTGGGGGGGGGGCAGGCAATTAATCAAGTAAGGATTTGCCATTACTGTCCACCACTGAAGGACTTACTGAACGTCTCCATAGATCTACTATGATGTATATAAATATGGATATATTTGTGTGCTTCAAATTCATGGGTTTCATGAATCTGAGAATTCAACAATTTTGAAAGTTCTTAGTTGTTATCTCTTCAGATATTTTATTTTTCCATTCTTCATTTATTCAGAAATTCTGTTAGATGTTTAGTTGCATTTTAAGGTGATTTCCTCAAATCTAACTCATAATTCACAAATTTATCTTTTTCTGGTTATAAAATGTCCTGAAATCATATCTTGTATTTTTAACTTAATGAGTATTTTTTCAAATTCTTAAAGCTAATTTTAAAAATCTGCCTTTTTTTTTTTCTTTTACTAATATGTTTTTGCTATACTGTCCTCTTTGCTTCTTATATTTCTATGCTTTTCTTAAGACCATTAAAAAGTATACTTCCTTTTTTGGTCTCTATTATTTTATCCTATTATTTGGCAACCTTGGGGAAGTTTACATTATATTGGCTCACTTTTACTCACTGAGAATTATTTTCTTGTATGTTTTGTACTATCACATCTGAACTCATTGTCAGCCAGGTTTAATTGTGAAAACCCAAGTGTTCTGTGTGGAGCATGCTTGAAAGAAGTGTGCATTTGCATCTCTTATGTACTCCAGGCACATCCTTGATGCTATTGTCTTGATTAAGGTGTCCCCAGACCACCAACATGGTGTCACTTGAAACTACGAACCCATACATAGCACAGGACCAGGTTAGGAGTTTTTGGGCCCATTTACAGCCCAAGTGAAGGTAGACAAGATTCTTGTCATTCATAACACTGTGTTTATGGGATGGCTTTTTTCTACCCTGCCCTTTCATTGAAGATATATAACTTTGAAGGTCCTAGCTTTATGGGGGGGATCTTAGTTCTAATTTTCTCCTTGTTTTCCATCGAGTGAGCCAAAGTCTTTGTTCCTGGTTCTCCCTCTTAGACTACAAGACTTTGTCCTACCATACAACCACACTTTTTTTTTTTTTTGCGGTGCATGGGCCTCTCACTGTTGTGGCCTCTCCCATTGCGGAGCACAGGCTCCGGACGCGCAGGCCCAGCGGTCATGGCTCACGGGCCCAGCCGCTCTGCGGCATGCGGGTTCCTCCTGGACCGGGACACGAACCCGTGTCCCCTGCATCGGCAGGCGGACTCTCAACCACTGCGCCACCAGGGAAGCCCCAACCACACTTTTTACCCAGAACAGTTACAGTGTCAGCTTACATGCTTACCTCTAGTGTTCAGCACTCTTTTTGTTTTGGAACCCTGTGATTTCCCTTATTTATTGATTTTTGGGGCCTTCATTTTAAAGAAAAATGTATATTATTTGCCTTTCTGTTTGTAGCTGGAGAGTTTTCATGATATTGCCAGAACATGAAATTCTTGTTTGTTTTCTTGCTATCCAATCACAATTACACAAATTAGAGTGACACTGTGAAGTCTTTGATTTAATTGGGAACTAAAATCATAACAAAGATGGGAAGGATCTCAAGTAATACATGAAAATATTCTCCCAAAATGTCATAATAAAAAATCAACAATGAGAGCTTTTTAGTTATTTCAAAGTAACATAAAGACTTACCTTAGGACTGACAAAGGTTCTGCTGAAAGAACCTTTGTTTCTTTGCCTGAATCATTTCAAGTGGTTTCAGGTTTAGCACTAACTACTCTTTTTATGTAAAAGTGATAAATAGATCTGATCAACTGAATTAATATTCCAGCTCCATGACCTAACTTTGAACTGTCAGCTACCTTCTTTAATTATATGATTACCACTAGTTTTGTGTTGGTCTGACAGATGACTGATTCATGAATAATAAATTGATTCAGATTCTCAGGGTGATCTGTTTGTTTTTTGTGCAAGGATACTCAGAGCACTATCTGTGAAAAATACCCCCTGAAACAAAACTATAATTATTTTGAAGTTAAAAGTAAAGTAGATTTCACTGTTTTAATATTAAGGATAATTTATATTATTATTGAGCATATTTATATGTAGCATATGCTTGCAACGTATATTGAAACCACTTTTATTGATTACCCACACTATTGAGATTATTAAGGAAGATAATCAGATAATGGACAGTCATATTTTATCTTGTTAATGTCTCATATAAAGTATTTCTGATCAGACTCTGTTAGCTGATAATTAGTTCCTTCCACTAGATATTTTTAAATTAGAAGTGTTCATTAGAAGCCAAATAAGAATGTCACGGCTGTGATTAGTTCTCATGGCCTTTGAAAAGGACACTATTTTTTACAGAGCATTTTTGTCTTTTAAAAAATAATCTGAAAAAAAAAATCTGTTGGTACTGTCTTAATAAATTAACAGTATAGTTCATCTAACCCAAGTACTTTCTCTTTCTCTTCTCTGGTTGGCAGTCATCTTTCATCTTGACTGTTTAACTGGAAAACTTGAGAATATACTGATGGTGTAGAATATTACTCTGACAGTTTCCAGTAATTACACTCTTTTTTTTAATGCCCCTAAGTGATTGTTCACAAGCATTAACTCTGTTCTCAGCAGCCTGGAACACATGACTCCTAAAAGGCTTCATTATTTTCATTTTCACCTTGGCTAATGTATTCTAGAAATGCAGAGACGAAGGAAGGGTCTGTGCTTACTCTGTGCAGCATGCCTCTCTCCATATTGCTTAACATAAAGCCGTTCACTCTGAGACTATCTAATTTGTAAAAACTTTATAAAAGGACATTCTGAGTAATTGCAGGATTCAAGGGAAATAATTTTGTTAGTGATAGCACATATTTATTGAGTGCTTAATATGTAAAAGCTTTAAATTTCTCTGAGCTAATCTTTGTATTAATACGTGTGGTTGAGGTAGGTACTATTGTTACCACCATTCTGACGACAATGCTGAACTTTAGAGAGATTGAATTATTTGCTTAAGATCACATTGCTAATATGTAGCAGAGCGGGGGCTTGAACCTCAGTGCAAATGACACCCAAATCTGCTTTTGGTTATTATGCAAGACTGTAAACTTTATGAGACAGGGAGCAGGGCTGCCTACTGTTTTCAGACCCTAGCACAGTGACTCGCACCTACCAGGCTTTTGGTAAACATTTGTTGAACGAATGGGAAAAAAAAATTGAATGAACTGGAAAAAGATTCCTCTGCATTCAATGTAAATTGAGTTATTTTCATTTGTCATATCGGTGGGGAAGAAGAATAATTTGTTAATATTTTTGGTATCGTGTGTGATAGTAGCTAGGCCTTGTCTGTTTAGTTTGCAATCTAGTTTTCACGCTTATGTTTACTTTCCCCCTCGTTAATTGCTCTAACATTAGAGTAAGCTGTCATGGATATTAGAGCTTTGATTAAGGTCTTGGATGGTTAAAAGCTAGTTTTCCCACAAGCATAGCAATTTAAATTGAATTAAATGCTAGCTTTTTCCTTCAATTAAAGTCTTTACTAAATTGGCTATGCACAAATACTAAAGAAGACTCTTTTAAATATACAGTATTAGGGAAAGGCAAAAAAAATTAAATATGGGATACAGTTAGCTTTCTCTCTCACAAATCTGTAGCTGTGATCAGTCACTGATGAGCATAATGCTATATCCTAGCTCTGCTACCAGGCTTGAGTAGAAAGTATCTCTTAAATTACCCTGGATTACTATATATTGAGTCCCAAGATCACTCAGTGTGTCTGCAGCCGGCTGGCTTTGGGACTCTGGGCAACTCAGTAGACCTTGTTCCATCAAAGATTTACTGCCCTGGCAAGAAAGCCCTAATTATCTTTCTAGGTCCATTAGAGGAAAAGCTCCAGTTCATGTTTCTACAATTCTTGTTGTTAGTCCCTTTTCTACTTTTTTTTTTTTTTTTTTTGCCTTCTGGCCAAGAAGAAAGAGGGGAAAACTTTATAACCTTTTAAAATTCCAGGTTTAAGTGACTCTTTTGCTGTTATTTTTCAATGAGTATGTTTCCTGTCAGTCCATTTCAAAGCCTGGGACTGTGTTGTTTTTCTTTCCTTATGTGAGAAGTCCTCACCTATCTGAGTGCCTTTTTGAGGAACAGCCACATGGGCTTCTTACTTTTAAACACTGAGATGGAAAATCCTGTTCCTCCTTAATGATTCTATCACGATTCCTACTTGCACATAAACCTCCAGTGGATTCAACCAGTTCCTGAAAGAATTCAAGTTTGAATCTAAATTTATCAGGATGGAAATTAAAACAACATATGAATAGAATTCAGTGCTTTAAAACAGCTGTGTAGTGATTTCTTCACAGGGCTCCCCTGATAACCTAATTAAATGATTAATCACTTCACATCCTTCTCCAGGCCACACAGTCCTAGATTTTTAGCCTTTCCTCATAGGATTGATTTCCTCATCCTTATTCTGAAGCATCACTTAATTTCCATTTTCCTCCAATTGAGAACACCGGAATAGAACATCTTATGCCAATCAAATGGAACAAGTATTTAATACAATGAGAATATTATTCTTCACAACTCTATGATTCTACTGATCAGTATGGAGTTTACTAGAAGGATTCTCACTAATTACATGAACAGGACTATGCCCATGTGAACTGAAATATGACCATTTTCTTTCTTCCCGTCTCCTCTCTTCCCTCTCCTCCCATTCTCTCTCTTTCTCTCTCTCTCTCTTTTCTCTTGTTCCTCACCCCCTCGTATCCTAACCAGGGTCCCCGTGGGCCTGAGGGAGCACCAGGAGAGAGGGGCTTACCAGGAGAAGGACCTCCAGGACCAAAGGTAACAACAACACCTTCTACACTGAGGGAAAATGCTTTGTATTGCACGGTCATGAATGACAAATTTACAAAAATGTGTCCTAGCCAGTTATCCCAGGTCAAGGATCTTCTCCTGACCATCTTCACCCTATTAAACGAAGTAATATGTAAATTTCCCCTTAACATAAAGCTATAGTGACATTTGCAAATATAAATAAGTAACTGAAAGGCTGCTTCTTCATATAATTACCGCATATGAAATTAGAGAAATCTCTTAAAGTAGTTTGTAGTCATTAAAGTCACAGTGATAAATAGCATTTTTATGCCCAGAAATTAAGTTATTGAACGTGGCTATACCAAGCTTTACCCACAGCTTTGTTTTGTGAAACGTACAGAAGAAACAGTCCAATAAAACAATTTGTCGTAGTACTTCCATTAACATAAGAAAGGAAATGTGGGTGGGTGGAGGGAATTGGAGTTACCATGTTACCAGAAGGAGCAAAATGTTATGCAAGACCTACCTTTTACATGGCAATTGAGAATTTAAACGTTTCCACTGCCTCCCATATGTAATTCTTGGAGCTCAGGTTCCTCTAGACCAGGGCTTGGCAAACTTTTTCTGTAAAGGACCAGACAGTAAATATTTTAGGCTTTGTGAGCCATACGATATCTGTTGCAACTACTTAACTTCTGCTGCTACAGCATGAAAGCAGCCCTGAACAATGTATTAATAAATGAACTTGGCTGTGTTCCAATAACGCTGTATCTACAAAAAACGTGCAGTGGGCTGAATTTGGCCAATGGTCTGTACTTTGCTGATCCCTGCTCTAGACTCCTTACCCATAATATATGGCTCCTTTGCCAAAGGCCACCTAGGAAATGATTTTCCAAGACACTTTGGGCAGCATCAACAAAATTTCAGAGTAAGTAAGGATAAACTTTGGGGTCCTTTTTCCTTCTTTTCTAAAACCTTTCCCCCAGAGACACATGCATGCATACACACTACCCAGAGAAGCATATGCTGCTTTCTAAGTGTCTAAGACCTTCCACTTCAGTCATTCAGTCGAGTCACTGAGATCCAACCTTCTCAGTACGGCCTCACACTCTAAAATTGCTTCTCATTTTCAGCCTCTTCCACCATGATCAATATTCAGTTATCTGTGAGAAACCTAAATCTCAACTAAAGGGAAATCAATTAGTTAAAACAAGTAATTCACACGAAGTTGTAACTGCTGGATTGAATTTTAAAAGAAGCCCTTGTTAACTAACAAATTTTAATTTGTTATAGTAAATGGAAATAATATGTCGGATGAAGTGGACATTACTAATGCTCTTGACTAACAAAAATATCATCATGAGAAGGCAGAGGCCAGCAATTTGGCACCACATTTCAGAAAGTTTTATAATACATAATTTCTTGAATTTTTCTTTGGCACATAGTAAATTTCTATTTATATGTTGCCCAAACAACCTGAAAATTCAAATAGCCAGAATTATTTCTCCTTATCATCTGTGGGGTTTAAAAAATAAGAAATAAGTGAGAAAGGAATAAATGAAACACTGAGAAGCCTATTTCAGGGCATGTCTTAGTGACAGTTTCAACGGTATGAAATAATGATACACTCCTTCATAATAACACACTCTGACTCATCAAAGAAAGAACTCATTATATTCAGTGTTGTTTTAGGGTTGACTGGACACAAATATACTCTGTGGTAACAATCAGAAGAACCCATTAGTCAGAACACTTCACTCCCCAACCAGCAAGACCAAATCGGAGGTTTCTGTATATTCTTCTTGGGGCTACTTTGCAATGACGTAGGGCTTAAGTGAAGAAATTATGAATATAGAGGGACATTAAGGTGTGTTTTCCTGTTTCCTAGGTTTCCTGCAAATGTTCTTTGATTCTGCTCTCGGTTCATGAAATGTGTGCTATTTCTGATTGATTATATGGTTTGTTTTTCATACAAATGCACAGTGTTATGACTTCATTGATATTACATTACAACCAGAGCTATTCACATGGATCATGTGACTCTGGAAGCATATCCAAGAAGATTTTCCATGAATTCTTCTAAAACTAAGTTTTCAATAAATGATTATAAATTCTGGTATAAAACATATAATAAATAATTCAATCTTAGCAAATATTATTTCATATACTGAGAGGCAAATTTTCATTGTGTAATGGATCCAGTTATAGAAATGTTGAGGAAATGGAAGACTGATTCTGTTAGTTATAATATGTGATTGATCAGATCTCCCATATCCAGATATATCTGATTATATTAGGAATGGAGTGCTTTTCCAACTTTAGTGATGCTGCATGCGTTATGCTTGGATAGATTCTATTTATGAATGTTAATGCTAATTTTCTTCGGCAATTTACAAATCTTGGAGTTAGAATTACCCATTTATAGTTAGCAGTGAATTTAGATGCTTTGAATGCTTGAACTGTTTTAAAATCCTGAATTTTATTAGTGCATTGATATCCCTTCCATATACTTTCAGGGTGAAAAAGGTTCTGAAGCACCAGTTGGCCCACAAGGATTAGAAGGCCCATCAGTCGAAGGGGACAAGGTACTGCAAAAGGGTGTATAATAGAAAGGATGAGAATACAATTATTTTTTTCATTGTTCTTTACGTACGTACATTTATGAACTATGTACAACCTGATGATCATACACCACAGGTATCCAGTTAATTATGAAGGCCTTAAAGACCAGTGCAAAGGGAAAGCTGCCAGAAGGGGAAGAGTTATAAGAAATGTGCAAAAAACAGAGACCTCAGATCAGTTTGGAGTCATTTATATGTCAATGTCTAAGCATATCATTATATTATATATTATATTAAAATAACGATTGACATTGATGATTATCTTGGGTGTTGTATTTCTACTTGAATTACTTATTCCTTTTATTTACTATTTACTGGTAGCTGTCTCTTCTGGGCATCTGTATTTAAATAGTAGAGACAGTGGTAAATAGTGAATTATACAAATTTTAGATGTCATACAATTCTTGGTTCAAATAGCTCAGCACTGGTGGTGTAACTCCACTTCCAAAGTACCTTAAAAATATGTAAGATGCTCTTTCTTCCTTTGGAGTACTGAGTACAAGAGAACTGTTGTGTTATGAGTTTAGTAAATTAACTTATCCAGGTGTTGTTGAAATGGCATTCGTGGTTTTACATCTGGAGCTCATGCAAAGAAAACACATTAACTGTCAGAACATTATCACATAGTAATTGCAAGACTTTCATCTGCTATTCCCTTACCAAATCAATACTGTCTTCCCTTTCCCTTCTCCTTTCTTCCTTTCCTATTCTTTTATATTCTGTGATTCAAGAGGCTAGATAAACACCTCTATAAGGACTCTCAAATACACACAATTGTTGCAGCACAAGGAAGTAGCTTTAATATAGATATTAAATGTAAGTAATAATACCCCAAAGAGAATCTCTCTTATTTTATTGAATATTTGCAGAAGAGTGATATGAGTTGGGTTTGGAGTTAGGGGGAGTGAACTTGAATCTTGCTTCTGCCATCGATCAGATGTGTGAATGGGAGTTACTTAACCTCATCTGGAAAATGGAGACGCTTACTCTCAGAGGGTTGTTGTGAGGATTAAATGAGATAAAGCATGAAAAGCATTTAGTGCACTCTCTGCCACATGATAAGCAATCAAGTTCTGAATCAGAACAGCCCAGCTTTGAAGTAGAACTTGAGTCCTTTACATGTTTCCATCCATGATATTTATTTAGACTAGGGATTGACACAAAGTGAAACACTGAGAAGCATATGCCAGGACATGTCTTAATGACAGGTTCAGGTTTTTAATATTATATAAAGTAGGATCTAACGATGTGCTTTTGTTTATAAAAACATATTTATTTTAGCCCAGGCAGTGGCAAACTACAGGGCAGCCTGCCTGTTTTTGTAAATAAAGTGTTACTAGAACACAGGCACACCTGTTCATTTGGGTATTGTCTATGGCTGGTTTTGTACTACCAAAACAGCATTCATTCGTTATGAAAGAGACCTTATTATGACCCAAAAGCATAAAATATTTACTATCCAACTGTTTAAGAAAAAGTTTGTAAGCCCTGGTGTAGTCTAAATACAACTGACATTAGAATAAAAGTATTTATTCATGTTGCCTAATCCAGGGGTCAATTCTCAGTTGCCAACTTACTTGACCTATCAGTAGCGTCCTCTGCTAGGATCTTCACCTTCTTGAAACAATCTCTTCACCTGACCTCTCTGGCTGCACCTTATCAGTCTCTACTGCTGGTTGTTCTTCATCTCTCTGACCTCTAACACTTGGAGCCTCCAAAGGGCTCAGTCCTTGAACCTTCTCTCTTCCCTATCTACTTGTAAACTCACCCAGTCATGGCTTTAAATACCATCTATATACTGAGGGTTCCCAAATTTATGTCTCCAGCTCAGGCCCCTCTTGCCTACTTGATACCTCCATTTGGATGTCTATTTTAGGCATCTCAGGCTTAACATATCCAAAACTAAGCTCCTGGTATACCCTCCCCCAACCTTGCTTCATCTCAGTCTTCTCCTTGTCCATAAATGACAAGTCTATTCTTCCACAAACCTCAAAGACATCCTAGGGTCCTCTCAATCTGTAACAAATCCTGTTGGCTCTATTTTCAAAATCTATTTAGGATCTGAGCGCTCCCCACCACCTTCACTCAACAGCCTGGTCCAGGCCCCCATCATCTCTCACAGGGACATCTCTTCAGTTTGTTCTCGGTACGGCTTCCAGAGTGAGCCTTTCAAGACTATGTCAGATCTTTCACTCCTCTGCTCAAAACCCTCTAGTGGCTTCTCATCTCCCTCAGCGAAAAGCCAAAGTTCTTGCTATGGCCTAAAACACCCTACTGATGGTTCTGCCTGAGCCCACTGCCACACTTCCCTGACTCCATCCTCTACCACTTCCCCTCGTGCTCACTAGCTCCAGCCACATTGCCTCTTTGCTATTTCTGGAATCTGCCAGGCATCACCCTTGTACTGGATGTTTGCTCTGCCAGGAATGCTTTTCCTCCAAGTTTCTACCTGGCTCATTCCCTCTCATCAGTGAGACCATCCCTGGTCACCTTTTCCAAGACTGCAGCTGTCTCCCCGTCCCTCCATTTATTTTTCTCCTTAGCACTTACCATTATTCAACATACCATTTATTTCTCCTATCCATCTTGTTTATTATCTTCTGTTTCCTCTACAAAAATGAAAGCTCTATGAGGAAAGAGAGTTTTGACTGTTTTGGTCACGGCTGTTTCCCTGTGTTTGGACCAGTTCCTGGCACATAATGAACACTCAACAAATATTTGTTGAAACACACAGAGAATGGATGAATGGTGTTGTTCTTCTTACTGATAACTCTCACTTTATTTCCCAAATTTATTCCTGGAAAGAGAAGGTGAGGTTCTTTAATTTTGCTGCACTTACCTTAGATAATTTCTTAATTTTTAAAATGCATTTTAGTAAGATTTGGAGGGAAAGGGTATTTAGAAATTTAAAAAATATTTTTCTTTAATTTCTCTCTCAAATATTTATTTTCTTGCACCCTATGAATTTTATACTTCTAAATATTTCTGTTATGATCCTAGCAAGAAGGGTTTGTGTCATTACAATAACAATTCAGGAATTCTGGGTTCTTGTGTGAAAAATAAATGTAAACTGGGGCAAAGAGTCACCAATTTAGACCAAATAGTGAAAACATCATTCACTATTTTGGCAAATTTGAACTACAAACTATTTAAAAGGAACAGTGTTTTCTAAGTTTCCATGTGGAGCTTCTTTATGGTTTAAAGATAGACTTTAATCCAGCATAATTCAAGATTAGCATAGTATGAAATAATGAGGTTAGTTGTTATACTTCTGACTTATTTTCTACACTGTGGGATATGGGACCTATGGGACCCCAAGGACCAATGGGCATCCCCGGAATTGGGAGTCAAGGGGAACAGGTAATCGATGCTTTCTCTCTTTCCCTTTTGTACAGAACATTCTGGCTTAAACCTGGTGTTCACTGAAGGCCTGTACTGCAAACTACTATAAGAACATTTGATAGTGAAATTGCAATGGAATATATATCCAAAAGTGCATGTAGGGAAGGATAAGATGGTTTCATGAGATTTTAGTTTTTAGAACTTCTAAAGACTTAAAAAATAAATTGCATGTTTCTTGGTGTTGTGACTTTTAACATTAAAGTCTAATTTACAGGACAAGAGTTTTGGAGCGTTATCTTATATTTTTAGTTTCCCTTGGGAGTGATAATTTATTTACCTGTTGGTTTGTGTGTGTTTTTTCCCTTGAAGTTTTGTGAATGATGAAATCCCACTCTCTTCTGATGCCAGTAGATTAGTGTTTCCCACCCCCAGCCACGTAGCAATCTAAAAAACTATTAAACTTAAAACAAGGACCAGAATCAGAGGGAACCACTTTACTGAGGGAGCATTGTTCCTGAACAGAAGCAAACCACAGATAGAGTTTACAAATAGCTCTTGGCTGCTCTTGGTCAGAGCAAAAGAAAGATCTGTGAGGCTGTGTCTAAATTTATGGCTGGAATGACTTCCAAATTCTTCTGATCACAACTTTTGGAAAAGCAAGGCAATTTTGTTAGATTGAAATAATATGAAGAGGGCTTCCCTGGTGGTGCAGTGGTTAAGAATCCGCCTGCCAATGCAAGGGACACGGGTTTGAGCCCTGGTCCGGGAAGATCCCACATGCCGCGGAGAAACTGAGCCCTTGCGCCACAACTACTGAGCCTGCGCTCTAGAGCCCGTGAGCCACAACTACTGAAGCCCGCGAGCCACAACTACTGAAGCCCGTGTGCCTAGAGCCCGTGCTCCGCAACAAGAGAAGCCACGACAATGAGAAGCCCGCGCACTGCAACAAAGAGTAGCCACCGCTCGCCGCAACTAGAGAAAACCCGCGCACAGCAACAAAGACCCAACACAGCCAAAAGTAAATTAATTAATTAATTTTAAAAAAGAAATAATGTGAAGATAATATAACAGTACTATCCACCTACATAATCTCATTTAATCAAAGTGACCAACAAATCCAAATTTACGCTGAATGTCCTCCTGTGTAGAAAGTGGCAAAACAGTTTGATTAAAATTCATGATTATGGTTTGAATTATTCTGTTGCTTAGCAAACAAATAGTACTTCCTTCATCTAGGGTAGTGAGAGAAGGGAAGGATGAAAAAGGAGATAACTCCAAATCTCACTGTTGACATTAACTCTGAGTTTATTTCTAATCATATTCTAATTAATCAGTATTTTTGTTGTTGTTAATCCAAGCAACAGCCAAGTTGGGTATTACTCCTTTTTCTATTTCCTTCCCCTTGGTAGAGGTCCTAGTATAACACATTAGGGGGATTAGGGTGCAGAAGAAGCCAGGATAAATATTTAGATAATAATTAAGAGCTGGTTTGTTTGGACTACAAAGGTTTGACTATGCTGCCAGGCATTCTCAGACTTTGTAGTTGTTTTGCTGCTTTCAGCAAAACCGTTTCAGCTAGTTTCTGATCTTGGAAGTGACAGTGCTGTCACATCCTGGGCCTTGTGGTGTTCCTGGTGCTGAGTCACCACTGTGAAGCTGAAAATGAGGTTCAAAGAAAGCCAAGCCTTTCCAGATGGCCTGTGAATCTTGGACCTCCCACCTGCAACTCCCTGATGCCTTTAATACTGTTTCTTGGTGGAACCTGTTGTTCTACAGCTTGAAAAGAAAACAAAAGAAAAAACAAAAAGACCTCTTTGACTTTTGTTTTCTCACCCCCTTCTCTTCTTTTCCAAGAGAAAAAACCTTTTAGGGCATATGTGACCATATGGAGCTGGCCCCTATTGGATAGGAAATTGAATGGAATGTGTCATTTGTAAACTGTCTGAACAAGAAAAGAATTTGTTTACCTTTTTAAGACAAGTGATTTAAATTCTACTTCAATTTAACCTCTATGCAGGCAGTTCCCCATTTTTCTTCTTATCCTTAATTTAACATGTTTACCCATGGAATTACTGTTATAACTAGATCTTCCCATTTCTCTTATAGACATTAATTTTCCCACTCATCTGTTTCTGGGGGAACTTCTGTTTCCAGAAACATGTTTACAGTATTTCTCAAGTGGCCTGCAGATTTTCACTAAATATTTGGAGGCTTGACTCCTTCAAATCTCTTAAAAATGAATCGAAATATAAATAACCACATATACCTGTGTACACACGTATATGCACACATATCCTTTGAATTTTGGGGGGTCTTGCATGCTACTTGTAGACTGTTGTATAAGTCAGGAAGGATTCCTCCTTATAATGGTTCAATATAAATACTGAATCTCAGCTTCCTTAAGTTGTTTAGACTGCTTCATCTTCATCAACAAAAATGAACAAACAGTTGTATCATCTAGCTGGAGAAAATGGGATAGCATTTGTAATAAAATAATCATGTATCTGTAACCATTATTTGCACAATTATGGCCTGTGGGGTGTAAACAAAACAAAATCTTAGTTTTTTCTCTCATCATCACTTTAAATTTATTTTAGTAGGTAAAGTTCTTTCTTTTTCTTACCACAGAAAAAAATTACCAGCTGGCTACAGACTTTCCTTATCACTTTTAGGTAATAATAAGTTATAGGATCACCTCTAAGTTTCAAATCAGTTTTAATTGTCTAATAAAAACTATCTAGTCAATGTATTAATCTTCCTTTTAATCTTCATTTATCTTGTACGAGCAGGGAGAATCTGTTGTCCATGGGATGGAATGTGCTTCTTATCCTCCCAGGCTGAATCAAGGATGGGAGCATGGGAGGAGGCATGGAAGTTCTTTCTTGGCTGGTCTATTGTCAGATGGCTTTGGGTCCTCTGGTCTTGGCAGATGTTTGATGCTGACACTCTTCCTGGTGGGGCTCCTGCACTGCCCCTGCGACTGCCCCTCCTGGGACATGGATGAAGGACTCTTTCCCTCCAGCTGTTTCTCCCCATAAGCCTCTGCTTTCCTGGGGCTTTACTCTATACTGACTCTCTCTGTTGGAGTTCCATTACTCTTCTAGGTCCTCTTGGACAGGATTCAAAGCAGTTCCAGGTCAACTCCAAGCATCTAGAGTACATCTGGGCCACAGGAAAAATCTCGTGGGTCCTTTGCACTGACAAGCTCTGGATGCACTGGCTGATCCCACCCCAGCCCTCTGCTGGCTATCACAGCCCATTTTAACTTGCTCAGGCATGAGTCAGACACGGGTCCATTGTGTTCCGAAAATAAAAATCAAGGTCTCCAAGTCATTTCATTAATGTTCCCTGTCTAGAATGTGGGAAAGAGAGAAGCAAGCCAAACCCCTTCCATTTTCTCCAAGGAAAACACTTTATGAGACTCTTCTCTCCAAAGAAGACCTTATTACATACATCCTGTCTCTTCTCCCTTCTTATACCCACAATGTGAATGAGAGTCAAGTATTAGACCGTTCTTCAGTTTGGTGTTTGCAGGCTATCGCTTCTTAGAGCCTAGGTCAAATTTTCAATTTCACATCCTGAGAGATATTGGTTGGTACAGCTAGGACACAGGTTTGCCTGCATGTGACTGAGGTGAAATAGGTTAATAAGATGGAATTTTTGTTTCTCTTATTTAAAACTCCAAGCTGGCGTGTTGGCTCCATTCGTCAGGGAATTCAGAGTTTCAGGCTTCTTCATTCTTGTTAGTCTGACATTCCAAGGGTGCTTTCCTCATCCACATAATCCAGGATAGTAACTATGTCTTCACTTCAGCAAGGGGGAGGGGAACAAGGAAAGAGAAGGCATATCCTTCCTTTAGCATGAACCAGAAATTGCCCAGATCACTTCATTCACATCCCATTGGCCAGCATCCAATTCACCTGGCTGCACCAGGGATTAGGAAATATGGTCTTTATTCTAGGCAGCCATGCAGGCCAGTTAAAAATTCTCTTACTATGGAAAAATGGTAGAATGCATATTATGGTTCTACTAGCAGCCTCTGCCACCCATTCAACAAGTATTAACTGAGTATAAGTAATCAATTATGGGATGTGAACTAAACTTTTACTTTAGAAGATTTGAAACTACTCTTATTTAAATTTCTTCTTAATTTCACTCATATTATTTTTTAAATTTTCATTTTAAAGGGAATCCAAGGTCCTATTGGTCCACCTGGTCCACAAGGGCCCCCAGGACAAGGCTCACCTGGTCCCAAGGTAACTTTCTAAATGAGAGAAGAGTTTAATCTATCTATATTCTGATTGTCGTTTTCTGGTCAGTGGCCAGTGCATTTGGAAGGCAGCAGAGGAAATGAACTTAAAAATGAGAGATCTCTATTTAATGTAAAATGTACTAGCATTCCTAATGGTTTAGAAAATGTTATATGTATTCTTTGTGCTCTTAGAAGCTTTTACATTCATCCCTCAGTATCTGCTGGAAGGTTGATTCCAGCACTCCCACCCCTTCCCTATACCAAAAGCTGAGGATGCTCAAGTCCTTTATATAAATGGTGTAGGATTTGCATATAACCTACTCACATCCTCCTGTATTTTAAAAATCATCTCTAGATAACTGCTAATACCAAGTACAATGTAAATGCTATGTAAATATCTGCCAGCATGCAGCAAATTCAGGTCTTTCTTTTGGATATTTCTGGAATATCTTTCCTTGAATATTTTCCATCCAAGATTGGTTGAGTCTGCAGCCGAGTCCAAGCTCATACCACTTGCTGCGCTACAGGCCAGTAAGTCAAGAGACACAGTGCAGGGGAGAGGAAAAGCAGCAAACCAAGAAGATGGCATACTAATGTTCTAAAGAACCATCTTAATTTGGGGTAGAATTCAAGTTTCTTTTATGCTAGGGAAGGGGGAAGCAGGAGGGAGTTAAGATCAAGAAGAGAAGGACGACCACAGATATCTGGGCGCCAGCAAGGGTCCGAGGAGGGTTCTGAAAACATTTTGTTCTTGGTTAGTTGACTTCAGTTGACCTGAGTCTGTTCCTGATGTTCCTATAAATCTTGATAAGACAATCGTTATTTTTGTTCATACTTCCTTATCTCCTCGTGGGAGGTAAGTTTTGAGTAAGGGACTGTTTGTACAAATCTTAACCTGAGTCCCTTTAGTGATTAACATGTCTACATGCAGGGCTGAACAGAGGCTTATGACTCAGAGGTTAAAGCAGCAGAACAGATAGGTACAATATGGAGTCAGAGATGCCAAGCTTCTATAAACAAGAGGCAGGCGGTGGAGGGGGATCTTAGTTCCTGAAGAACAACTCAGGGATATTCATCAGATTGTTATGTCTGTCCCTTATGGAGGAACTAGTACTCTGTTTTATCGCTCAACTATTGTCATTACTTTTTTTGTTTAACTCCTCTTCCTTTGTTTTTGTTTGTTTGTTTGTTTGTGTTTTGCAGTATGCTGGCCTTTCACTGTTGTGGCCTCTCCCGTTGCGGAGCACAGGCTCCGGACGCGCAGGCTCAGCGGCCATGGCTCACCGGGCCCGGCCGCTCCGCGGCACGTGGGATCTTCCTAGACCGGGGCACGAACCCGTGTCCCCCGCATCGGCAGACGGACTCCCAACCACTGCCCCACCAGGGAAGCCCTCTTCCTTTGTTTTTGCATTCCCTCGTTTCACTAATTAGTAACTGCCTGTGCCTGCTCCTTAGAACTCAGGGAAGGCCCAGGAAATTAAAGCCTTTTTCTACAAGCGGGAAATGGAGGGGCTTTTGTACCTGGGAGGGCCTCACAGGGTCCTACTCGATTTCAATCCCCCTTTTTCTTCTATACTACTCAATTCTAAGGGGAACAGGGCAGATAAGAAATGGAATAAAGTTTTGGATAGAGAGGTTAATCACAAACTCAACAGAGGAACTCAGTTTTATGGGGACTCAGTTTCAAATCCACAGACAGAGAACCGGTGGCTACCAAGGTGGCAGACTATATTTACACCATCTTAATTTACTGCTTTTATTACTTTTACTTGTGAGACCCTGTTCTAGAAACTCAAGCAGTAATATCAGTAGAGGTTACCCGTGGGCTGGCTAGTTTTCATTCCCCACAATAGGTCCAACAACCAAAACGTTTAGTTAAAGATACGGAGTCAGGGGCTTCCCTGGTGGCACAGTGGTTGAGAATCCGCCTGCCAATGCAGGGACACGGGTTCCAGCCCTGGCCTGGGAAGATCCCACATGCCGCAGAGCAGCTAAGCCCGTGCACCACAACTACTGAGCCTGCGCTCTAGAGCCCACGCACCGCAACTACTGAAGCCCACGCGCCTAGAGCCCGTGCTCCACAACAAGAGAAGCCACCGCAATGAGAAGCCCATGCACTGCAACGAAGAGTAGCCCCCACTTGCTGCAACTAGAGAAACCCTGCGCGCAGCAACAAAGAACCAATGCAGCCAAAAATAAATAAATAAATAAATTTCTAAAAATAAAAATATAAAGATATGGAGTCAGAAACAACCTGGCAAATAAAAATTTTTCTATGAACTTGGAAGCATATTACCTTCTAAATTAGAATTATTATTTCTCCCTTGGGGAGAGTCATGACACTTACTTAACCAGCTGTCCTTAATGTTGCTTCAAAGAATCACTGATCATTGTTAAATAAATACTCCTCTGAAAGTACCTCCCTTTCAGTAGATTCCTTCGAGAGTCCCATGTGAGAAGTAGCTCAATAGAATACAGTTAAAGTCCTTGAGATTTCTGATTTGAGCTCAATGGTGAAAGCTCAGGTTGTTCTCTCTGGTTATGATACTGCTTTTGATCAGCAGTAACCTTGGCTTCTCATGTGTCAATTTTAGTTACTCTGGAATATAACTGCCTATCTTTTCCAAATATATATATATTTGCCTGAAATATATTTATATTTGAATAGATACATGCACATATACACACACATATGTGAATAGAGCATATGAAACTCAGTTTTATCTTACTTTGCTGATATGTTTTGCTCTTAGGAGATCAAAGGTAGGTACATATTATTTTTACTTTGCTGCTATATTCAAATACCCTTCAAATACTCTTACCTCATTAGGGAGAAGTAGGCCAGATAGGACCTACAGATCCTAGAGGACCAGTGGGACTTGGAGTGCACGGTCCAAAGGTGGGTTGTCTAAGCTGCTTGGAAGCATTTATGTAATATTATGTAAAGTTTCATTTATATCCAAATGCAATACATATCATGTATGTATCATCTGTTATTTCATCAGAGAAGAGTCTGATGCTTAACTCGTATTGTTTAAGAAAAACCAAAATCTTAGTTTATTTTAGTGATGACTGTTTACGTTTTTATTTATTTATTAGCACTAGAGGTCCTCTTTCAGCACAGACTGATTCTTTAAGAACATTATTGCCTGCCATATTATAGAAGCATAGGAGAATTTCAGTAAAGTTTACTTCCCTCCTTTTGTTTTGTAGCCGGCTCCTTCTCATCCTTCAGATCTCAGCTCAAAAGTTACTTCCTCAAAATTCATTTCCTAAATATGAAGTATGCCCACCCCACTACTGTTACCCCAGACTGTTATTTAAAAGCACACTGTTTGTTTCCCTTGCTTTTTACCACTTACCTCAACTTGCATGTTTTTTGAATTACTTTTCATCTTACTACACCCTTTAGAAATGCACTGCCCAGTATGGCAGCCGCTAGCCACAAGTGGTTACTGAATACTTGACATGTGGCTGGTATAAACTGAGGTGTGCTGTAAATGTACTATACACTCTGGATTACAAAGCCTGGTACAAAAAAAAAAAATGCAAACTATATGATTAATACATTTGTATATTGATTACATACTGAAATGGCAAAATTTCGGTTGTATTAGAGTAAGTAAAATATATTATTAGAATTGTACTTATCTGTTTCTTCTAATGTTGTAAATGTGGCTGTTAATAATATAATTACATATATGGCTTGCTTTATATTCTATTGGACAGTGGTACCCCACTGGGGCAGGGATTTTGTTTCCTTTTTTTCTTCTTTGTTACTGAATCCTCAGTTTGGGGGAGAAAATAGGTACTCAATAAGTGCTGTTGAATAAATAAATGAATCCTTATTTTACCCTTCACAATTTCTATAACTCATCCTGAAGGCATATAGAATCTGGCAAGCCATGCTGAGCGTTGAAATCCATCATTGTTCTGCTGTCATTGACATGATTCTTATGAGAATTGGGTATTAGAAGAATATGTAAGACACAGGTCTAAAACAAATATACATTTTACATATATATAAACATATAATTGCAAGAGACACAAAATGTACTAATATAGTGATCATAGCTGCCATTTATGGAATGATTTTGATGTGTCACACAATGTGCTAAGTGCTAAATATGCTAAGTACATATATGTGTGTACATACATATATATACTATATTTATGTCTATACATGTCTATAGTATGTATATATGTATATATACATATTATGTCATCTAATGCCAATTTCAGAGAGGCCATATAGAGTAACAAGGCTACTAGGCAGTTAGACTACCTAAGTTCAAATCCCAGTCTTGCACTAGATGGATATATAATCTTAAGCTTCTCTCATTTAGAAAAATGAAACACTTAAAATACACTCACTACTATAGAGAATAACAAAGAACACCCATGTATTCCACACCCAGCTTTATCAAATATCAACATTTTGCCACATGTATTCTAGAATTTTTTTAAGAAGAAGCATTACAGATATAGCTGAAGGCCTCTGCCTGTGCTCCCCAATCCTATTGCCCTCCCTTCCCTCCCCAGATGTAACCATTGTCATGAATTTGTTGTTTATCATTCTTTTGAAGTTTTTTATAATTTTCCCATATGTTTTTATGCATAAGCCGTATATTGCTTTTTTTGTATTCTTGAACTTTACATAATATATCATTCTGCAATATATTTATACTCAGCCTTAGTTATTTGTGTTTTTATATGCCTTTAATCATTCAGTTTAATTTTTTTATGATACTGTATTGTATGAGAATACCTCATTTAAAATTTATGCTTTCCTCTTGATGGACATTTAAATTGCTTTCCATTTTGTGCATTTGCCAACAATGCTGCCATAAACATTCTCTGGGTTTCCTCTTTTGTAAGGATACAAGTTTCTCTCATTAGCAGGATTGGAAGATCACAGAGTATGCAAGTTTTCAATTTTGATACTGTGAAAATCCTGCCCAAAATAAACAATGGGTAAAATGTTTGGACCAGATTACCCTCCTTCCAGCAACAGGTGAAAATGCTCTTTTCTCTACATTCTTGCCAGTATGAAGCATGTAAAAATACATCTCATTGGTTCAGTTTTTATTCCTTGATAACTAACTGAACAGTTTTTGTGTGCTTAATGGACCTCGGTTTTTCTCTTTTGTAAATTCCTGTAGATACTGATTTTTTTTTGTTTTTGATGTTGGGTGTTCCTTTCTTATTAATAGTTCTTTATATATCTGGATAATAGTCCTTTGTTATTTGGGTTGCAAATCTCTGAGGCTATGGTTTGTCTTTTTCACTTAGAGTACTTTTCAGCGTATACAATAGAAGTTTTAGATTTTGATGTGTTTCTATCCCTTTATGGTTTGGGCTTTTGGAATATTATTTAAAAACATTTCTTGACTCCAAAGTCATAATATATTCTTACGTATTTTCTTCTGAAAAATTTCGTGTTTTACTTTTTAAAATTTAGGTCTTTAATACACTTGGAATTTATTTTTGTGGATAGGGCAATGTAGGGAGTCTATTTTTTCCCCATATGGATAACCAAATATCCCAGCATCAGTTATTAAGTAGCCCATCTTTGCCACACTGATTTGTAATACCTCCTATGTCATATATCAAGTTTCTATATTTGTGAGGATCAGTGCCTGAGTTCTCTATTCTGCTCCATTTTTCTATTTATATCTCTCAGTGCTACTACCTCTGTCTTGATTATGATAGATTTATAATGTTTTATCATCTACAGAGAAAATACTCTCATCTTCTTCCCTGGTTATTCTTAATTCTAACATATACATTTTAGAATTGGCTTGTCAAATTTGACAAATATCCTGTTGGAGTTTTTGAAATTGCATTGAATCTTTGGATTAAATATTGAGTCTTTCAAACCACAGAGTAAATCTCTCTACCTTTTTTAGGAAAATATTTGTCATTTTATCCATAAAGATCTTCTACTTTTTTAGTTAAAAAGTTACCTTGGAGAAATTTTTGCAATTGTGAATTGTTTTTTTTCTGTACCTTCCAATTAACTGTAACAGGTGTATAGGAAAAGTATTGTTTTGTTATTATCTTGTTTTGTTTTGGTATATTAATTTTTGTATCCAGCCAGCTGATAAAATCTCTTATTTCTAATTGTTTGTAAAGGCTCTTGCTTTTCTACTCCCTGTATACATAAGCATACTGTCTGAAAATAAAAACAGTTTTGCCTCTTCCTTTTTAGTTCTTTTTCTTATTCACTTTTTATCCTTTTACACTGCTAGGGTCTCCAGTGCAACGTTTAAAGGAAGTGACTTCAGAGGACATGCTCCTAAATTTTCACTTTTAAGTGTGATATTTGCTGTAGGTTTTTTTTTTTTTAATACAAATTTATTTATTTATTTATGGCCGCATTGGGTCTTCGTTGCCGCGTGTGGGCTTTCTCTAGTTGCCGTGAGTGGGGGCTACTCTTCGTTGCGGTGTGTGGGCTTCTCATTGCAGTGGCTTCTCTTGCTGTGAAGCATGGGCTCTATGTTGTGATCTATACGTTTGTTTCACTACATAATGTCTTTGGCTACTTTTGAGATTTTTCTCTCTAGCACTGGTTTTGAGCCATGTGATTATAATGTGCCTTAGTTCAGTTTTCTTCATATTTCTTGTGTTTGGGTTTCATTGATCTTCTCGGATCTATGAGTTACTGATTTCATCAAATTTTGAAAATATTAGGTTAGCATATCTTGAAATATTTCCTACCCTCAGCCTTCACCCAGGAAATTCCCACTTAAATTTAAATGCTTGGAGTTTTCTCACAGTTCACAGATGCTCTGCTCATTCTAATTCAGTCTCTTTTCTCCGTGTGTTTCATTTATTATTACTATATCTTTCAGATTGCTTATCTTTTCTTCTGTGATGTCTAATCTGCTTTTAATTCTATCCAGTGTATTTTTATCTCATACTTTGCAATTTTCAACTCTAGCAGTTCAATTTATGTCCTTCTATATCTTTCATATCTCTGTTTAACAAGTTGTAACTTTACTTTTGTTTCTTGAACATATGGAATGCAGTATAGTAACTGTTTTAATGTTCTTATATACGAATTCTATCACCTGTGTCATTTTCTGTGTCAAGTTTTTGCAGCTTTCTTTAATCCCTGATCATTTTTGATTAGCTTCCAAACATTGTGAATTTTACCTTTTTAGGTGTTAGATATTTTTGTATTCGTATAAATATTTTTGTGCTTTGTTCTTAGATGCTTCTATACTACTTGAAAACAGTTTGAGCATTCTGGTCTTGCTGTTAAGCTTTATTAGGGGACAAAAGCAGCATTTAGTCTGGGGTTAATTTTTCCCCACTACTGAGGCATGACCCTTTTTAGAACTCTAATCTATGCCCTCAGCACTGAGAAGTTTTCTTTCTTGCCACTGGGAGCAGGCACTGTATCTCTCCTGCTGTCAGTTCTCTCTGATCCTTGAAACTGGTTGTTTTCTTGGCCTTGGGTAGTTTCTTCACTCTGTGCTGAACAGTATTCAGCTAAATACTCAAGGTGGATGCACAGCAGATCTTCATAGTTCTCACCATGGCATCCTTCCTCTCTGGTAATTTATTGTGTGAATTTTTGATGCCTTGGCTTACCCAGACTCCTACCTTTGTCTCCTTAAATTAGAAAGACTTCTGATGTTTCCCTGGGTTCTCTCTCCCTGCACCATGGCCTGGGAACTTTACCCAAACAGTAAACTTGGGAAATTGTAATTTTCACCTATTTTGTTTCCCCTCTCTCAGGAATTATTATCCTTCATTACTTAGTGTCTAATGTCTTGAAAGTCATTGTTTCATATATTTTGTCTGCTTTTTTAGTTGCATCAGATGGGAAATTAAATCTAGTCCCTACTGCTCCATTTTGACGAGAACCTTAAGTTACATCCTTTTTCTTAGGTAGACTGGTCTGTGATTTTTGTTTTCTTATCTTGTTGTATGACTTTTTAAATCAAAGTTTTATTAGCCTCATAAAATAAATTGGGTAGACTTCCCTCTTTTTCTATTTTTCAGAACTATTTGTATAAGAGAGGGAATATCTCTTCTTCAGATGTTTAAAAATTTGGTAAGGTTTGACTATAAAACAAAGTCTGTGATCTGGGAGGGAGAGGAAGTTCCAGACTTGCAATTACTGATTCAATTTATTTAATGGTTGGTTTATTTAGTTTGTTCATTCCTTCTTATATCATTTATGTAATTTATATTTTTCTTGAAGATTATCCATTTATTAATGTTTCTAATATATTTGAAATTGTCACAGAAATTTTCTATGATCAAAAAAGTTACTATGTATATAATTATATTCACCTTTCATTCCTAATACTGTTTTTTATGACTTTTCTTTTTTAATATTAATCATTACTGTTAGATGTTTATTTTCTGAGTATTTCTAAGTATTACCTTTTAATTTTGTTACTCTTCTTGCTTTTTGCTTGCAAGTTTATTATTTTCTGCTGTCATCTTTATTATATCCTTCTATTTATTTTTAGGTTCACTGTGCTTTTTCACTAGTTTTTATAATTTAGCTGAAATGACTTTCAATTATTTTCGATATATTTTGCTCTTAATAAATGCAGTAAGGACACTTGTATACTGTTTTAAAGTAGCATGTGTTTTCTCTGAACATTTTAAAGGACTTGTTCTTAATCACAAATTAACTGGAAAGTGAGTAGAATTATTGAATTTTAGACTTGGAAGCAACATTTGGGTCCCAATGTTTTTATTTCATTTTTATATTAGTTTTTTTTCAGGATTGCTGTCACAAATTACCACAAACTGTGGCTTAACATAATAGAAATTTATTGTCTCACAGTTCTGGAGGCTAGAAGTAAAAAATCAAGGTGTCTGCAGGGCCATACTTCCTCCAAAACCGATAAGGAATCTTTCCTTGCCTCTCGGCCTCTGGTGGTGGCCAATCCTTGGAATTCCTTGGCCTGCAGCTATATCACTCTAATCTTGGCTTCTGTTTTCACGTGGGGTTCTCCATATGTGCCTGTCTTCACATTATGTTTTCCTCCTATAAGGACACCACTCACATTGGACTAGGATCTGCCCTAGTTACCTCATCTTAACTTGATTACATCTTAACTTGATTACAAAATAAGGTCCGTTCACAGGTGCCAAGGGTTAAGACTTTAACATATCTTTTGGGGGAGGGGGCTGGTCACAATTTAACCCATAACAAACAACATAACCCAAAACTGAGACCCAGAGAGGTTAAGGAACTTGCCCAAGGCCAAATAGTTTAATGACTATTACTTACTATTCAGATTTCCCTGCTCATAGGCTTTTCTCAGGTATTACAAGATGTGACCAATTTCGAGTACCTCAAAGGGGAGTTCCATGATAAATATGAACTTCTGGGAAATAAAAATCTTTGCTCATCCACGGGCTCCCAGGGCAGCCAGGAGTACCGGGAGAAAAAGGAGCTACAGGGAAGGTAACACTGCTTTTCATATTACTGGTGTAAAACTATTGAACCACACTGTATCCTGGTCCTGCAGAAGCTCAAATTAAACCATTTAAGACGAACTTAGTCTTTTCAAGAAAAAAAAATCCCACAACTCTTAATTTCCTTTTTCTCTTAGTTCAGATAAAAGAGCGCCGATTCAAAGCCTGAGTAGTAGCTCACACCCTCTGTCTTCTCTCTGGTATTTTGGCCATGGTATCCTCCAGTGACCTAGTCCCTTTGGGATTCCTAGAAAGCACTTTTATTTAAACTTTTTTTTTTTTTTTTCCCTCCGAAAGGAGTCTGTAAATGCATTCAGGAAGTAAGGCTACTATAAAGATTTCCTGAAGTACTTTGAGTTGACATTTGAAATACTCATTTTTCAATATAAGTAGTGGAAAACAGCAGATGGAAAGGCTGAAGGTCTTTCTTGTTTTTTAAAAAAACAAACCACCAAATCTGAATGAAGAGCCAAAAGAAAGTGAGCTTATTGCTTTGGCAATTGGCTGGGAAATTGGACTTTTTCATGGTATTTCAGCTGCTCTGAGCTAAACTGGAGTTTGATATGAATTTATTCAAGTTGGTAAACTTCCAACTTAATTTTGAGACTAGAGTGAAGGTCTGGTCTGTACTGGAGGATTTCAGCAGAGACTACTGGCTGTAAGAAGAGACAAGGTGGGTGTGTACATACTGTCTAGGGAGGGTCAGCTAAGACATCAGTGCCTTTTCCTCTAGGGAGAAGCGGGGCTTCCAGAAGCAAGAGACCCTGAAGGATCACCTGGAAAAATGACAACCTGGCCTCAAGGTATGGAATGGACAGTGGTAGGGGGAGGGAAGCAGACTGCCTGAGTTCTGGTCCTTATACTAAGGAGCCATCTTAGGAGAAATTTGATGTTATTCTTGCTATGTCAAAGGTGTTTACTTCTGGCTTAAAATTATGGATACCAGCTTTTGAACTTTCGTAATACAGCAAGTATGTATTATTCATTTTCATTTTCCTACCATCTGTCATTAAGTCCCAGCTTAGAGGAAGAGTTCAACACATTTTCTTAATAAACAGCCAAATTGACATTTAAAAAACACATAGTAAGGGAAAAGAAGACTTGAGATACATCAGTGAGACGTCAAAGTCCATAAATTTTTTTTCAAATATGTATATAATCTCACAGAGTAATAAGAAATATAACCTTATTAAGTGGTACTTTCACAACATGGAATATATTTATTTTATACATTGTAGAAGTGCTAGTTGAATAACATCTTTATATGTCAAGATGAAAATATCCAAATTCATCAATAAGACCATTAGTGACATTATCTATAGCCTCTAAGGTGTCAGATGTTCCTGCATTTCTTATGTGCGGTCATCAATGACCATATAAAGATTCTGAAGAATTATATATGAGTAAAGTAAAAATAAAATCCATATACTTATTAGTGTTCTGTTTATAATTCTATTAAAATAGTAATTGATAGCTTAGATGTCTATGCCTTGAGAAAATATTGGCTAAAATTGAGTTGTTAACCTTAAATGTGAAAAACTGAAATATATTTGTAGAATTTCAAACATTTTAAATAATTGATTAACCAGACTCTGAGATCTATTTTTGGTGGGGTGGGAAGCAGGGAGTAAAAACATGAACAGAGAATCCCTTTTCAACATGATGCAAAAAATACTTTTAGAAATGATTGCCTATTAACATTCATGAGAACTAACATTTTCTTGAATATACTTTTGGAAAACAGACCCTTGGAGTTATAACTGAAGCCGTGGGAATGAATGATAGCTCTGAGAAAGAGAGCTAAAGTTTGAATCCCACATTTTACAGTAGCTGGAGCAAGAATATTCACAACAGCATGAAGATAGGCAGAATGCACAGTAGTACCATGTTAGAGAAACCAAGGAGAAAGGCTTTCAAGAGGAAAGCAATGGGTGGTGTCAAATAGACCAGCAGAGCAAGGAGAATATGCACTGCCTGGATTTGTGGCTTTAAGGTGATTCGGGGCTTACGGAAGGCTAATGGAGAAGAGTGGTAGGAATATGTTACATATCCAAGGTATGTTATGGTTCAGTGTTGGCACTTTTAATAATAGTTGGATTCTTACTGTTGGCTTCTGGGATGATTTAGGTCAATAGTTCAATTTGGTAGTTAATGGGAGAAAATAAATAGTTGTGGGTAGATTTCATTTCTGTTGGCATTAATAATGATACAATAAGTTATATTCAATATTTGGACATTCAACAGGTATTTTTTTAATTTCCTGTGTCACTACTCTCGATTAGTATGCATATTAGGGAGTTCTTTGCATGTCTGTGGATTCTACAGGTCACCTTTTCTTCTTAGTGAAGTGTCTGCATTGCCGATGAGCTTGGTATAGTCCAGTGGTTCTCAAGGTGCAGTCCCTGGAACAGCAGCACCTGAAGCTGCTGTCAGAAATGTAAATTATTGGGCCCCAATCCAGACCTATTAAATCAGAAACTCTGGATGTGGGCCCAGCAATCTCCAGGTGATTCTGATGCATGCTCAGGTTTGAAAACTGGAAAACTGTGGTAGAGTCATTTATGTCATATATATTGAATGGCCTCGGCTACAAACCCCGAGGAGTTCTTTTACCGAGCTAGGCACAAACTTAGGTATGGTGCCTTGCAGTTGAACCCTAGTGTAAGGATAGTTCTGGAATTCTCTGAGGCTTCTGGCTGAAGGTAATACAATTCTTTGGGGGTAGCATTTGTGTACACAACCCTGCTGGGGAACACTAGGCAATTTCTAGCTCTGCACCAGGTTAATGCTCACTCATCTTTCTACCAGTTGAATTATCGGCCTCCTTTGGGAGAAAGAACTAGACTCTCCGATGAGGAAGAAACAAGGCTGGATTTTTAAAATGTCTTATTTTATGTTTTAAAACTGAAATAGCACAGAAGCTGAAAAACAGCATGACAAATCATTTCTTTTCCGAAACTGACTGTCTGAAAATCATCTGTTAATAGACCAAGGGGGCAAAAAAACTGTAAAGTCAAATCGAAGGCCCCAAAGGAAGATACTGAACATAGAGTTTAGAAAATACTAAATCATACTGAATAAATGAAGACTGAACAATTCTGAAGTCATCCAATCTGCTCAGGAACATCGACAAACCCTGTGCAGCTGAGCTGGGCTTGGGGAACATCACTTTAAAGTAGGTATTCATTGAGAATCTGGCCATGATATGACATTAAGGAGGGTCTGTTCATAGAACACCTATATTTTTATTATAATTTGTGTCAGGGTGATGGAGGAAAGAAAGGGAGCAAAGGAAATCAAGGACAGAGGGGATTTCCAGGGCCCGAAGGACCGAAGGTATGTTTCTTATATTCTCATTTATGCTTTGGGGAGATTGTAATTGTGCCTGGTTTTAATGGAATATTAGATTTCCACTGTTTTCCTCTCAACAAATACAAAACAAAAGCCCCCAAATGAAAAAGGCTTTAGAAACCACACTATTTCAGACCATAATAGAATGGAATAAAGAGATTGCATAAAACATGTGATCTTCATTGAAATATTTATTCTGCTAGGAGAGAATCTGTGTGTCAGTCCTCTCTAGTAACAGCAAAATATTCAGTAGTTGGGATAAAGTTAGGACCATAGAAGGTATCAATTCTCTATCATCTTGTTTCGTGGAATAAGAACAAAAAAGTCCCAGACTGAGGGCTTCCCTGGTGGCGCAGTGGTTGAGAGTCCGCCTGCCGATGCAGGGGACACGGGTTCGTGCCCCGGGCCGGGAAGATCCCACATGCTGCGTAGCAGCTGGGCCCGTGAGCCATGGCCGCTGGGCCTGCACGTCAGGAGCCTGTGCTCCATAGCGGGAGAGGCCACAGTAGTGAGAGGCCCACGTACCGCAAAACAAACAAACAAACAAACAAAAGAAGTCCCAGACTGAGCGGCAATGCAGTAAAGGATGAAGAGCAGTGCTTCAGAAGGCAGGAGAGTGGGGTTCTCGTCCTGCCCCAGCCCGGAACTTTTGGGGGCTAGTCAACTTCAATCGTAGAAGGAAAAGAGTAATAGTGTCTATTTCACAGGGTTGTTGTGAAGACCTAAAAGAGTGAATAAAGAACTCAGCATGGTTCCTGGCACATTGTAAGTGTTCAATACATGGAGTTATTCAGACAGGAAAAAATCGATATGTGAAATGGAAAGTAGGGCATATATGTCCTGATAAACTGCCCGAGACAAGGTGCTGAGGAAGAAGTAAGGAAATTGTGAAGCAAGAAATTAGATACGTGTCCTGACTAAGCAGGAGAGAATATTGAGGTCATCTGGATGTGTTCAGGGCTCTAGGAAGATGCTAATTGTAAGAAAGAAACAGGGAGTCTGTTCAAGGACCAGACTATTAAAGAACAACTAAAAACAAAAAGGGTACCAGCAAGATACCAGCAGGTACAAAAAAAAAAAGGCATCCCCTATAGACCAGTAATTTTTAAACTTCCGTGTCATCAGTATTGCCTGGGAGCTTGTTACAAACCCCTATTTCTTGGTGCCAAGCCTAGAGATCTGGATTTAGTATGTGGGTGGGTCCCAAGAATCTGCACTTCCTAAATAAGTGTCTTCTGCCGCAGGTAGTTCAAGGAGCACATGGTGAGAAAAGCCATTATATAGGAAATGTGTTGGATTAGTATTAACAACAGTGATTACTCTATGTCTTAGTTACGCTGACTCAACGTGAATATTTTTCTGTATTTTGAAAGAAAGTTTTTTCTGATAAAGAATTGCCATATTTCAAAACGTACACCTAAATAAGGGTCTTTAAAAGAATTGCATACTTTCTATGTATACAGTTTTGTATTTAAAAGTAATTGGCTTCTCTTAAAAAAAGAAGAATAGATTAAATCTAGAAGCATAATTTTGCTTCATCTGGTTTTAGTGAATATTTTAACAGGTTAATGTTTTATCCCTTTGCCATGGGATTGAATAGGGTGGTTATCTGTTGCCAGAACCCTGGCCATGTCCTGTGCCATTGCCATACAGGTTTGGAATTAAGGACTGGCACATACAGGCCTCGGCATCACTTGGCCCCAGCGGCCAGTGTGCTCAGCCTGTTGGTCGTATAATGGAATCAGCACAGTGGGAGGCCTCAGCTGTGAAGATGGAGGTGGCTCAGGGCAGGAGTCATCACCAGTGAGTCTGATTGATAGAGTCCCTCCTGGAGGAAGGAGGAGGACCAAATAGTCAATTCTGTAAGGCAGGAGGAGGCCAATTTTTTGGTAAAGGTACAGTGAGCAAATATTTTTGGCTTTTTGGGCCAAGAAGCAAAATTGAGGATATTATGTGGGCACCTATTTAACAATCATTCAAAAATGTGAAAACCATTTTTAAATGATCGTTATATAGGTGCTGTACAGTAGAAATTAACGCAACATTATAAATCAAACATACTTCAATAAAATAAGTTAAAAAACGAAAGACAATTGCTTTGCACAGTGTTTTAAAGTGCAGTAGTGGTACTTAGAATCACCAGAGGTGCCTCATAAATATTCATATTCCTGGGCCCAGCCCCTAGACCTATTGAAATAAAATCTTCAGGGCTGAAATCCTGGACCCTATCTTTTACCAGATTTCTCTAATGATTTCTCTGTTCCCTAAAATTTGAAAATCACTGATCTAGAACCAGGTAGGACAGAGACATTGCTTGTTGTTCCAGACTGAGTCTTTATTGAGACTCATACTGAGACAAAAAAAAAAGAGAGAGAAATGTTTTAATTTTCCTGTTCAAAATTTCATTTTTTTAAACCATAAACTCTCTACTTTTAATAAGGGACGTGAGATACCACACAATGGAAGACTGATATACTGTGGACCATAAAATAAAATAACAAAGGAAAAAGTTATAAACTAGAAGGAACATTATTTACCTACCAAGTGTACTCAAAAACTTACACTAAAGGTATTTGTTATAATGGAACAAATATTTCCCTCTGAGCTTCCTGGCATACAAATACAAAAGTGAGTCACCACGAATTACATGATTTTTATTAGCTAATAAAAGGATGCACAAGAGAGAGAAATTTCCTATTACTCAAGAATTAACTGAATGCATTTATTAAAGGGAGTGAAATTTTAACCGTCAATAACTTAAGTAGTGGTTTAGCAAAGATGTTCAAATATTTTCACATCGGTCTGTGAAATAGGTCACAATACTTTAAAATGCTAGAAATACATTTTTATATTTTTTAATATAATTCCTGTATATGGTTTCCTTGTTTGACATGTAATGAGTAGTTTGCTCTTTTTTTAGGGTGATCCAGGGATTATGAGCCCTTTTGGGATGCCTGGAACATCAATTCCTGGACCACCCGGGCCAAAGGTATGCATTCTCGGGAATAGTTTTTTTCTTTTACTTGGGTCTTTGGCAGTTGGAGTGGGGAAAAGATTCATGAAACCAGTGAACTAGAATTTCAGTTTTGGAAGAAACCAAAGATATCATATAGCTCAACCCTGATATTTCACAATTAAGCAGATGAAAGGCCAGCAGCAAATTTAAGATTAGAAACCAGATTTCTTGCTCCTGGTCTTGAACTTGTCACTTTACCTTGAACTACCTCCCTTAAATACCTAGACCCTAAAGCATGTAAGAATTTATTGCATTTGTTCAGAATAATCTGCTAATCAGAAAGTCTGGCAGAAAAGAAATCCACTCAGATGTAAGAGCATTCCTGGACGTTTTCACAGTCTAAATATTTGAGTCTAGAGAGCCACCTATTATTTCAGTGGCCTTTCTCTGAACAGTTTAGTAGTCTTTACTGACAGTTTTTATTTGCTTAAGATTTGAAACTCCCCTCAAATACATTAGAAGATGTACTCTCTCAGGATCTGATTCTAATAGATTAAGCCCTTTATAATTGGCCAATGGCTTTTTTGCTCTGTGCCATTATGGTTTCTCATAAAATCTAAAGCCTGAAACTGTGAACATTATTTGAAAGGTACAGGGAGATAGAGGAGGACCTGGGTTTCCCGGATTTAAAGGAGAACCTGGAATTGCTATTCGAGCACCAAAGGTATCCTTTATTCATGTTCTTTTGTTTTGTTTTGTTTTTTTCCTGTATGTGAGAGAAGTGACAGTAGATTTAATGCATCATAAGTGGATGACTGTGATTGTTCTACTTGAAGTCTCTACGTTGATGAACTGAAATGTAAGAATACACTATTCCCTTTTTAAAAAATCAAGCTAGCAGATCATTTATTTTTCATAAACGTGGGGGAGGATAGCTCCTCTGGTAAAATGTTTGCTGACTAAACAGTTGATTGAAAATGCTTTTTGTAATATCTTTGATATGAGATTACATGGCCTCTAGCCTCCTTCATTTACTATTAATGGCCAACGTATCTCTTCTATAAAACACTGTCCAAAAAGTTCGTGTTTGGAAACTTTACTGAATCAGATTTCCCTGCTTTGTTGTCCATCTTTCAGAGTTATTTCAAATGAAAATGCAAATAATTATAGGAGAAGACAGCTTTTAGTAATCAACACTTTTTTTCCATGGCAACAAAGTACCATTTCCCTCCTCACATAAAACCCAGCATCAAGCAAAATTCTACATTCCAAATGTCAACAAGCACATCCCTGTTTATGAGAACAGGCTTTAGGGCTCCATAATCAGCTCTTATTAAATTAGTAGCATGTTGTTATGTAGCTTTGAAGCTGGCTTTAGTTTATCAGATTGTCTCTTCTAGATGAAAGGGTTCAAGTACTAACGTCAGTGATTTTCAAACTTCAAAAAAGAAAACTTAGAACCATCTTTGAAATATAATGCAAAACCTATTATATACTGACATAAGTTGGAGTGGTTCTTTTTGAAGGCTGAGGTAAGATCCTGACCTCTGCTGTTCTTAATCACTTTAAGAGTCCTCCTTCCTAGAGTGATAATCTTCTGGCTTATTTGAGACAGAAGAGGTTTCCAGGATGTGGCATTTTCAAGCTAAAACAGAGAATGTCCTGGGCAAACCAGAACAAGATGGTCATCCTACTGCCCAGACTCTGAGGCACAAAGGAACCCAAGATATGTAAAAATTCTATGGAAAACCAAGTTATGTATGACTCAAGGAAAAAATTCCAAATTTCCTAATGCTAAAACTACAGATATGACCTCAATCAAGAACATTTGCGTGACATTTTCATATTGTTTGATAACTTCCTGAATCTGTGTATTTCTAGGTCCGTGATTTAAAGTTACTTCTCTCTACTTATACTATTCTTTACGATAGAAATAAAATCTAATTAAATGTGCAGCCGGTGTTTAAAAGCTCCACCTGTTTTCTACTGATCATTATTAGGCATCGTTGGTGATAGTATTTAAAGTTATTTGCCTCTTCAATCAATTTTCTAATCCCTTGGCCTCTAATGATACTCTTTCTGCCATTCTTTCCTAATGCATTGGTTTTTAAGCTCTTGGAGGGTTAAATGTCTGATAAAAATTTTGGCACGTTAAATTCAGTTCTGTCTATCACTTCAGGGACCTCCCAGGTTGTTTTGAAAGCCCATTTCAAAACACCTGATTACGATTTCTATCCTAATTTCTGTTGAATGAGAGAGACACTTGTGAATCACTCTGCAAGACATTTTCTTGAATCCAATGCAGAAAGACCAAGTGGCAAAATTCCATCCATAGAAATACTGTGAGGCATCCAAAATAAAGATCTAAGCAAGAACACTGCCCTTTCCTCACCCCCATTAGCATCAGAAGCAACAAGCTAACTGAAATTTTTGTAGGAGAGAGGACAAAGATCCCCAGGAAAAAAAATGTTCAAAAACTATGAATGTTTCAATGGCTTTCCCCCCACTCTGGGTGCCAGAGGATAAACAGTAACAGCTGCTGATAATGTGTTATAGGCTTGGAACTTAGAAATGAAAACTGAAAGTGAATTTTGTTACCAATTTTTTTCCTTTCAACTTAACCAGGGAGCAGTCACTGCTTTGTTTCGTTGCTGGCCTGCTCCTTATGTAAGCATGCAGAGAAATGGGCATCTTATTTTAGGACCTGTCCCATAGAAAACGTTTAGCATTTTAACCTTAAACATAATTGGAATAGGATAATAAATTGCTTCTGAGAAGCGACCAGTTCCTTAGTGGGGAATACACCAAAATTCACCTCTCCAGAACAATTTGTTTTTTCTGTCATACAACTTTAAGAGATCACCTTGGGTTTTTGTCGATGATAAATAGTACCTTAAGTGTTTATAAGTGGCCACATGTTTTCTGAAGATCATTCTTAAGAACGTTAACCACATAAAGCCAGTCTCTTTGTTTTAATAGGAAATAACAGCTATTGCATTCATGATTTTCAAACTCAATTTAACTTTCTTATTGCTTAAATGGACTGAAGAATTTTTTTCCCCTATCATTCATTCATAGGAGTAGAATCAGGGGCAGTTTTGGGGAGTTAGATTTTGGGCAACACTTTGGCTTGGAATAATGGCAGTTTGATTTCAGTGTTTGCTTGCACATAAAACAAATATTAAGAATCCTGATACTTCTTCCAATCTTGGAAAACAAAGGTCTATTAGTAGAGTTTCCTCCTAATGTGGAAAAACATAAATATTTAAAAACATGAACAGCTCTTTATCAAAATAATTGACGAGAGTTGTAAGAGTTATTGTAAGAGTTGTAAGAGTTATCACAGCAACAGAACGGAATGTGGTATAAATAGAAATGTTTTAAATATAAGTGTAGTAGACTTACAATTAATAACTTTGGTAAAAGTCTTCCTCTTTTTCTCTTTTTCTACATTTTAATTTAGCCAGAAATTTCTCCGAGTTCTATTTGTACAGGGAACTCTAATGTTCAAAAGGCAACAATTCTCCTTCCCTATCCTCTATATAGGAGGTCAGTAGTTGCTACTAAAAGTTTTAGATGCCCAAGGTCATCACGGTAAAGCAGTATTTATAACTTTTTCCTAGGTCTCAGGATATGAACCGCAAACTCTATGTCCTATTCTTTTATAAAGTGTTTTTTAAAAATTAATCTGTTTTTAATTTTTATTTGAGCTTATTTATTCCTCACCTAGTTTGGGCGCCATTGAGGAAGATAACAGATGTAACGTAATAAGAGGTAACCTACAGTATCTTATTTTATACTTAAACTTTTACTACATATTCCCCTCTATTCTTCTCAAATGATGCTTACTAAATTTTCTCATTTTATACTTCCTGATTTATGATGCATTAAAAATTGGTAATTTTTAAAATTAAAATGTCAGCAACTAGCCCTTTTCTAATGCCCATGAAGTGTGTTTCCTATAGAGGACCTTGTAATGGTTCATATATATTTCCTACACTCATTCCATGGGTAAGACTTATGAGGAGATAAGGAGTTGCCATATTTCCTTCTAAAATTTTTCAAACCGTTCCTTTGCACTTATCAAATCCACCTCTGGCATGTTGAGTTGGTTTTGTGCTTAAGTTTTGCCAAGTGTCTCATAGTTTAGTCTTATGATATCTCCTGGTGTTGGAATTTACCCAGGGTGCCCAAGGCCCTCGGGGACCAGTGGGCGCTCCAGGACTCAAAGGTGACAGCTATCCTGGTGTGGCTGTAAGTGTGGACATTGCTTTTATTTCCTTCCTTCCTCTCTCTCTCTTTTCCACCTTTCCTCCTTCCTCCCTTCCCTTTCCTTCCCTTCCTTTCATCCCTCCCCCTCTCCTTTCCTCCCTCTCTCTCTCCCTTCCTCCCTTTTCTTTTCTTTTTTCTTTCTCCCTCCTTCCTTTCCTTTCCTTTCATCCCTTCCTTCCTTCCTTCCTGAACACTGCACACAACAAGGTTGCTCCAAGGTTGTTCCCTCTCTCCCTTATTATGTCATCCCAGGGTCCTCGAGGATTACCAGGACCCCCTGGACCAAGGGTTTTACATAGAGCGGGAGACACTGAAGCAAAGGTAAGACTTTAAAGTAGGTAACAGTAGCTTTTAAAAATGTACCTTTAGTTTGGGAAAGGTGAAAATCTTTATCAGACATGATAGAAGAGGAGAAGCATCTACAGAATTGATCAAGTTATTTTTCCTCAACTATGGACTTCCTGGACCTTGTACTCACTTGAACATGTAGATTAACTTTATGGTTTTTGGTAGCAACCCTCACATTCCTTTGCTGCCTTGTCTTCCTGTACCAAGAACAGACTTTGGTTCAGATCCCTCCCCTCTCTGGCCATGCCCCTGCCTAAGTGCTCTCATTCAATACCATGGCTTTAACCACTATCGGCGCACTGATGGCCTCCAAGTTTCTATCTCCCTCCCCTAAGCCCTGCTTTCACACGTCTAGTTTCTTACCATACATCTCCTCTTAGATTTCTCACAGACAACTCTAACCTCACATCCAAAAGAAAGCCTTTGATTTTCACTCCATGAGCCTGGAAATGGGGCTACCAAGCACCCTTTGCTCATGCCATGATACCTGAGTCATTCTTGGTCCTTCCTTTCCCTCTCTTCCCTCCCCGTGTAGGCCTATGGTAAATCCCGTTAGTTCTACCTTCAAAATATATCTTGCTTCTGGTTGCTTTTCTCCTGCTGCTTCCATCAGGCAGCTCACCATTATCTCTCACCTGGGCTATTCAAACCTCTTCACTGGTCTTCCCTCTTCCACCTCTGCCCTTCTATCACCTAGCAGGCAAATTGATCTTTTAAAACCATAAATCAGATCACATCCCTTTCCTTCTCAAAAAAACTCTCTAATGGCTTCTCTTTGTACAGAGAACAAACTCCAAGCACTTTCCATGGCCTCCGGGGCCCTTCACAGCTTGGCTGCCGCTCCCGCCCCTTGCTCCCTTGCTGCCCACCTCTAGCCACACTGGCCTGCCCTCCTTCAGCTCATTCCTGCTTCCAGACCTCGGCTTTGTCAGGAGAGCTCCTTCTTCAGGTCTCAAATCTTGCCTCCCTGTCCGCCATACAAAAGGCAATCCTGTCTCCCCACCCCCAACACTGTCATGTCCCCCCGTGTGTTTCTTCCATAGCACGCAGCATTTCTGAAATCATCTTGCTTATCTACTGCTCTGCATACTTCACAAGAGTATAAATTTTCCTGCAGGCCGGCTCTTTGTCGTACTGAATTCTTGGTACCAGAACTAGATGTGCTACCCAGTAGGAACTCTATAACATGTTGAATGAATGGAAAATGAATAATCAGTGTTACCCTACAGAGTGAAATTCTCCTTAGAAATATACCTACTCACTTAGTTTTTCAAATGCTTCCAGGTCATTAGAGAAAGAGGTTGTAAGTGCCTGATGTCAACTTTTTGTCTTGAGTTCTTGGCCTCTGCCCCAGCACTTGGGAGTGTTGACACCTTGATACTGCTTCTGTACAGTGCGGCAAGTACCCTTTTGGCTTCTCCCAGGTAGAATGAAAGACTAGAGACCCATCGCACTCAATTCATCTCTAAAGGAGATCTTGATTCCTGCCCATCTCTGCGTGTTAGGGTAATCAGGAAGGTCAGGGAGACGTGTCTAAAAGTGCTGAGTAGGCTGTGCTGAGGACAGACACCCTATAGGAGCTTTTGTCAAGGTTCTGGCTTGTCTGACTCAGGACAGAATCTGATCCTCATTTGAATTTGGGGATTGAAATATTCTTTTATCTTTAAGGCAAAGTGTCTGTCACAATGTTAAAATTTAAAAATAGAAAGAGGAGCTTCAATACGTAAACCGCATTACTTTCTGCTGAGCAAATCACTGGTAAAAACTTTTGTTTTTACACTAAACATTCCTTTAGTTGTGGAACTAGAAGCTTATTCCTGTTCAAAAGAAGGCCTGTGTTAAATATACTGGAATGCATTTGTATTCCAATGGAAGCATGTAACCATTTACATTTCCACAGAGTAGATTATTATAAATATTTTATCTAAGTATACATTGTATTATATTAAATTATACCATTGCATTACTGCTTTACATTTAGCAGTAATAATAAAGACGGGCACTTAAGCACAGAGATGAGCACTTAAAAATTTGACTGTTGTGCATGTTACACCATGTCAGGTTATTTAACATGCAGACTAAACATTTACTAAATGAGTTCGTTTATCATTTCCCTCTAAAAGTCTCTTGTATTTTTTTCATACACATTTTAAGGGGAAAAATCACAGGAAAAAAGAATGTTCTTTCAAAATTTTATCCTGCCTATTTTCTATTGTTGTTAACAGTCAGCATGTTGCCAGAAGATGTCTTAAGCGAAACCCATATTCCCTCTGCTAACTCACACAGGAGGCTGAGTGGAAGCAGTAGCCTCCAGCTCACGTCTACTGAGGGGAGATGGGAACACAAGCGAGGACCTGCCTCCATCCCACTGCCTTCTCCTCCTCTCTGTCGCCCCTTCCTGTGGATGCTGGGAAAATGCATTACCCTGGCCCTCTCTAGCCCTGGAAGGAGATGTCAAGAGTGCAAGCTAGTCTTAGAATCAAAGAACCTGTGGATCATGAACTTGAAAATAAAGGAAATTCCAAAAGCAAACACCAGCTTTTAATAACTTTCAAAATCACCTCTCTTCTTTTATAGAAGGCTTAGAGACTTTATGGACCCTTTTTCATTTTTTTTTTTCCTGAAGAAAACTTTTGGACACACACACAAGCACACACAGCCCCACAGAAGCTGGTAAAGAAAGGGAAATATTTGGAAAAGTCTAATTCCACTTAACTTTGTCCTTTTGGTTTGGTAAAGTGGAGGTGAGACTCTCAAAAAACCTAAGGTTGCCAATGGTAGCAAAAGCACAGGACTCAAATGTGTGCAAAATTCCCCTTCTTCCATTTTTTCTTAAAATGGCAGAGAAATTGTAAGTGCATGGAAATGTGTGGGTTTGGTGCATGCACACACATGTGTGTGTAATTGTATAGGCATATATATCAGACATGTTTCTTATTTAAATTCTGTGTTGTCACCTTAAAATATTGGCCTTAGGGCATTAACTTACAAAACAAATGTGTTTTGAAATGAGGAAACCGTTAAGGTTGACGATTAATTTATGGTGGGTTTTGCGATATTTAGTTAAGGTCACATGTGTTTAGCATTTGACACAGACATTAGAATCAAAGCTTCTATGTTTCAAAACATATAAAAAACAGTCCCTGACATCTTGCACCCTTGTGGCACTCCATGGCTTTTTTCCAAGTGGAAGAATTCCATGATGACATCAGTGGTTACAGTACTTCTCTATACACTTCCCTTGAATGAATGTAATCCAAATTTTGACAAGGGCTTCTGAGAGATTTCTAAAATTCTTGTAAAAACTACAATTTCCAAGGAGATAGTAAATACAGTTTTAAAATCTTTTTTTTTTTTTTAGTTTTTTGGCCGCACCGCAGGGCATGCGGGATCTTAGTTCCCTGACCAGGGATGCAACCCATGCCCCCTGCAGGGGAAGTGTGGAGTCTTAACCACTGGACCACCAGGGAAGTCCCTAAAATCTACTTTGGAAACATGCCAGAAAGAGGAACTGACAATTCAGGTTTTTTTTGCTAAGTTGGAAGTGCTCATCCAGTTCCCTGAACCTTGACCCAAATCGTCTGCACGACGATGGGGAGGGCAAGCTCAAAGATTCTACCTAACACTGCTGCCATTTCTCTACTGGGCCCAGAAAGACTAGAAGGACCCTTTGTGATTTGGGGACCATCATTATATAAATCTCATCTCCCTTTGAGAAGCCCAGATGATTCTTTGCTTCTGTAGTTTCACCCCCATAGGCTAGTGAATCACCCCAGGGCTGATTCACTGACATCTCTGAGGGTGAGAGTTTATTCCTGGCCTCCTGGAAGAGAACTACAAGGAGTGGCTCTCCTGAGCTCCAGAAGGGCAGGAGCATCTTGCCAGGCACCTCTCCCAGCTCTTTCAGCCCCCATCAGTGTGCTAGCTCATCACAGAGAAAGCCAAGGCCTTCTCCAAAGCTTTGCGGCAGTAGAGCTTAGGCCAGTTCTTGCAAAGAGGAACTTTAAGCTGGCTTTGGAGCCCTCAAGGGACCTTTTAACCATAAAGTGGTTAGAATAAAGTCTGGGCAGAAACGGCTTGTTGGGTTGTTATTGTTGTTATCATGATTGTATACTACCTAAATATTTCCAGAATCTCATGGCATTTTTAACAACTCTCTGATTTTATAGATAAGGAAATCAAGAGCCAGAGAGATTGAACAACTTGCCCCTTTACAATATAAACAGTGTTGATACTATATTGTGTTGAGTGTGAGAGGGAGTCTATAAATATGGATGAATGAATGAAAAACTAAGTGCATGAATAAATCAGAGCAGGTAGAATGACTTGTCCTGATCTACAGATGCTCGGTCTTCAATACTGTCCATTTTCCAACTACCTCGGCACTGTTTAGTGTACAGTTAGATTGTTTCTCTTTCCATTCTAGTTTTTCCATTGTCAAAACTTAAATTACGTAAACATTAAGCAGAAGCACAAACCTGAAACCCAAAGAGTTAAACATTTTCCAAAAGCTTTAAATGTTTGAATATTATAAATACATGCTTTATTTGACAAAGGTGACCCATACTCATAAATTAAAATGGAAGTCTATGTGAAATTCCACTGAGTATCATTATTCTAAAAATGTTCCCAGCATCTGAATCGCCCCTCTGTTCTCTGCAATGGCTCACATATGTGCACACCACCAACAGGCAGTGGTGGAACAGAGGAGCGATTCACACAGAGATGCATTAGGAATTTGTGGATTCCACTGGCAGACACAGACTGGATAAGGAACTCCATTTTGAACTGTGTCTGACAGGGAGGGCTGGCCTAGGATACAGACTTAATGCTAGTAAAGTTGAGGGTCCATGATTCCAAATTGGAGTTGAAGAAACCCACCTTTTATAATATGACTGCAAGATTGCTACAAGCAGGATAATCAGCTTGAAAACAGGATTAATTAAAGCCAGAGCCATATCAAGTTTAAATACCAGGCAATTTGACCTTTAGATGCCAGAAAAGGTCATTTGACTAGGTGACTTTTCAAGGTTACTCCCCAATTCAGTTCCATGCATGATCTCTAAAATCAGAGTTGGAATGTAGTCTACCTTATAATTTTCAGTACTGCTTTCATTTCTCCTTGCTGTTTTCCTAGCTATGCATTTCTCTTCCCCGGAGTGCATACATACCTTCCCTTCAGCCTTAAGGATGCACACTAAATCCTCTTATCATTCAACACCCACATCACCATCAACACATTTTTATTTTTAATCATGCAGACTGGAGGAACTTTCCCCCAGTGGAAAATTATATTGAATATCCGTACAAGAAAGCCTTCTCTTCTCCCTGACATTAAGGGCACTGTCAACGTTTCTATTTTTGAGGTTTCTAACTCAACTAAATAAGAAAGAGTGTCCCTTTCCAGTGAGATTCTTGGTGCAGGGGAATCATTTGCTCATCTTTGATGAGTTGATTTTGAGAAAAGGAAGAAACAATCAACAACAAATCCTCCCAAATCCTAAAGCAAGTTTTTAAGTTATCATTTAAGATACTGTTGCTTTGAGGTAAATATTAAAGTTCTAGGAGAGAAATTGATTTGAAGAATTGAAATTATTTTAAATATTTTGAAATTTAAAGCTGGGAAAGCACACTAAAGGAAATGTTATAGCAGCTTGAGTTTTTGTTTTCTAGCACCTTCTTGTTTCCCCATCCCCCTGAGAAGTGTGCTGGTAATTGTTACTGTCTCCCTTTTCATCTTAAAGGGTGTCAGTGAAAAGCAACTGAGTTGTATGACAATGGCCAGTCTATAAATAATACACATTATCAATATCTGGGTTGTCTGTCCATAAGCTTAGAAGAAGGCCTCTAAAATTTCCATTGACATCCTGGCAACCAAAAGTGAGGTATTCAGGAGTCACCAAACCATTACATATACTCGTTACATAATTCATTCCAGAGTGGTGCTTATATTTGTGGCAGTTGGAGCCTTAGTAGTTATACCTTAATTTTATTTAAAAGCCAGAAAGAAACATTAAGCAACTGCCTAGCATCACTTTGACTTCTTCTACTTTATTTTAAAACTCAATCATTCCTTGGTTTCATCATTTAGTGGACTCTTCAGAGTAACATTTTTTGGGGAAAATCCTTGAGAGGCTAATTCTTTTCACAGTGAATTCAATTTGCTTTTTATTGTCCCAAAGTAGAAAAGCATGAAATCACTTTTAGAACAACTGTAACCTGCTTCCACAGCCCTCTCATAGAGTGACAGAGACTTAACTGGCACAAACAAAGGGAGAAATGGTGATCAAAGCTTTATTAACATATGTAGGGGGAGAAAGTCTAACGGGCTGTCTTGTCTCTAAGAGTACTATCTTCTCAAATATTATATTTAAATCTTTTTTTTTTTTTTTTTTTTTTGCGGTATGCGGGCCCTCTCACTGTTGCGGCCTCTCCCGTTGCGGAGCACAGGCTCCGGACACCAGGCTCAGCAGCCATGGCTCATGGGCCCAGCCGCTCCGCGGCATGTGGGATCTTCCCGGACCGGGGCACGAACCCGTGTCCCCTGCATCGGCAGGCGTACTCTCAATCACTGCACCACCAGGGAAGCTCTATATTTAAATCTTATAAAACATAAAAGGTATAACAAACTATTTCCTTATCACTGGTCCACTTGAAACCTTTACCACATATTAGCTCTGTAACCTCAGCAAGTCATTTAATCTCCCTCAGACTTAGCCTCTTCATCTGTGACTTGGGATAATAAGCCTACATCAAAGGGTTATTCTGCGAAGTGAATGGAATAATGTCTACAAAACATTTTTATGAATTCTAACACACTAAAGTAGTAGTAGTAGTAGTAGTAGTAGTAGTAGTCGGGGTATGCATTACTATGCCAAATGAAGTATATTTGCAGTATGGATAAAAAGAGAGTAAGAATTTGTATAGCTAGGAGATCTGGAATGAAACCAATTGAAACATCGGGGAAAACCACAAAACTGAGGAATGGCAATAGAGGGAAAGGGAAAGGGAAGCCTTAGACAGCTGGGTACTTGTGTAGCTTGTGTGGGCCTCTTGGGAATCTTACAATCAGGATGTTTTCTTTCTTCTTTTTCAGAGAGTGTGATTGACTCAATGTAGGAAAAGGACTTTCACAGCCACATAGCCATGGTCTTTGCATTAAATGGCAGCTGGAAACAAGTCTGGGGAGAAGTTGTCATCTTGCATCTAGCTCCAGCCAACACCAAGCTGGGAGACGGACTCTGGAGTCAGGCCTGGGTTTGAATAGTTTCCAGCTGCATGGTTTTTGGCAAATCATGTATCCTCTTAGGCCTCAGTTTCCTTATGCAGTAAGTTGATGTTAAGAAGTTCAGATAAGATAATGGCTAAAATGCTCCTGCCACATGATAAAAAATAAATTTTAATTATGAGTTCTTTTATTAAAAATTAATTATAATCATTTTAATATTAACCAAAGCAAATATTTGCCAAAGAGAAAATGAATGCATGTGATAGTGCCTTTGCTTTCTTTTTCTTCTTTTCTTTTTTTAAAATGTAAAATGTTCAATGAATGATTACTAGGGCCATCATAAGATTATGTATGATTTTAATGAGGTTGAAACTAACCACACTGCAGGGTTATGGTCTAGGTAAAACCTCTACTGAATCATTTGCTAAGTTCATATATGCAAGCACTGCAGAAAGTCCTAAACTTGGCCATTTTCTATGAAATTGAAAGGAGTAGCTCCCATCCAGAATCCCTTTTGTGGGCCAAGAGGAATCTGTAGGCAAACTAAATAGTTATTCTTTTTTTGAGGGAGTGGAGATGAGATGGTAGGGGTAGGATTTATAAGACTTCTGGTCTTATGAAATTGATGGACAAAGTTTAAAATGGCAACTCCAGAATGTGCTTTCAGGTCTGTTCATTATCTCCTAATGCAAGGGCTCCCTCTGCAGGCTCCAATAACCTTGGATCCTGCATGGGAAGCGAAGTCCAGCTATGCAAGTACCTATTGTAAAATTTTATTTGTGAATGTCACTCTATCCACAGACAATAAAACTACATATCTGAAAACATCATAGTAAATGCACCTCTTAGGTACCACTGGTGCTGCACTGTAGCAAAACCAGAGTTATCAAGGGATGAAATGAGTCCTGACCACGGTCCTCTTGTGCTCATTCACCTTGTTGTGGTCTAGCATGGATGCATGGCCTGTGGAACAAAAGACACTATACATTTTCAAGAACCCACCATAGTGGAGGGACACTATCTCTGTGGACTTACACAGCTCATTAAGGGCTTGATATTCCCATCTACTGAAAAGTATGATCCATAAACACCAAGGAACCACCCTAAAACCTGTTATTGACCAACTCTAACACTTGCAGAATGTGTTAAGTCTTGGTTTAAAGTCTATCAGATTCATAAAAGCATATATCAGGTTACATTAACATAGATCAAGAGATTACAAAAGACAACTTTGATAGGTAAAACATAGTTATATGTCAACAATTACATAGAAAAGGATGGATAGCTTGTTTGAAGTAGACACTGCAGTACCACAGTTGACATGGATCACACCCTTAAAGCTCACTGGCCAAGGTTCAAATATACAGAGGCCAATAAGGTGTCCCCAGAGGCAGCTATTCTATTGCATTTAGCCTTCAGACACTCCTGAAGGGTGACGGTTGGGGGAACTGAATAAGAGAGAAAATGGAGCAAGTGTGTGAAACAGTAAGGTATAATTGGAGACCCTCACCTGGTGAATTTATAGATACTCCTTTTAAAGGTACCTCAGAAGTACTCAAAAAAGAAGAGATAATAGAAATGTATATAATATACGACAAGTTCATGTTCTCTACTTGGAAATCTTTATGATAGGAATGATCATTTAAGCTGGGAGAAACTTCGGGTCACTAAAACTTGGCAGTCAGAAGGAGAGAGGTGTTAAAGAGACAATTAGAGGACGGTGGGAAAGATGGCGAAAGAGTAAGACGCAGAGATCACCTTCCTCCCCACAGATACATCAGAAACACATCTACATGTGGAGCAGCTCCTACAAAACACCTCAGAAGACCTCAGACCTCCCAAAAGGCAAGAACCCCCCCCCCCCCACATACCTGGGTAGGGAAAAAGAAAAAAGAATAAACAGAGACAAAAGAATAGGGACGGGACCTGCACCAGTGGGAAGGAGCTGTGAAGGAGGAAATGTTTCCACACACTAGGAAGCCCCTTCGCGGGCGGAGACTGCGGGATGGCGGAGGGGGAAAACTTCAGAGCCGCAGAGGAGAGCACAGCCACAGGGATGCGGAGGGCAAAGCGGAGAGATTCCCGCACAGAGCATCGGGGCCGACCAGCACTCACCAGCCCGAGAGGCGTGTCTGCTCACCCGCGGGGCGGGCGGGGCTGGGAGCTGAGGCTCGGGCTCGGGCTTTGATCTGAGCGCAGGGAGAGGACTGGTGGCGTGAACACAGCCAAAAGGGGTTAATGCACCACGGCTAGCCGGGAGGGAGTCCGGGAAAAGTTTGGACCTGCCGAAGAGGCAAGAGACTTTTTCTTCCCTCTGTTTCCTGGTGCACGAGGAGAGGGGATTAAGAGCGCTGTTTAAACGCGCTCCAGAGACGGGCGTGAGCCACGGCTAACAGCGCGAACACCAGAGACGGGCATGAGACACTAAGGCTGCTGCTGCCGCCACCAAGAAGTCTGTGTGCGAGCACAGGTCACTCTCCACACCTCCCTTCCGGGGAGCCTGTGCAGCCCGCCACTGCCAGGGTCCCGGGATCCAGGGACAACTTCCTCCGGAGAACGCACGGCACGCCTCAGGCTGGTGCAACGTCACGCCGGCCTCTGCTGCCACAGGCTCGCCCCGCACTCCGTACCCCTCCCTCCCTCCCCCCGGCCTGAGTGAGCCACAGTCCCCGAATCAGCTGCTCCTTTAACCCCGTCCTGTCTGAGCGAAGAACAGACACACTCCGGCGACCTACATGCAGAGGCGGGGCCAAATGCAAAGCTCAGCCCCGGGAGCTGTGCGAACGAAGAAGAGAAAGGGAAATCTCTCCCAGCAGCCTCAGAAGCAGCGGATTAAAGCTCCACAATCAACTTGATGTACCCTGCATCTGTGGAATACCTGAATAGACAACGAATCATCCCAAATTGAGGAGGTGGACTTTGAGAGCAAGATTTATTATTTTTTCCCCTTTTCCTCTTTTTGTGAGTGTGTATGTGTATGCTTCTGTGTGAGATTTTGTCTGTATAGCTTTGCTTTCACCATTTGTCCTAGGGTTCTATCTGTCCTTATTTTTTTTTTTTTTTTACTTAAAAAATTTTTTTTCTTAATAATTATTTTAATAACTTTATTTTATCTTACTTTATTTTATTTTCTTTTATCCTCTTTTTTTCTTTCTTTCTACTTTTTCTCCCTTTTATTCTGAGCCATGTGGATGAAAGGCTCTTGGTGCTGCAGCCAGGAGTCAGTGCTGTGCCTCTGATGTGGGAGAGCCAACTTCAGGACACTGGTCCACAAGAGACCTCCCAGCTCCACGTAATATCAAACAATGAAAGCTCTCCCAGAGATCTCTATCTCAACGCTAAGACCCACTCCACTCAAGGACCAGCAAGCTACAGTGCTGGACACCCTATGCAAATAATTAGCAAGACAGGAACACAACCCCACCCATTAGCAGAGACGCTGCCTAAAATCATAATAAGGTCACAGACACCCCAAAACAAATCACCGGACACGGTCTGGCACACCAGAAAGACAAGATCCAACCTCTTCCACCAGAACACAGGCAGCAGTCGCCTCCACCAGGAAACCTACACAACCCACTGAACCAACCTTACCCACTGGGGGCAGACACCAAAAACAATGGGAACTACGAACCTGCACCCTGCAAAAAGGAGATCCCAAACACAGTAAGTTAAGCAAAATGAGAAGACAGAAAAACACACAGCAGATGAAGGAGCAAGATAAAAACCCACTAGACCTAACAAATGAAGAGGAAATAGGCAGTCTACCTGAAAAAGAATTCAGAATAATGATAGTAAAGATGATCCAAAATCTTGGAAATAGAATAGAGAAAATGCAAGAAACATTTAACAAGGACCTAGAAGAACTAAAGATGAAACAAGCAAGGATGAACAACAAAATAAATGAAATTAAAAATACTCTAGAAGGGATCAATAGCAGAATAACTGAGGCAGAAGAATGGATAAGTGACCTGGAAGATAAAATAGTGGAAATAACTACTGCAGAGCAGAATAAAGAAAAAAGAATGAAAAGAACTGAGGACAGAGACCTCTCGGACACCATTAAACACACCAACATTCGAATTATAGGGGTTCCAGAAGAAGAAGAGAAAAAGAAAGGGACTGAGAAAATATTTGAAGAGATTATACTTGAAAACTTCCCTAATATGGGAAAGGAAATAGTTAATCCAGTCCAGGAAGCACAGAGAGTCCCATACAGGGTAAATCCAAGGAGAAACATGCCAAGACACATATTAATCAAACTGTCAAAAATTAAATACAAAGAAAACATATTAAAAGCAGCAAGGGAAAAACAACAAATAACACACAAGGGAATCCCCATAAGGTTAACAGCTGATCTTTCAGCAGAAACTCTGCAAGCCAGAAGGGAGTGGCAGGACATATTTAAAGTGATGAAGGAGAAAAACCTACAACCAAGATTACTCTACCCAGCAAGGATCTCATTCAGATTTGATGGAGAAATTAAAACCTTTACAGACAAGCAAAAGCTGCAAGAGTTCAGCACCACCAAACCAGCTTTACAACAAATGCTAAAGGACCTTCTCCAGGCAAGAAACACAAAAGAAGGAAAAGACCTACAATAACAAACCCAAAACAATTAAGAAAATGGGAATAAGAACATACATATCGATAACTGCCTTAACTGTAAATGGGTTAAATGCTCCCACCAAAACACACAGACTGGCTGAATGGATACAAAAACAAAACCCATATATATGCTGTCTACAAGAGACCCACTTCAGACGTAGAGACACATACAGACTGAAAGTGAGGAGATGGAAAAAGATATTCCATGCAACTGGAAGCCAAAAGAAAGCTGGAGGAGCAATTCTCATATCAGACAAAATAGACTTTAAAATAAAAACTATTAGGGCTTCCCTGGTGGCACAGTGGTTGTGAGTCCACCTGCCGATGCAGGGGACGCAGGTTCGTGCCCCAGTCCGGGAAGATCCCACGTGCCACAGAGCAGCTGGGCCCGTGAGCCATGGCCGCTGAGCCTGCACGTCCGGCCCCTGTGCTCCGCAATGGGAGAGGCCACAACAGTGAGAGGCCCGCGTACCACCAAAAATAATAATAATAATAAAATAAAAAATCTTCCAACAAACAAAAGCCCAGGACCAGATGGCTTCACAGGCGAATTCTATCAAACATTTAGAGAAGAGCTAACACCTATCCTTCTCAAACTCTTCCAAAATATAGCAGAGGGAGGACCACTCTCAAACTCATTCTATGAGGCCACAATCACCCTGATACAAAAACCAGACAAGGATGTCAAAAAGAAAGAAAACTACAGGCCAATATCACTGATGAACATAGATGCAAAAATCCTCAACAAAATACTAGCAAACAGAATCCAACAGCACATTAAGAGGATCATACACCATGATCAGGTGGGGTTTATTCCAGGAATGCAAGGATTCTTCAATATACGCAAATCAATCAATGTGATACACCATATTAACAAACTGAAGGAGAAAAACCATATGGTCATCTCAATAGATGCAGAGAAAGCTTTCGACAAAATTCAGCACCCAAAAAAAAAAAAAAAATTCTGCACCCATTTATGATATAAACCCTGCAGAAAGTAGGCATAGAGGGAACTTTCCTCAACATAATGAAGGCTATATATGACAAACCCACAGCCAACATCGTCCTCAATAGTGAAAAACTGAAAGCATTTCCACTAAGATCAGGAACAAGACAAGGTTGCCCACTCTCACCACTCTTATTCAACATAGTTTTGGAAGTTTTAGCCACAGCAATCAGAGAAGAAAAGGAAATAAAAGGAATCCAAATCGGAAAAGAAGAAGTAAAGCTGTCACTGTTTGCAGATGACCTGATAGTATACATAGAGAATCCTAAAGATGCTCTCAGAAAACTACTAGAGCTAATCAATGAATCTGGTAAAGTAGCAGGATACAAAATTAATGCACAGAAATCTCTGGCGTCCTATACACTAATGACGAAAAATGTGAAAGTGAAATCAAGAAAACACTCCCATTTACCACTGCAACAAAAAGAATAAAATATCTAGGAATAAACCTACCTAAGGAGACAAAAGACCTGTATGCAGAAAATTATAAGACACTGATGAAAGAAATTAAAGATGATACAAATAGATGGAGAGATATACCATGTTCTTGGATAGGAAGAACCAACATTGTGAAAATTACTACCCAAAGCAATCTACAGATTCAATGCAATCCCTATCAAACTACCACTGGCATTTTTCACAGAACTAGAACAAAAAATTTCACAATTTGTATGGAAACACAAAAGACCCTGAATAGCCAAAGCAATCTTGAGAACAAAAAACGGAGCTGGAGGAATCAGGGTCCCTGACTTCAGACTATACTACAAAGCTACAGTAATCAAGACAGTATGGTACTGGCACAAAAAGAGAAAGATAGATCAATGGAACAGGATAGAAAGCCCAGAGATAAACCCACACACATATGGTCACCTTATCTTTGATAAAGGAGGCAGGAATGTACAGTGGAGAAAGGACAGCCTCTTCAGTAAGTGGTGCTGGGAAAACTGGACAGGTACATGTAGAAGTATGAGATTAGAATACTCCCTAACACCATACACAGAAATAAGCTCAAAATGGATTGAAGACCTAAATGTAAGGCCAGAAACTATCAAACTCTTAGAGGAAAACATAGGCAGAACACTCTATGACATAAATCACAGCAAGATCCTTTCTGACCCACCTCCTAGAGAAATGGAATTAAAATAAAAAATAAACAAATGGGACGTAATGAAACTTCAAAGCTTTTGCACAGCAAAGAAAACCATAAACAAGACCAAAAGACAACCCTCAGAATGGGAGAAAATATTTGCAAATGAAGCAACTGACAAAGGATTAATCTCTAAAATTTACAAGCAGCTCATGCAGCTCAATAACAAAAAACCAAACAACCTAATCCAAAAATTGGCAGAAGACCTAAAGAGACATTTCTCCAAAGAAGATATACAGAGTGCAAACAAACACATGAAAGAATGCTCAACATCATTAATCATTAGAGAAATGCAAATCAAAACTACAATGAGATATCATCTCACACCAGTCAGAATGGCCATCATCAAAAAATCTAGAAACAATAAATGCTGGAGAGGGTGTGGAGAAAAGGAAACACTCTTGCACTGCTGGTGGGAATGTGAATTGGTACAGCCACTATGGACACTCCAGTATGGAGTTTCCTTAAAAACCTACAAATAGAACTACCATATGACCCAGCAATCCCACTACTGGGCATATACCCTGAGAAAACCGTAATTCAAAAAGAGTCATGTACCAAAATATTCATTGCAGCTCTATTTACAATAACCAGAAGATGGAAACAACCTAAGTGTCCATCATCTGATGAATGGATAAAGAAGATGTGGCACATATATACAATGGAATATTACTCAGCCATAAAAAAAACGAAATTGATTTATTTTTAGTGAGGTGGATGGACCTA